>NC_046976.1:5936147-6305313 GCF_009769545.1 Cyclopterus lumpus | reverse complement strand
CAATTGACCTCCAGTCCTCTGTGGTGGGCACAGCCATGAACTCCTCCACAAGGCAGTCCCAAATAGCTGTGGCAACATCTGGGACAATATTAGAGACAGTGGAGACCCCGACACGGAAGCTGTTGACAATGGTCCTAAATGAGTCCCCAGTAGCAAGATATCTACAGCACAGAAAACATTCAATTTAACAGAGTTGTAGTGAACATAGGTGTTAATAGTAGTAGTTTTGATATGGCTTCCCAGATGCTATGCATGAATAATAAACATAAATGCTGGTGAGTTTATAAAATAAGTTATATAGTATGTAGATATATATATGTATAAACAAACATGGCTGCTATATATAATGTTATTTTGAGTATTGTTGGAGACGAAGCATAAATATATTTAATGAAACTGCCACTCACCGGAGACAGATAGACAGGCGCTCCGCAACTGAGATTGAACGCCTATAATTGGTGTCCAACCGAGAGATGCTGGCACCGATCCGAGCCAACAGGTCATCAAACTGGCTACAAGTCAGCCTGAAGTAGTGCTGGAAGCGGCAGTCATCCAGACGCAGTTCCTGGAGAAGACGGTGAAATTCACCGAGCTGTGTGCGGCGACGGGCGATGTTATGAACCCAAATACGAGGGCGTCTGATGTTCTGACGTTTGTGGTATTTCCACAAGTATAAAGTAGAAATAGTGGTTATTTCTTTCATGGTCAATCCGTACACCCCAGCTTGTTCACTTCGCTCGGCTTCTGCCAATCGGCTTGTAGCTCTGTCACTACGAGCTAAACACTCAACAACGACTGTTTGCCGTGCTGGCTCCTCATTGGTGGAAAGAGCTCCCCCATTGACATCAAAAACACATCTTTTTCGACTATACCTTGAATAGGGATGGTAGCGCCGTAGTAGCACTTTGGTAGCACTTAAATGTCTCTTACTGATAGCACTTTGTAGTTTAACTTTATTGAAGAAATTGTACTTGCTTGATTCTTGTTGTTCTCAGTTTGGACTTATTGTAAGTCGCTTTGGATAAAAGCGTCAGCTAAATGACATGTAATGTAATTTCTTGGCGGACGGCGGAAGTTATAACTGTTTTTATGGAGACAAGCCACGGAGATAAGCCACGCCCCCTTTTCGCGTCTAACAGCGTCTGCGCATTGACTTTGGGATCCGGTTGCACGTTTGGTGTGAACGCAGCATAAAGAGCAGCGGATAATTCTCTATTTTTGTCAACACCAGTGTTTATTTATGTAAATTACTTAATTGTTAATGTAAAAATGTAATGGATGAGCCCAACTCGTCGATTATAAATGTGGATGTTTTCATCATCTTCATCTCTCTGGCTTCTGTTCCCACAGACATGGATTCCCAGGTGGTGGCGGTCATCTTAGTGAGCCTGGTGCCGCTGCTGGTTATGGCCGTCGTCGTCATCACTTCCTTCTACTGTTATCGGGTCTACCGCCAGCGGCAAGCCAGCTCCAAGCGCAAGAGGGGTCGTCTGGACTTCAGTGACGCTCACGCCATCATGATTGACGACGAGGGCTCAGACAGTAGCTCCACGCACGCCAACAACCTCAACCACAACACGGAGCTGCTGCCCATCGAGCTGGAAGTCCAGGTCGGAAAAGGGCGCTTTGCGGAGGTTTACAAAGCCAAGCTGAAGCAGGGCTCCTCAGTCAGCGAGGAGCAGGGCTTCGAGACGGTGGCCATTAAGATCTTCCAGTACGAGGAGTACGCCTCCTGGAAGAACGAGAAGGAAATTTTCTCAGACGCAGACCTGAGGCATGACAACGTGCTTCACTTCCTGACAGCAGAGGACAGAAAGGCGCAGAGGCAGTGCTGGCTGATCACGGCCTACCACCCACAAGGGAACCTCCAAGAGTTCCTGATTCACCACATCGTCAGCTGGCACGACCTGTGGCAGCTGGGGGGTTCGCTAGCGCTCGGAGTGGCGCACCTTCACAGTGACCACACCACTTGTGGCCGCTACAAGGTGCCTATCGCGCACAGGGACATTAAGAGCTCCAACATACTTGTGAAAAGCAACCTGACCTGCTGCCTGTGTGACTTCGGCCTCGCCCTCCGCCTGGACAACGCTCTGTCTGTGGATGAGCTGGCCAACAGCGGACAGGTAAAGCCTTCTAATCATACATTTGGAAGGTTTATTTGCTTTTACTGTGCTTTTAATCCCCTTAGAGATCAAATTATTTTTTAAATCCTCTCCTGTTCTAATGTGAGCTGGCGCCCCAGACACAGGCCATTCCGAGCGCTGCCATATCTCGAACAGATCAATCAAACTTTTAATTTCTTGCCCTCATCACACAGATAGGGACACCGTCTCTAAATATTTGGCACCCTCTATATCTTGGCCCCGGGCTGATGGAAATCATGTTGTAAGTGTTCTGAGGTGGTCGCTCTATTATAATCGCAAAACAAACAGGCTTGATTGATTCTTGATGGACTCATTACGCTGATGTAACAGGCCGGAGTCATACTAGACTCCGTTATGGAAATGAATCATTATAAAAAAGAGCCTCACCCCATGCTGCGCAGCACAGCTAGTGCATTGTAAAGCCCTTAATGCATTTTGAGGAAGCGCCAGTGAACACAATTTCAATAATGTAAAGACAAGAGACGTGTTGTTGAGCTCAGAGCTACCTTTTTGTTTTTCCAATTTATTTTCTACATCAATCGTGTTTTTGATTTGATTGAATCACTTGATTAATGCAGGTAAATAACTCTTGCTGCTCAGATGCTCTACATAGCTGGGCTTTTTTTTTCTCTGTGGCATCATGAATCTTTTTTCACCCTGTCTTTTCCCAGGTGGGTACAGCCAGGTACATGGCCCCCGAGGTCTTGGAGTCCAGAATCAACCTGGAAAACATTGAGTCTTTCAAACAGGCCGATGTTTACTCCATGGCTCTTGTGCTGTGGGAGATCATCTCCAGGTGCAACGCAATTGGAGGTAAGATAAGACACGCACATGTTTGTAGGATGAAGTGCTGCTGGTATTGTCTCCTCTAAAGCAGAGGGGTTTTGTGTATGCGTTCATCATGATCAATTGTGTTTTGCGTTGTACTGCTTTAAACATGACACAGTAGCTTGGTACCCTCACTGTGCACACAGTAAACATCACCTATGAGGCCTGTAAATATCCTCAGAAATATTAAAAGAAAAATTACTTGACCTCTAAAGAAAAACGGGCACATTGACAACTCTAACCAATCAGGGATTTGAGTGTGTGTGTGTGTGTGTGTGTGTGTGTGTGTGTGTGTGTGTGTGTGTGTGTGTGTGTGTGTGTGTGTGTGTGTGTGTGTGTGTGTGTGTGTGTGTGTGTGTGTGTGTGTGTGTGTGTGTGTGTGTGTGTATGTGTGTATGTGTGTCTCTTCCACGACCCATTTATCACTGTGGGAACAAAATCCAAAAGTGTCAAACACACAATCCATCTTGTAGAAGTCTCAAGGATCAGCCTTCACTTCACTAATGTACCGTTACTTGTGTTTGTCATTCTGTAGCGAAAACAAGGCCAGGATATGTGCAAATAATAGAAACGGGCGATTATCCGAAGGCAAACCACGGGGCAGTATTTCATGTCGACACTCAAGTCGTTTGTTTTCACTTCCCTTCAGTGTCTCTGTGGTCCAGTTTGTTTCTGTGTCTGCTCCCGTCTCCATTGTCTCAGAGCCGTGATTGAAAGCCGAGTTCGGGCATGAGCGCTTCCACTTTGGCGATTTCCTGATTTTTGCCCCCACGACCACCCCATAGGGGGCCCTCTTAAAAGTTACGTTGCGCAAGAGTCCTCTGAAGAAAAGAAACATAGCAGATTTACCCACAGTCACCCTTGCTTTTCTTTCCCAACAGCAGGAATATGTGTGCCCTGTGGTTGCACCTTTTGACAAGAAAATGGACTATTTCCTGTTTCGCAAAGAACACAGCCCCTACGGCACACTGTTCTTAGACCGAAGTATGGATGTCTCCTTTAGTTGAGAATGTTTTGTGGCTCGTGTCTCCTGAGAGCGGACCAGGCAGGATGCATGGTGGTAGAGATGGACTAAACGAATCCAGGCGAAGTTATCGTGGTTTCCTCCTGAGGGGTTTGAGGGACAACAGCTTTATTCATCCGCCTCCATCCATTTGTGGTATTTAGGATCTCGACAAACAGAAACACTGTACACGGCAGCAAACATTATTTTAGATCCAGTTCAAATGTTTATCCAAGTCCCTGCCCATAAAACTTCAGGAGACGTTCTCACATTGAACGGTTTCACAGCCGGCCTTCTGCCGCGATAGAAGGTAGAAAGAGAAAGGTGCGTAAATAAGATGCAGTCATTTTGTTTTGATTCACTGGCAGCTAGAAAAAAAAACGATCTCCACGTGGATGTTATGCTGGCAGAGATGTGGTATTGATTATGCAATCAGAGCGCCACAAGAGTTGAGCTGCTTTTGAGTTTCATGCGTTCACACTGCCGGCCTCTTGTTTTTCTTGAAGTTGCCAAAGTGAGTCACTAATGACACCATGAGAACTCGCCTCCTTTGAGACTAAATATGAACACCTGGGCACATTCAGAGTGACACATCCCGGGGCGCCGTGAGAACGGCTGGGGTGAAGCCCCGGTTTCCTCTGGTCTCCGCTGCCACCTTCCCCCTGTGTGTTTGTGGAGGACAGATGTCTGATCAGCGCTCTGCGTCTCAGTGGCAGGCAGCCACGTAGCCACTCTGTCACAGTTCCTGGGGCCACGGTCTGATCTGAGATCTGCCAGGCGAGAAGAACACAGCCGTCTGTCGACAGCACCAGTCAGCCAGCCATGAGCCGTCACTCTGCTTTCTTCATCTTCCAAGACAACGGAGACAGAGTGGGAGAGAAACGGAGATCAACACACCTTGCAGAGAAGGAAACCATATTTATTTTTTTTTTATCTCTGCCTCAGTGCTCTAAATTGTCTCGCCTGTATAATTTAGCTGGTCCAGATTTAGGGCTTGGAAAGACTATGAGGCCATTCCTCGGCCGGGCGGGGCCACGTAGGGGAATAATAGTGGAGTGGTGTTAAATGTGGAGCTGCAGACGGAGAAATGCCTTCTGTCCCTAGAGGGAGAGGTTGGGCTAGACCGGAGAGGTTAGAGCAGCTGCTCTCCAGATGTCAGAACATCCACTCCTCTCTCTCGTGTGTGTGTGTGTGTGTGTGTGTTTGTGTGTGTGTGTGTGTGCGTGCCCAGTTTGGTTTCACCGAAGCTGCATACAGTGCGAGTAGTTGTCGTCTTTAATGGGCTTAGGTGAAGGTGAGGGCATGTATCGGCTAAAGGTAATGGTAGGGTAAGCCTCCCGGCTAAGGCATTGCCATATGTACGCAAGTAAGCTCTGCAAACGTGTAATGCCCATGCATCTGTACTAAATGACTTTAACAACCTGCGAGTTACACAAAACAAGTGTCGGAGCCACCGCAGCCTAATGAAAACCAGCAGAGGCAGCTGGGAGTGAATTAGCCGGGCTGTTGTTACAGACTTTTGGGAAACAGACAATGTTATTGTGATCACGTTACTCATTTATTTCCTGGCAAAGTCTGTGCCGTTCTGGATTTTTCCTCCTTTTTTCTGCATTACTGATGTGTTTAGGTAAAAGGATTTGTTCTTTTTTATATATATATATATATATATATATATATATATATATATATATATATATATATATATATGCTTTTTGTTGAGCGTAATTAGGCAACAATAATTTACAGGAGGGCAGCATAACATTTAGGATGGTTTGTGTTTCTGCTCCGGTCTGGCATTGATCTCTAAACCTATAGAGCCACAAGCAAAGCGGCATCAGTGCAGCACGCGGTCGTTCCATGAAGGACATGAAAGAAGCCTTCCAGTCATTAGCTTCAGAAACATGGCTGAACCGTCATGGAGTTCCTGTCTGCTGTTGGAGCTGAATTGAACCACATTTCTTTTGGCAGCCGATTCCCAGACAGTTTCTACAGGCATGGCTGACAACGGGCATGGAAAGTAGACATTTAGGGTGGTTTATGTGCTTGCTGTGCAAAACTTCCCATCACGACATGTCAGCTGTCGTGGGAGACATAGTGTAGGTTCCTCATTGTTACTGAGCTGCACTTGTTATATTGCTTTGCAGAAATCCTGTCAATATGCACTGTGTGACTTTTGCAAACCCCAGCATTCCTGGCTCTCCCTGTGTTGTCTTTTCAATCGTTTTTGGTTGTTCAGAGTTTAATTCAAGGTTTGCCTAAAAAAAAAAACAACAACAACAAAAAACATATTTTCCTTTTTTAAAGCCGGATTGGCCAATCTTTCCATCCTGGATTACACACTTTGTTTGCACAGCAAAATGCTCAGTAGTATGATTCATACATTTTGGGCCCATTGTTTGGAGACCAACACATAAACATGTTTGCCCAAAGTGGATTTTCAGTCCAGAACACAGTTAAACACTCCCTCTGACCTGTCAAAACAAACTACTGACTGACGGGGGGGGGTTATTTTTTACCAAACCAGAGCTGCACACAAAAAAAGAAAAGTCCTGTGTTGCAACAACCTGTGTCCCAGAAGCCTCTGATTCCTGTCTGCGGGCGTCATAGCTGCCTGTGAGCGTCTTTTCAACATGTTTTAAAAGAGTGAAATGAGGCTGTCGTCTGATTCATCCCACAAACTACAGGAACAGGTTCTACTAAAAGTCAAATACTCCCCCAAGTTGCAGTAGACTAATGGACCCTTTTACAGAGCAGCCATTTTGGTGTTGTTGATCACATTGACTATACGGTCCTGTTCCATTTAGGTGGGCCAGGGTCCTGGTCTTATGCAAGCTGGCTCACTGGCATGTATGTGACCTCCTAGAATGGGACCATAATGAATGTCATTCCTTACACCTGGGTCTACCCTGCAGTGACTTGTCAAAATGGCCGCTGTGAAAAAGGGGCCCGTTACGAGCAGTTCCCCTGTTCAGTGTTACTGTATGTTCTAGCTTGATGACACTGAATAGCAGCTAAAGCACTTCACTGTAAGTCGTTTCACTGTCGCACTGCACATTTGTTTTTGATTCCCGTTGTCAGTGTTGGTCATTAGTTATACATGTCTGACTTCTTGAGTAAAAAGAGTCCTGAAGAGTTATTGTGCAACAGCTCATTTCACTCAGTCGGGTTTCAGCTCGCAGTTAAAGTAACAAAGTGCCACAATGTATGTACTCTAGAAGTACATATCCGTCTTTCTAAGGGGTGGTGTTATGAAAGGTATCCATTCTGAAGTTATTGCAACACTAGTGAGGGAATCGCAGTGTTCAACAACAGTGACGGTCGATTTAAAAGCTTTCGAAGCAGCGTAAAATAAAGTGGAAAAATGTGTAATCTGTTTGCTGTTTGAAGGCTTTTGTCTGTCTCTGTAGAGGCGTGCTCCGCTATTTCATGTCCGGGTCGTCTTTTTTAATTATGAAAATCCACTTGAACTCTTCCCGTCAACGCGCGCCTCATGAGGCTTTCCTTATCTCTCTGGATTCTCTGAAACTTGTGTTTTCTTTATGCGAGCCCTCCACGCTTCAAAGCGATTTTGATTTGTTCTTTAACTTGAAGGATGCATTAAATCCATGCGTTTTCTGCGTTTGACCCACGGTTTCCGGGCGATATCCTCCACGCCAGTGCTTTTGAAATCTTGCCATGGGTAAAGTCAACTGGTAAATTGCTTTTGACAAGCACTCTGATCTTGTAAGAGAGAGCCGACACAAAGCCAGAGCTGTGTTGGTGAGATACTTTAAGCCTGACGACGCTGAGGGTACAAAAAAAAAGAAGTGTGTCTCTTCGGTAGCTCTTCCCCTTGGCCCCTCTTTCAGCAGTACAGGGTTCTTTAGTTGTTTTGTGCTGCTTCGTGCGGTTTTAATTTTGGGCGCACAGTGAATCCTTTGAGCGGTTGTTGTTGTTGTTGTTGTTGTTGTTGTGGTGGATGTGCTGTGGGGCACCGCCATCTGATCTCGTCTCTCTATTCAACGGAGCCGTGTCTTTCAGTAGATGGGAATCTTTCTCCAGGTGTATTGCTTGTATAAAACAACCAATGATCACCTGTTGGAAAAGGTCACGCGCTAATTCTTCTCTACGTATTTTTCATGTGTGTGCGTGCAGAGGTGAAAGAGTACGAGCCGCCCTTTGGGAACCTGAGGGAACACCCGTGTGTCGAGAGCATGAAAGACAGCGTCCTCCGAGACAGAGGAAGACCTGAGATCCCCGACAGCTGGATCAACCACACAGTAAGAGGCATCCACACACACACACACATCCATCCATGAGGTGTTTTTAGTCGTGCCTACAGATGCAAATCTGCTTTTGAGTCAACCTTGGCACATTTACATTGATGTCGTTTCATATGTCCATGCTTATTGTATGTGCACCGTCCCCGATAAATAATCAAACTAATTAACACATAAACAAGTCCTGTTGGACAACCTACAAACTGCAATGGATACAACTGGCAACAAAAAACAATTGACGGACAACACACGAGGAAAAGAACAACACACAGTCTACCTGTTGCTCTTTGTTTAGTATTTAGTGATGCACCAGAACAAAGAAAGGTCCATCCCTAGTATTTAAGATCCAATGAGTAGCAATTACAAGATTCGATTAGCAGAAATGAAATGTACTACTCATAACTGTGTTTTCATTATATGATCACCGGGAACTAAGAGTCAGTGTGTTTTGTGACTTTAGAAGAAGCAGTTTATAACTACACAGGAAGTTCGCCATGTTGCACCACCATGTTTCTACAGTAGCCCAGAGCGGACAAAGGCTAGCTTTAGAGAGAGCCTTTGGTTTTCACGTTACCTGAAGGCCTCTGTAGATCAAGGTATTCAGGTGGTTAGTTTAGATACACTACATATTTTTGACAATTTTGCTGTAGTAGTGTCTCTTTTGTATTACAGTAAAAGTACCCTGCAGGGTTTTAGACCTCCATATTCCTGCCAAGGGTTTCACACAGCAGGGAAGACTACTGCGAGCTCGTAAACATAGATGTAAACAATGCACAGTATTAAATACTTAAAGAAGTGGCTTTGTACGTGTTTCATGAGGAAGTAAAAGCACTCGACACATTTGTTGGACCTCAAGGTTGTTAACACTAAATGTAAAGCTTACTTTTGTACTTTCTGGCATTTCTGTTTTGTATTGTGAAAGGCAATCTCTTAATTATTTTCCATTTAAACAAATGTGATGTCAATTAGGCAGTAAAACCTTAATGGAGGGAGGACATATTGTACACCAGCTGCTGTAGTTAGTCTGCTGGTACGCAGACCCAGATTGACACACGTAAATACACGTGAACATTCGTCGTTTCAGCCCGAGGTGATGATATTCTGTCTGTCAGACTTGCCCCGAGTCTGTATTATTGACTGATTATATGTGGGCTCCACCGCTCCCCGTGCAGGGCATCCAGATGGTGTGCGCCTCCATAGACGAGTGCTGGGACCACGATCCGGAGGCCCGTCTGACAGCCCAGTGTGTCGCCGAGCGCTTCAGCGACATGGAGTACCTGGACAAGCTGTCGGATCGCTCCGACTCAGAGGAGAAGATCCCCGAGGAAATCTTGATGGTGGATGAGAAGTAGAGCTCAACAGAAACACTGCCCCCACCAGGGTGGCAGAGGAACTACAGCCAAGCTGGGCGAGAGAGGGAGAACTTCCAGTGGATGCCGTGTTCGCGCTGGGTTCGTCAGAAATGGGTGACTGAGGAGCAAACTGGACCATCATGCCGATAAGACGGAACTGATACCAGAGATGGACTTCCATACAGATCAGAGCCAGCATGACTATAAACCAGTGACGGTTGATTTGTTTTCTTATTCATGCTTTTAAAGACTGGATCATGTTATAAACAAACAGGGAAATTACATTATAAAGCTTTTTTTTAACCAAATACTATTTGCACTTTATCAATATCCATGCACAACAAATGATATATATTCAGTGTCTTTTTAAAAAAAATTATCTGACAATACATTTCAGGAATATGAACTAAAGGGACAGCTTGTATTTAGAAAAGAGGATAAAGGATTTATTAAGACGGTTAATAACACTAATAGCCACCTGATAGCTTCTAGAGTGCATACTTAAACGTTTTCCGAGGTGGCCTTGGATATGTCTGTGGGACGGTATTCAAGCTGCACGCATAATTTCTTGTGGCATGAAATGGAAATTACCCTCAGCAAAGAAAAAAAAAAACATCAGAGGCAGAGAAAGTTGATTTTGTATATTTCAAGGACTATGATTTATGAAATAAAGACAGCAAATTTAGGCTTAAAGGTTAAAAAAGGGAACTGTGTGTACGTGTGTGTACTAGGAAGAGTCTGGTCTCGGTTTGATCAATCAGGCCAAGAGAATAAAGGGAATAGAGATGTCTCTCACAGACTCTTAACAGGAAGTTCCAGTCTGCTGTGTATATGCTATAAAAGCTGAACTAGACATCTTATGATAGAAAAGATCATTCTGCTGACTGATCAGTCTTTTTATTTTGTATAGAATTGTAAAGCCATAATTAAAAGTGTTACAGGTCTCAGTGTGTCAATCTGGTGTTTTTAATACCATCATATTGCTTTGTATTTGTGCCACTTCCATATCCTCAGGGTGCTGTGTGACATGATTGTCCGACCGGCTTTACAGCCCATGAGAATGTTGCAGCAAAAAGAAGCACAACAATATCCGGTGTCCTCCATAACCGCTGTACTTAAAGCCTTCTTATGTCTTTCTAACATTAAATCAAATGAGTCACTCTTCAAGCTGCTAATCCTGCTGATCCTCCAGAGAATCTGAAGACGTCTGTGCAGCTTTATGCTCCTAAGTCTCTCCGGCTCTGGCAGTCGCCCACATATAGAAAGGTGTGGGCAGTCACCTCCAGCATAGTTGTACATATACTTAAGTAAAAGTACTAATGCTTACATTCTAGGCTCAAACACACGTTTTTAACTTTACTCATTCTACTCCTGGGAATGAGAATTTCTATTTAACAATAAGAAATAAAGTATTATGTGATACCTGACAAAAGTATGTGTTTTAAGGCCTCCAAGATGCTTGTGGCGTTGTTATCCAGAAATATATGAGATTTACTTTGTGTGTGTGCTGGATGAGGTTCAGGTGGGGTTATGCAGCTCCACACAGGGTTTGGCATGATGTGTATGATGGCGGCCGACCTTTCATCCTGAGCCCACAGCTGATCTGACTCCTGCCTGTCCAGGCCACTATGTGTCTGTGTGTGATGCAGTCAGCTGCTTTCAATGCATCCACCTCTATTTCTATTTGGCTGTTTTAAAAAAAAAAAAGACCAGGGGTGGGGAAACATTTTGGATTGTGGGCCTTAAACCGGAAGACGAGTTAATGAGTAGTTTTCAACCACTTGGACTGCAAGACAAATCTGTGTTTCTAGACCTGCAAACCAAATGAGCAAAAGAAAATGAGTATGCAACATTACAAAACAGTTTCAAGTTTGACGTTGCTGTGCCCAGATACTACAAAAGGTATTTCTGTATCTTCTGCTCTTAAATTGAACATAGATTAAATACATAAAATCTCTAACACAGGGCACGGCCCAAAAGGTTTAAGTTAAAACGGGCAGAAATGGCCAAATATCGGTTTCTTTTCATGGTCCCACTTTAAAGATTACGATGCAAAATGTAAGTCTGTTAGTCTAATATAAAAAATGGCAGAAATGGTTAAATGTGGGTTTATGTTCCAAGAGGTTAAGATCAAGATATGTTTGCTAAATTCAGTCAACATCTGGGATCCAAAATACGGGGTGCAACTTATTAGAAATATGCTCAAACCATATTTCTTTTTGAAAAAGCTCACTGCTGGCCCTAGTTAGCCAGCAACGAGTTGGGCTAAACTATAACTCAGTGTCATTATGCTGTGGGATCAAGTGCCTTTCTTTCATTGAAAGAAAAAAAACATTCAACAAGGCTGCGCTTGTAATGCAGCAGCATTACTTATGTTTTCATTTTTATTTTTGTGTAGCTCTTTTATGATGGTTGTCTTTGAGTACTATAAAAAGTGCTATATAAATAAAATGTATTATTATTATTATTATTATTATTATTAATGGAATTAGACGGACTCAAATGCACTCGGGAACGACGGGAAAGTGATGTATCCACTCCAGTGGGCTGACTTGCCACCTCACAGGGAAGATTTCCATTGCCCTTCCCACAGTTCACAGTGCATATCTATTTACATAAACTATGCCACGGGCATGTGTGTTGCACAACAAATAAATTGGACACCGCCGTGGGGATTTGCATGCTGATGATGAATGATTTATACATTTAGTTTTGCATTATAAATGTTTTACCCCGGGTTGTGTCAAGCGTAATAAAAGTAACATTTCTCTGCATTTTTCACAATCAAATAATGTGATTTGATTATAAGGCAGATACATATTTAAGAAAGCGAATGCCTCTAAATGACACACTTACACACACACACACACACACACACACACACACTGCAAATTAATTAACTCTAACTTCGAGCAATTGAGGTCATAATGAGGAGAACAAATAATTGACAATGTATGTTGTGTTTTTCAGTTCTTGGTTGTTGTTGTTGTTGTTGTTTTACTGTATACCCTCAGTCGGTTGGAACAAACACTCCGTTCTGCTGCCATCCCAGTGTGTGTTTTAATCAAGGCAAACATGAAAACTTGTGCACACTTATTCCCTTCATTGCCAGCAACAACAACACCACAGCAGAAGTATTGCCTTGAATGTGCCTGACACATGCAGTTTGTCTTTTGGCCGGTAGAGGGCGGAATGATTCTACTGGATCCTGCTGCGTACAAAGACATCGTCTGTGCAGGATGGAGCGAGCTGATGTTTGTGCTTTGAGGGTAATATATATATATATATATATATATATATATATATATATATATATATGATTACCCTTCCACCGTAAAATAATATATTTATATATATGGAAGCACCGTGCTGTGAAAATGAAGGGGCTGAGCTCAAGATGTGACAGGTCTTTCCATTACTAAGAGTCATACCAGTGTCGCTAACGAGTCGCCGAACACTGGAGTCGTCGTGTGTCTCAGTTTGGAGCTGATTGCATTTAAAACCTCCGCTGCTCGCGAGCATAACTTCCCAACATGGTTCTCCTTTTGATTCGCCGCTCGCCTGTCACAACGTATACACGCGAGACACCCGCGTGCATCTGTTGAAATATGATGATCGGCTGCTCCATCATGATATTTCTTAACCCGATTAACGCCTCAGCTCCACGCCGCTCACGAAACAAAAAAGCGCTCGCGCAGCCCCTCGGTGGCCTTAATAATCCAGAAGGAGATCCTCTCCTGCCAAAGTCACGTATCGTTCCCCACATGCCGGTTGCCATGGAAACGCCTCGTACATCAGTCAAAGTTGCCGAGGAGTGCGTTAGTTGGCGAGGAGCTATAAACAATATTTGATGCTACGGTATGAGAGAGAGGGGTGACAAGGGTGACACAGCTGCTCCGATTATCAGATATGTGTGTATATAAATATATTTTCCAAATAATCATGATTTAGATGTTCGCTAGACATATCCCGCGGTGGCCCTTTGGGGGGTGCAGTCTGTGCTATTGACTGAGATGGTTGCAAAAGCAGGAGCCCCATTCTGAGGAACTCTGGGGCCCTGAGCCGCAATCGCAACTGTCCGAGGATGATGCGCCTGTAAGATAAGAGCAGCATGTGGTGTATTCAGGAGCCATTACCCATGCTGTCCTCTCAGGCATCTTTATTTTTATTTTATTTTGCCATTGTGACTTTTTCTGTGTATTCTCAGCTAGTGAGTTTAATACAAGACAAAAAAACAACAACAAATAAACAACCAAGGACAAACGCAGCGGTGTCACACATGTCTTGTCTTTATCTTGGGAGGATACATTCAGAGACTTGTTTGCCTACATTTATTAAAATCAGTGCTTGGCAGTTTTATTGCGATTTCCCTTCCAACAACAAGCTGGAATGGTTTGATCACTTAAGGAGGGCGATGCCATTCCACTTAATTCCCTAAATCAATCATCGCCTGGTTGCTTGCAATCTATGATGATGATTTGGGACTAATTTGGCTCGGTGTATCCTTTTGAGCTGTGTTCAATATTAATTTGTCTATTTGGAAATTATCTACTGCCTGCGGTCCCGTTCCACTTACCGTTCACGAGAGACTGCAGGCGAGCCATGCTGCAACGATGCTAATCTGCAGCCATCTTGTGCTACATGCCTTGTGAAAACCCTCACTGGACTTCAAGGTCAACCATGGTCAATGCAAGACATTATGTGTTATATATGTGCGATAACTCGTCATGTCAATCAATAGCATTACTGACGGCTACATTCCATTTAGGTCCATAATTGGCATGCTCACCCACCGACCTCTGACATTGCCTACGGGTACACTTAACGGGATGAAAACAGGATTAAATATTTAGTATTTACAACTGTGCTTTTTTTGGCTTTGACAACTGAAAACGCATGCCCTTGAAAAGAGTCTATTCCCCCGAAAGTCTTGTTCACTCGCTTTCTCGCCGAGAGCTGCACGAGAAGATTGACGCCACTCTGGCGTTTGTCCGTTAAAGCTACTTTGAGCAGCTTTCATTTAGTGTTGATTTTGGCGGCCCCTCTGGACAAATACGGCAATGTTCCCCTCGCACCAGACTCATGTTAGAAAACCTCTCATTTTGCTCCTCACAGGTGGTCCGGCGTAATTACAGCCTGCTGGAGACGCCTTAACTTTTAAAAAAAAGCTTGAATCAGAGGGACGGTATCTTAGCTTAGCACAGGGCGAAACAGCTAGTTTCATATCAAACCTCAGCTTCGCCCGGCTTAACTGTACGCGTTGAAAGAAAGAAAAAGGCAAATATTTGTGTGTTTAAGATTTTTAAACGTGTGTTCTGTGTCCGGTGCAGGCACGGTTAGCAATGACATCGGCAGCACTAAACAGCTCACAGAAGGCCGGCAGTCTCTCTCTCCCCCGTGTCTCTTTTGCCCATCCTATCTCCCCCTTTATTCACGGGAGAGTCCTGCTAAGTTTAACGTTATTTCAGAAGCGTGGATTGTGTTCTGTCAGATGACCGACCGAGGGCAACCAGGAGGAGAATCGATGGGACACGGGGCTGAGCACAGAGATGCATCGTCCTGACCGAGGGGCCACTCGGTATTGAACCACCTCCACAGAGTGCTCTTTGGTTAGAAATTACACCGGAGCATGGTCCTAATTGTAATGTGTTCGAACAAGCGTTCATTTGGTCTTCACACAGCACAAAGCTTCTCAGAAACAAGAACACATAGCTATTGAGAAACCTATAAAACCGGCGGCGGTGAACGTTCAAAGAAAAATGCAGAACAAAGTGTGCGAGCGCCTGCTCCTTTTTGCCATCATGTTGCCAAAAAGGTTTTCATGGCCGTCGCTGAAGCGATATCACATAAAGCTGCTGTCTTCCCGTGTTCGTCCTGCTGACGGCCCGTGTTCGGCTTGTGAGGAAAGGGAACTGAGGGTCATTCGTCACGCTGAGGCATCTGGGAAATTGGGAGGCCCACTTCAATTTTCCACAAGGTTTCCTGTGCACCTGCCCCAACCCCCTCCCCCCATCTCTCATGCTCTTCCTCAATCAATTGAAACTTTCTCGTGAACTTTTTATGCAACATGCCAGTCGGGTTGGAAGCATCACTGCGGCCACATTGGTCAGTGTCGACAGGTCAGAGTCTTGTGCATGTGCTGACGTGGTTCATGAGGGCTGTTCTCAGACTGTCCTCCTCTTTCCTTGTTTGTGTTTTCGGGCCCGCTCGATGCACTCAGATACAAGGTGAGCCTCTCTTCAATTCCATCATTGCACGATCATTGAGTAATTTTGCGGCATCGTTATCGTGATTAAAAGCTCGATTAGCAATCAAAACAACACAAAGCTGTGACTGTACCATTATTTGAAATTATGATTCTGGGTTAGATAAGGACGCACGGATCTGACTTTCTCTCCAACAGTGAGACTTTTGTTGTTCATTTCTTATTCAATTGTCAAATAATTTAAGCTTTCTTTGACAGGATTATGGCGTGCACTGCTTTGTTCCCTTCCTGGAAGATGAAAGCGTTTTTTATAATCAAAGGAAGAAAATAAAATGCAAAGAAATTTTGTATCGAAAGTGTCGTTGTCTCTACAGCTCACACAGACAAGGAGGACTAACTTTGTATGTGCTTTTGAAAATTGACAGATGAGTGCAATGAATGCAATAGCTTCTTGAGGCAGATGCAGCCTTATAAATTGAGGAAAAGCTCTCTGATCTCCGGGATGATAGATCACACCGTACTCTGTTTTTAAAACAACTTATCACACCATTTCACGTTCTATCTATTTCACAACAAGCAATTTCCCTTAGAGAAGGAGTCTGAGTGTGTCTGTGCTTGGTGCATACGAATAGCTAAGTAGTATAGCGCCGTAGATAATCACTGATCCGCCCATGACATGATCAGGATTAACAGTTCTATCACACAAGGTGAGACCCATGGCCGCCCCCGTGCCAGCACACCTTCCATCAAAGTCGAGATTAAGATGTTGTGCACTTGTGAAGCATCATCCAGGCGTGTTGCCCTGGGTCTGAGTGGGTCATGTTCCCGTTAACTGCCTCCGTGTGCCCCATTGACTGTTGGACAAACGAGGGATGCTCAGTGTGAAACAGCGTGTCACTGATGAGGCAACACAGGTGTCCTCTGTGCAAAGACCCCACATCCTAGAAGTTTTTGAGCTGATGAGTTCATTCTCTTTACCTCATCACTAAGACTTGCACATTTTATTTTATTTTAATTTCTTTGTATTTAAAAAAACGTACACTGACGCAGCTGCACTATGCCTGTATACACTTTCATGTCCAGTATGCTACAAAAAAAAAACGATACAAATTAGTGAACAGAAATAAAGATCTGACAACATTGTTTTCCAACTTAAATAAGGAATTCTTTATACAGCACTTGAAACTTGACCTTGATATTGTTTGTGATGCTGTGCGGCTTCATGGAGAGCATGTGTGTGTGTGTGTGTGTGTGTGCAGTGGCGGTCCCCGGGCTCCGGCTAATTGTTCCGTTACACTGGATCACACAGACGGACTCTGTGGAGTCTTTAAAGCAACCGGCCAACATCCTGTTACTTCCATGGTCCGTGATCGAATGCACAGAATGGGGTTCTCCCCTGTGAGGCTGTGCCCTGTAAATGATGCACACGGTAATTAGAGAGTGGCCATGCCGTGCGAATTAAAGGACAACAACAAACAGAACACTTTTACGTGCATAGTTTGTGAGACGGGAAAGCTGGTGAACTTAAGACTCAATGTGAATGTGTTTTCCCTGTTATAGATTGGCAATCGATGTAGTGTTGTCATGCCTTCCCACCCATTGCATGCTGGGAAAGGCTCCAGCCTCCACTAACGCCCCTGAATAGGAAAAAAAGCTGGTGCAGATAAAAACATAGATCTATTTACAATTTTGCCCTGCTGCCACCGACCATTATGGGGGCAAGAATGGCCGGCAATGTGGGAACATGGTGTGGCCACTTCTCACACATCATCCACGCTGCAGCCTGAGCCTGAACAACACATCACAACACCACATCGCTTCCATGTCCACTTCACGCGTTATAGACTTCAGAGAGTGAATACAGTGACTTTGCTTTCATCAGAGGCAGCCTAATCGCGGGAGGATTCTTTGCTTTGTCCCATATGCTGCTTGCAAAAGTGACTGAAGGAGTTTTATGCATTTTTGTAGACGAATTACTGGAGCCAGCCGGGAACGCTGCACTTAGATGACACCGTCTGTAGCTGATTCAGGATTCGCTCACTTAATGGTCAGCTGAGGGCCAAACAAACAAACAAAAAAGGCTCCAAAAGAAAAGTGCCGTAGTGATTGTAATCTTCTGGACCAATCGTGGCATCCCTTTCTCTCTCTTGTCTCCCTCTAACTAAAGGAGAGGGAGACGACAGAGGTGCAAAGAGTGTTTCATGCCATGCATCTTAAAAGCTTTTTTTCCCTTCTTTTCTTCTTGCACGGTTAGCCTTTGGCAAAGTGAAGAAGTGTAGACACCTAAGAATGCCGAGCATGAACTCGGGGAATCTGTAATGTTGGAGAACAGAAGAAAAAAACATTAACTAAAACAGAGAAGAAAGACAAATACTGCCTCTGGAGACGGAGGGAGAGCAGAGCAACCCTGCCTGGCAACAGCACTCATTTTGGCTGGCTTTCATCTGGGCTTGGCCTTTTGACAACAGATGCGATTGAAGCAATTCTCACAGCCTGCATTTCTATTTGTCTCAAAGGTCACCCGTTTAGAAAGTGGAGGTATAGAGGGGGGAAAAGGCAAAGGGGTAGAGCGCTCATCATGGCATAAGCAACAGGCCTCGATGAATCATCGAGGAACTGTGTGCATATGTGTGAGCGTGGGTGTGTGTGTGTGTTATTGTATAAAGATGTATTCATCGGCATGTATGTGTGTGTGTGTGTGTGTGTGTGTGTGTGTGCGTGTGAGTGGGATGACACGTGTTGGCGTGCATTGTATCCTTGCACTCTCTGTTGCCTGTGCGTATACTCGTTGCGTGTGGGTGTACACACATTTTCCTTGGCACTGCCTTTCAGCTATAGCATGCAGGACGCCTGCGACGCCGAGCCCGTGGTCTCTGTGATCTCTTCGTAAAGTTAAAAAGAAGAAAAATAACCTGCATATCCGCTTCTGCCACTCCATCAATTCTGATGACCCCCATAATCATCCTTTTAATCTCCTTTATTATCAGCCTTCCACCCCCCTCCCCCCTCCCCCCCCCTCACCCCCCTCTCTCTCTCCAGCGCTGTATTCTCATCTCTCATCTCCTCCTCGTCTATTCAGAAGATAGCCTCAATGCACACTAAGCCGGCTCAAACTTCAGTCCAATTCTTCTGCATTTCATTTGCATTTTTCTTTTCTTTTATTGTGATCCTATGTGTGACAGGGGTATCTGTAAACACTGCCAATGCAAAGTAAGGATGGGGAATTGGGCCAATTTGGGAAGTTCTCAAACTAGCAAATAATCAAATCAAATGTATCAAAAATAATGAACAACTTTCATGTTGTTAAGGGCAAGACACTCTGATAAGTTGTTATTGCTTAAGTATGCAACATCTGTAAAACATCCTAATTTATTACCCAAAGCGATGGGTATATTGAGATCAGGAGCAAAATAAAAAACACAATAAATTCATAATTTGAATTTATGATTTTTTAGGTCAGTGATACTGATACTGCTTGTATGAAAACATTCTCCCGTCATTGCACAATGCCCCAAGGGCAACCTCAGGCTGAGATGACAGAAGCTGGTGTAGTTGGATGGGATCACATAAAGAAGCATATAGCACATGTTAGAGGAGATAAGAACAAGGTGTTTGGTCCACTCTGACCAAGTTGTTTCTACCTATGATATTACACAGGAGAGATGCTGTTGGACTATTGTTTTTCTCCTTTTGCGACCTAATCACCTCTCAGATAAATCAATAACACTTCCTGCCTTTGTCTCATTTTTGTATGAAACAGTGCAAACACAAAATGAATGTATACTATCAATCAAAAACGTAAGCATTTATTTGAAATGTAAAAAAAAAAAAAGATGTCTTAGTCCAATATATAGGCATTCAAGGCTTTGGGGGAAGTTGTGAAAGTACATCCTGAGTTTAAGAGAATGATGAATGCTGTGTTCTTGTCTTAGCTGGGGGACATAATAATGATGAGACACATCAATCTTTATTACCACTCCACCACCCAGTCCAGAACATCCAAGGGCAACAGAAATATTGCACTCACAGTGATCATTTATCTTCACACACCTGCCTATAGGTTTTGGCTGCAAGGAAATAAATTCCCTTCCAGATCTTTGGACTGCGTGTGCATGATCTTTTCTTTGTTTTTCTCTATGAAAAGTCACTAATGCCAACTTTAAGCCAAGTATTAAGGGTTGTATTTATAGCGGGCAATATAATGACTCAATCTTCATACATAACAGGGGATAATCCTCATTTCAATCAGTCGCGTCCATAATGTATTGTGTCTCCATTGGTGGACTCATCTTTCTATCTTGGCCATGTGGCGCTCTGATTGGCTGACAGACGTAAACACCCACCCTCTCGTACCTGTCGATCTGTGAGAGGCCGCGAGAGCTTCCTCACGCCCCGCCCATCGCGGCCCCTCCGCCCCTTTCCACCGGCGTTCGATCGTGTGGCGAATTGACCGTTGCAGGCTCGGTATGTGGCGCATGAGTATGCGTTTCGGGATGTAACGGCGGTCTCGCGGAGTACCGACGCTGAATTCAAATATATATATATAAATATATATATATATATATAAACACGGGGGGACTCAGAAGAAAACCGAAGGAAAGCGTGCACTAAACTAAGGGAGTTTACGACAGCACGGCTTGGAGGGAGACACGGTAGCGTGGCAGGAGAGGGAGAACTAGCAAATCCAACGGACACAGCACGCAGAAATGGCGGAGCACCATGCAGCCGGCGACGGCAAGCACAAAGCATCCACCAATGCCGGGGGCTCGGTGCACGGGAACAGCCGACCCGGCGCCGCCGGTGTCGGAGGGGGAAAAGGAGGCCTGTCTGGTGGACTGACACAGCCGGCGGGATGGCAGTCTTTACTCTCCTTCAGCATTCTGTTCCTGGCCTGCCTGGCCGGATTCAGCTCCAGACTTTTTGCGGTGATCCGGTTCGAGAGCATCATCCACGAGTTTGATCCATGGTAAGCTAACTTGGCTAACGTGCGTCAGGTCAGCTGGATTCCCTGGTTGCAGTTGCGTACGCTGACAAGGAAAGAAAAGAAGCTTGTTCCGAATAACTCCAATGGGTCATTTAATATATAATATTTGTTCGATAACGATAACGTGTTATTTTACTCTTTTGAAAGTCAGCAGTGAGTGTTTTGAACACCCTTTTGACGCCACAACTAACTAGTTAACGTAGATTTTTTCTTAACGTTAGCTCCTAACGTTCAAGATGATTGTTTTCCCCTTAATGACCAAGGGCAGGTTTTTCTTTTTTTTCTTCCTGAAGTCGTTGAGACAGACACTTTGAATATGAGGCCAGTGGCCCCGCTGAGGAGTCCGCTTTGAAGGACCGTGCATGTCGATGAACTGGGTGACACGCAGCTAGCCGGTCCGGGTTGACGGCGCTCTCTCTGGTGTTGCTTTACAACAGCGTAACAATAGCTGTAGCTGCGGGTACAACTTTTGTTTAGGTTGCGGGAGAACCGTGTGCAGACATCATTGCGCGGTGTGTCCGCGCCCAGCGCGTGCGTTTTAAATGTATGCATTGAGAACTCAATTCTGTGTTCAGCGGGTGAAGTTGAAATGGACGTTCCTGCTTATATGGGGGCTCATCGCTTCAGCAGCAAGGTGCGTGCGTGCGTGCGTGTGTGTGTGTGTGTGTGTGTGTGTGTGTGTGTGTGTGTGTGGGGGGGGGGGGTTATGAATGATTGAGGCGTTTTTTTTTTTACTGCTAGAATTTGTTCTCTAAGACAACTTGCCGAGTGAGTTGTGCATACCCTGACAGTCGTTTTTTTCTTCTTGCACTATTTTTTTTCCTAACACAACCCGGAAATCAACTGATCCGGTCTGGCGTGTCTGTCATCACAATGCGGGATTAGTCCGCGTCGTAACCGTGTCACATGGGCTCACGAGTGTCCTCCGCCTGGTTGCAATGCGTCCTCCCCGCTCCGTGGCGCTCAACCGGGCGGGCAGAACGACTGATGCATTATTTTATTAATTTTCAAGGACAGGTGCTCCATCTTGTTCAGGGTGACACTTGCCTCTTCAATTATGCTGATAACTTGATTGCATTTTATGGCCGAGACTCGGGGCTGCGAGAGAGGTCCGCGCGGTTCAGGGGGATCTTGGTGCCTTCGAGATTGGACTGTGCGCTGAAAAACTGACCTCAGCCCTGTTGATGAGTAGTCCTCAGTGTCACACACTCATTAGGCCTGGGATTATTCCCTCACAGCCTTCATATATCCGATTAATGCCCCGGGTGGTCACACAGTTGCTATATCATCGTTCCCCCCCTCAGTGTGAGGCTATAAAGTGTCACCCAGTCTCCACCGTTAAAACAGCACCGCTATTTGCCAACATGTCACGGAAAAGAAAGCAAAGATGCCCTTTTGATATTCAGGAGTTCATAAGCCCTTGTAGCTATGAGTAGTCTACTGTTGTTCTCCAAAAAACTGTTTTTGGATGGAACTTTCTGTTGCAGGTGCCAAACGGTGATTTCAGCCCACAAAGTAATGCTTTCAACAATATTTAGAAGCGTGGTTCACTTAACTAGAAGCAGCGTTGCAGACTGCAAATAATCATTATTGTGTATATGGTAAAAACATCTTATCAAAACAAATTTACACCAGAAACATATATGTGGTTGGATATTAATGAATCTTGCAATGCCCCCCTCTAGTCATCGTTTGACTCCATGTGTAATCCTGCCTTTCAGCTTGTTGTGAAGTTAGAACCATAGCCATTCATTAACACTCAACTCTTCAGTGTGTATGGCATCCGTAACTCCCGAGCTGTTGTATACATTAACACACAAACCTGACCCCTGTTAGTACCCTTTATGCCAAGAATACTAAATGGGACATTACGCAAAGATTTATTCTGGTATTTACCGTTGACTCTCAGAAGCGAGATTGGCCTTGGTCTCTCTCTAAAAAGCATGTTTTTATGATTATGATGCATCCCGTATAAAAATGTCCTCTCCCTTTTTTTTTGATGGTGAGAAAATAAAACGTATAATTTACAACTGCAGGCATACAGGGTGCTGATTGAAAGTGGCCTGTCACTCCCAGACACACATGATTACTGCTGTTGTCATCTGGATGCTGTTGTCTTTTTCCCCTCTGCACAGAGCCTCAAATTATCTGCAGCTAACCATTGTGTTAAATAAACTGGCAATTTGAAGAATGAAGATTGGATTTACAAGCGCCATAATGTCAAGCTTATTCTAAGCGAACACAATTTTGTAGGCAAGTCCCCCATATGACTCGCCTGATATCTGGCCCTGCTCACTTTGGTTTCCTAATATTTGTTAATTTCTATTCTTTTTTTTAAGACCAGACGGGCTTCAGTTGGCATTCAAGTGAGAATTTGTTTGTCTTCTCTATTCATGGAAGCAATGAATTTCTGAGGTTGTGCCCTGACTTATTTTACTTTCTTTAACCAACCACAATGTAATGCTCATCTTCTCAGGGCAACAGGTCAGGGGAGGTTTTTCTAAGAATATTGTAATAACTGCCAACTAAACGTTATTATGTGGGTGGGTGTAACTCCTCAACCCTGCTGGTACCATTTAGGCAAATAATGAGCTGGATTCTTGGGTGTAGCAACATCGGACATATACTTTCTCAAGTCACACACTGTTATCCTTACTCTCTGTTTCCACCGGTTGACATCAGATCTGTTACCGCTTCGCGTGACTGGAGATTTATGCAAGCCTTTGATGGATGCTCAGTGTGTCATGCAGGATGTTAGCTTTTTGTGGTAAAGTTCACTTTTAGCCAAGTAAGGTTTGCTTTGTTATTGATGCCCCTGTGACTTAATTGAATACTTGCATACATTTTACTTTTATCTTTACTACATTTATTTGACAATACTAGTTAGGCTACTTTGCAGATTCAGATTCATTCTAAATGCAATACAAAAATCAACCAATCAATAAACTATGACGTATTATTACTATATGGGGGCATTTGGCATAATGAGTATACTTTTGGCGCTTTTAAATATATTTCGATGCTAATATTTTTGCACTTTTACCCAAATAATATTCCGAATGCAGGACCTTTAGTCGTGACAGGTTTTTTGTGCACTGTGCTTTAGTAAATAATTTAATCCGCAACATATTGGATGTATAGATATGAATGCAATGACGTGGCAAAAAATGTCTCTATGATATGAATTGGTCACAACTGCTATCCAATGGGACTAGAATTGAGGAGTTTGGTAACTTTCATTGCTTTTAATAAGTAAACTAAATGTTTGTTGCGGACATCGTCACTGGTGCTCGTTGCTAAAAGGTCGCTCGATTGCCAAAATGCTTCCACTGCTAAATTACCTGCTAAATCCGTTTATATTTTTTGTTTTTTGCAAGATTAGAAATAGGCTATCAATTTCGAAGTTGAAGGGCTATCTTCCGTTTCAAGGTTGGAAACCGTTGGGATTGTAGTATTTGTGCCATCTGCTCCTGTAGCATTTGTGTGCCATCTGTGCACACTTGCTACAGCAGGTTTACCTGGTTAATAGAAGATTCAGCCCAAGAGCCCTCTTAAATAATCAGAACATTTCTGCTCTTTCTTTGCGCTCATCCAGCTCGCCCTTATGCTCTTATTCACCTTGCCTCTCCGCTGGAACCCTGCAATACTTGGGTGCAGCAGAAAAGACAATTGTGACAACCACTGTTGTTGTCTCTGTATCTGTATATCCTGATCAACTGGCAGCTCGGCTCCTCTACCACCGCAGATGGAATGTGATACCGAAGCTCAGACCTTTTTTAATGGAGGCAGGGAGTTTGTCATGTCGGACACAAAGCAAGCATCCAGTGATATTCAGCAGCTTTTGTTTGTTTAAACCGAAACAGAAATAGTGCGATTTGACATCTGAAATGTCAGTCGCTTCACAGCCGCTTTCTCAAAGCTCACTTTGATATCAGTGAAAACCTCAGAAAAAGATGTTTTAATGTTTCTGATCCCTTTTTAAAGATACAGTTGTTGCTGCTCAAAGTGGTTAACTGCTGCTTCTCCACAAGTGTTCTTACCACTTCAGCCAGAACAATGATATGGAGTTGCAGCAATTATGTGTTCTCTCTTTTCTTTCCCTCTCTTCCCTTCTGTCTTTTTCACACACACAAAGCATGACTCCTACCTCAAAGTAGATTAGGCCGTACAAGAAGCAGCTGCTGGTACAGCAACATGTGAGCTGAAGCTGTAGTGTGGGAAAATGGAGAATAAGTTGTGATTGATTTCCCCCCCCCACCCTCCTCCTCCTCGATTGACTGTCCAACGGCTTATGAAATATTCAGCGTTCAGGCGGTGTCCAGTTACCTGCAGCAGAAATGGGTTTGAGAGAGCACCCATCCTCTGTTATTACAGTCCGGCTTCCTAGACTAACATTATTCTTAGTTTAATAGATTTGAGTTACCGCGTCAACTTATTAGCTGTTTCACAGCAGTGCCAGAGGTAATGACTATTTTGGCAGCTACTCTTTTTGTTTCTACTCCAGCCTTGGAGGCTGTGTGTGTGTGTGTGTGTGTGTGTGTGTGTGTGTGTGTGTGTGTTCGTACGATGGAGGCACTATTAAACACAATTTCATACCGGATTTACTAGTTTGTTTTTATTTGTACAACGAGGTTAACATTTAATTTGCTGTGCAACATCAGGAGAATACGACCTCTTCTCACTCAGAAGGCGGCACAGGTTCTGGTCCAGGCTCTGGTCATCTCACGGCTAGACTATTGCAACTCCCTCCTGGCAGGTCTACCTGCTAATGCCATTCGACCTCTACAGCTCATCCAGAATGCAGCTGCTCGACTGGTCTTCAACCTCCCGAAATTTACCCACACTACTCCGCTCCTCCGCGACCTTCACTGGCTACCGGTGGCCGCCCACATCCGCTTCAAAACATTGGTACTTGCGTATTGTGCTGGGAACACATCGGGTCCGGTCTACATCCTGGACATGGTCAAACCGTTCACCCCAGCACGTTCACTTCGCTTGGCTTCTGCCAATCGGCTTGTAGCTCCTTCACTTCGAGCTAAACACTCAACAAAATCACGACTGTTTGCTGTGCTGGCTCCTCATTGGTGGAACGAGCTCCCCATTGACATCAGGACAGCAGAAAGTCTCTACATCTTCCGTCGCAAACTAAAAACACATCTTTTTCGATTATACGTTGAATAGGGAGGGTAGAGCCGTAGTAGCACTCTAGTAGCACTTAAATGTCCCTTACCGATAGCACTTTGTTGTTTAGCACTTTAGTAGCACTTAAATGGCACTTAAGGATAGTTCTTTGTAGTTTAACGTTATTGAAGAAATTGTACTTGCTTGATTCTTGTTGTTCTGAGTTTGGACTCATGCTCATGTTAAATGCACTTATTGTAAGTCGCTTTGGATAAAAGCGTCAGCTAAATGACATGTAATGTAATGTAATTTGAATATCAGCCGTAATAATTCACTACAGCTGAGTTGAGTCTCTTCGTCCTGTCTTCATACCCTCTATTCTGAGATTATCGTGATTGTGAATAATGGGCAACGGTTTGTGCATTCAGCTTTGCAGGGCATTATAATGTATAAAGGTGATAGAGCGCTGGTAGCTGACCCCCTAGTTTTCATCCCTCACTTAAGCCTGTCAGACAATTTGGTTGGGGCCATTCCGAAAGCGTTGGCAGGATTGCCACCTAACAAGGGGTGCTTGTCAGCAGCTCGGAGGCCACGTGAGTCACGGGTGCCTTGATGGAGGATAATGGCACTGAGTTGCCCAATTTGTTAGCTTGATGAATTGCCTTGCGCCACATCCAGAGCGATGTTTGTGTGCTCACCTGCATATTAAAAGCTTCACAGGGTGGCCGGAGCAAGTTTAAGTGTTTGTTTAATTTTACATTTAAATACATGAGAGTGGTGGTGGGGGAGAGGTTCAGCTTAACCCGCTGTTTGCATAAGCTACAGCACAATGTAGCCACGGCTTTTCAAAATTACCTTGAGCCGGTCCTCTGCCTACCTCTTCTCAACCTTAGGCGTTGTGCTTCTGCTGGCAGCCGTTCGCTAATGAGAATTTAAGAGCGTTGAGCATTGTGTTCCTACTCCACGCCCTTTTTGGAGGCTAAAGTGTGCTATCGTGGACTCCTATAACTTTAAAGCATGGCAGCAGTGCAACACAAGCATCTGATTACACCCAAGCCTGGTGCTCACATCTCTACACATCTAGGATGTGGATGGCAGCATTCACAATTTTGTACGTTCACTAACCAGCAGGACTCCAAAGTTTTAATTAAATTATTGTTTTGGTTTGAAGGTCAGTTTGCAGTAGACATTTAAAGTGTGAGTATTTTCCTCACAGCCGGCTGAAGTGGAACACAGTCATTGTTTGCATAGGACTGAACCACTGCTTTTAACTAGAGTTTTATTCATACAAGTGTTCCGCTTTGGTAATGTTACTTCAAGGTTGCAGTGGTGCTGCTGAAAAAACGAGACTTCAAGTTATTTAATATAGTTGCCATATGGTTGAATTTAAGTGTGCTTTAGAAAGCACACCTGGATAGGTTTCACTGATTTCGTATTATGAAGACCTAATATCAAGTATTACTTTCTAATCTAACAAATGTATCCTTTAAAATCTTTTTTTTTTATGTTAACAATATATTTCTCTTGTGGTGATCTTGCAGATATAGAAATGTAAAAAAAGAAACGAGCAGACATGAAAGGGTCCGCCTCCCCAGTACATTCTCTATCTAATAAGGTGTCCTTGGCTGAAAGAATATTGAGAGCCTCCGGTCTAACTGTATCCTCTCCTGGCGGTGATTTTGGAACGGGCCCAGAGACGACCCTGTGTAGCAGAACGAAATCCATCCCCTGTGTTCTCATCGACAGGAATCGCAGACAAACTCTGTGCGCCTACTCGCACGCCAGTGTGTGTCACGCAGAAGCGGAGATGCTCGGCTGATGCAGCTTTCGTCGAGCCGTTTGTTCTGTATTGTCACAGGCGCTTTGATGCGATTGTCGTTCCATGACCACCCGGTCTGCAGAACCCATCCGACTGGGAAAAAACAGACGGAGCGACATGTCCGCTTAGCAAATGCAGCTTTGTAATTGACGGCACTTTTTTTTGTAGCCCCCGTGAGTGCGTTCTCTCGTGTGTTTCCCCGATAGCGAGTTGCTCCGTTTCAGAAGCAAACGCACCACTACCAACTGACATCCCTTCACTTTTCTATCTCGGTGAATGAGTAATATTGGCCAGCATTTACTGGGTGTAGTCTTAGACTTTAGAAAAAAGGGGTTGTAAATTCACACCGTGCATGTGTTTTTGCACAAGTACATCACAATATCTGCTCGTTATGACTGTCTCGTGTCGTCACCCCGAGGCCGGTTACGGAATATCACTGTTGGTCCGACAACCCTTGAATATTGTCTCAGCCTCGCTGTATTTTCCTTTTCTGCTTCCCGCTGGCTTTGAAGTGGTCCTGGATGTCCTCTGGATGATGCGGGATGGAAAGCGGGGCAGAGGGAACAGAGAGGATCTGTGCTTATCATGTCCTTTTACTGACAGGAGTCAGCGTGCAGCTCTGTGGGCGAGCGCACCTGCATACAGAGAGGAGAAGAAAGGAGGAGAGAGAGATACAGTGGTGGGTTGGTAGGAGGTGGAGGGGAGAAATTAATGCCTGCCAGGCATCCAATCTGAGGGAGGTTTTGGTTGTTGAAGCCAGAGAGATTTCATTGTTCCAAAAAGTGCCTCATCAGTTTGTGCGTGTGTGTGTTCATGTGTAGTGTTTGTGCTTTGTTTTTTTTTAATGCAGGGAGGATAGGGTTGATTTTCTATTTTGTCTGCCTCAGCCTCAGGTTAAATTGAATGTCTTCTGTAGTCTACTTACAGCAGAGCCCATTTAATACGATCAGCTACTCAAAGCATCTCTAAAGCATTACTGAATAGTTAAAATAGCTCAGCTCAGCTTATTCTTGAGTAATTTTCCCCCTTTTCCATTTAAACCCTCCACCACTTTGCAGAAACTCCCTAGGAATTCACTGTTAGGCATCAGCAGTAAAAACAGGTAGGTAGCTGAGAGCTGGCTTAATCAAATGAATTCCCAAAGCAGAGGTTATTATGAAAGTCAGGTAGTTTTAGCCACACAGTGCTGCTTTTTGTTACGGTTTTGTCTTGTTTTCCCTTTCCTCGTTGCAAGGTAAGATTGTTGTAAGCCTATTGAATATTTTTGTCAGTTATTTGGTTTTTCTAATTATTGGAATTCCGCACCGTCCGTTTCGGGCTTTTATCACTATGGAAATAAACTAAACCCCATAACTAAAGGTAATCTCTCATATGATGTTATTGCCCAAAGGGTTCCCTGGCCTCTGCCTCTATTCCCACTGCTCTGTTTTCTTAGATGTCCCAGTAGATCTTCCACAGTACTGTATTTTCTCCTGTTAGAATATTTATACTATATCTATTGGAAAGTCAGAAAAAATGTCTCTATAGCGCCCCCTTTAGTTGTAAAAGCCCACGCTTTTTGCCAACTATCATCGTACAGATGTCTGCTTGGGTCTTCTCTACAAATGCTTCTTAGAGACCATTAAGCTCTGCCATTTTGAATTTTATAAAAAAACACGTTCTTTCCATCTGCTCTTAATCGCTTGGTCGAAGTTTGATCCTTCGCCGTGAACGAATAAACTGATATAACTCGACCAGGGCTGCAACTAACAATTATTTTGATAAATTAGATTAATCTATGAATCGGATAATAAAACAAAAAAGCATTAATTTCCAACCCTTTATTCAACAGAACTGTGCCAGGAAATGCACACTTAACAGGTACCGTAAATTCCGGACTATAGAGCGCACCTATCTATAGGCCGCACCTGCTAATTTTTAAAAGAAAAAAGAAACTGTACATAAATAAGACTGACTTAAAAGGGGGCGTGGCTTGGCTTGTCTCCGTAAAAACAGTTATTTCCACCGTTCACCACGGAATAAATAACCACTAGTTCTGCTTTATACTTGTTGTGGACATCCCATAAACGTCGGAACATCTAACGCCCTGGTGTTTGGGTTCATAATGGCCGTTTCTCAATATGCGTTCTTGTCCGTACTTGTGTTCTCGTGGACTTGTGAAACGTCATCAGTCGCGGCCCAAGTACTGTTCCAATTCAAAAGTTTGCTTCTCGCAAAGCACGGTAAAAATGCCCGGATGTGACTTGATCCGCCCAGTTTCCAAAGGATGCATCAGAGGAGACTTGTGCGTACTTTGGACAGCCAATATCCCACAATGCATTTCGCACCAGCGACGGGGAGCAATGGGGAAGGACAAAATACTCAACTGAAAGTTGACTTTTTCTAAATACTGTTGAGTCACGGAATGTAATTTTAGGACGTTTTCAGTCGAGAAGTTATTAGTTTAAGCATCAAATCTGTGGTCGGTTTGTCGAGATTCAGCCGATAAAAAATATGCGCCGACGGTTTCGGAGATTTGAGTTCCGGCTCTTGGGACCGGTGAGCCTGCAGCGCCGGGCGGTCAGCGCTCAGTGTGGCCGCCGAGAACAGCCTGATGTCGGCAGGACTTTTTCAAATGATCCGCTGGCTCTGGTGTCTCCGTAGCGGTTACACATGAGATATCATTCTGTTTGGAGGATCTAACGAGCACAAAGAGTTTATTATTAGTTCACAGGTTAAATCAGTTTAACTGAGGGTTGCAATTACAATAACTATATTGTAGAAGAACTGTTAATATAACTATATATATATATATATATATATATATATATATATATATATATATATATATATATATATAATTTACAGTGAATAATTGGAGTACATATATATATAATTTACAGTGAATAATTGGAGTAAACTCATGAGCAAGAACAGCTGACGTGGTGACGTCATCAAGTTCGCTGCTGTTCCAATTGCAGAAAGACCGTCCTGCGTCCTCCCGTCCTCTGGAGTCTGGACTCCAGAGTCCAAACTCCCAAGTCCAGACTCCAAAAGAACACAAGTCTGTACTCGGCATACTTTGGATTGAGAAACGGCCAACATCATCCCTAGGCTCACACAGCTCGAAGTTTCACCGACTCCGTCTCGATAATTTCCGTTTCATGCAGCATGCAGGCGGGCAGGAAGGGAAGGGGGCGTGGCTTGTCTCCGTAGAAACAGCCGTTCACCACTGGGGAAATAAGTTAGTTCTCGCACAACGTTACGGGTCTCTCCGATGGTCTTTGCTCTACCGGCTTTTTTTGTTGCTCCGCTTTGTTATACTCAAACATCTCCGCGTCTTATTGAGTGGCGTAATAATCGCGCGACACAACGAATCGATAATGCAATTCGTTGCCAACTATTTTAATGATCGATTTTAATCGATTCGTTGTTGCAGCCCTAAACTCGACTCCACATGATCAGATCCTTTCCAAATTCCACCTGTGTGATGAAACGCCAGGCCTGAAGAATAGTACAGTCTAATTTTTAATTCTACTCGTATTGCCACCTACTGGTAACAGGAAGGAAAATGTTCTCTACTTGCTTCTCTTAGTAGGTAAATCAAATTTGTTCCACACAAAGACTTTCATGATGCCAGCACACAAATCATTTTATATTTTGTGTAACACTGTTGCCGTGGCAACCCATTCTTCGCATAAAACAACGAAGGGGCTTTGGAGGGACTAAACATGCTCCATAACTAAACTCGGCACACGCATTTAAAGTCAAAGATGTAGTTACCGGATAGGATTTAAATTTTTCTAAATGGTGATTCGGCTCGATAGCTCCCGCTATAAATGTAAGCAGCCCCAGTGCTATGTTTGACCTACATGTATACAACTTTGTAGGCACATGTAACATGCAAACTGAAAAGAAAGTCTCTTGGGACCATGCTCTAAACCGTACCGTAAGTCGACCATTTTGATTTCTGTGTGATTTCTTTTTTTCTTTTTTTCATGCTTTAGTCCAGCCCATTCCTAGGGATAGGCTTCAAATTTGGGCAGTACAATCTGAGGAATGGGTGGAGGAAGGCCCTGGGCAGAGAGAAATAAATGGCAGACGAACGAATAGAGTGGTGTCAAGTAGAACAGAATGACAGCTGCAATAGGTTGTCAATCTGTGACTGGCTGAGAAATACAAGCCTGTCATGCGGCTGTCATATTATAGTGGGTTATCAAGAAGAGCAGCTGGCAGGTAGTTTGGGTCAGCAGATATGAAACAAGGTGGTGCAGAGTCTAGGGCTTGACCCAATTGAAGGACAAAATGCCACCAGCCTTGTTGGACCTTGAGGGTAACCACCTTTTGGTGAGGTTTGTTTGGATTGGTCAAAACTTGTTGTGGATCAAACAACTAATATCTGGTCCGCTTTGAAGGAGTGGTCTCGTACCGCTGTCTAGTGAACTCTGGAGTGGTTAATTTCTGATGTGAACACCAGAAAGAATCACATTAACCGTACTATTTGCGTGTCATTGAATCGGTTAAGAACAAGTTTGCTTTTCCTGTTTGGGTTACTGGGGAACTAATAGCCTATTTACATGTTTGCTACCACTGAATGTGATGCATTTATTGTTTATCAGACCACAAATGAGAAACCACTAGCTAGCACAGTTAACTAGCTAAATGAGTAGAATTTAACAATTTAATTCTCCAACCTCAGACTCGTGTCACAGCACAGGGAAGCACAGCACAGCACAGCACATCACAGGCATGGAGAATATCATTGAGTCTTACACGGCGCCAATGGTATGACTAATAATCGAGCAGCAGTTCCACCACACCTTTGTGACTTTTGTTCACAATTTCTGGACCGTTTGAGTTTTGTACTCCAGTAATGTAATGACTTTCTTCCACTGTATTTGATGACTAAAGTCACTTTTAGGACATATAGTGTTTTTTACAAATAGTTTAATGAAAGATAAATATAGAAATACAAATGCATCATTTTAACTTTAATTATTGGCACTGAATCACCCATGTATTTAAATTGGCAGAGCACTCAATTCCATCGTCCAAGTGTACACATGTTAACTCATACATGAGGACTTTCTCTTTTTGTTGCGTACCACTGCTGACCTCTGGAAACGGATGACGGTTCTGGATCTCTGCATGGCAACTGTGACATTTATGCAATATAGGCAAAGGGAGGGAAATTGAAATGAATCAATGCAACAAATGAATCAAGAAAGTTTAAAGTCACTACAATTCTGTTCACGGCATTTAATATTCAATGTAAGCTGTTTAAACCAGAAACATTTCTTTGTGAACTCCGATGTCACAGGCAATAATGTGGAAATAGTTATTTTGTCACGTTTTGACATTGGATTTGCTTATATTTATTCATGAGGAAAGACCACACATAAATCCCCGGATACTGGGGTGGCTTTTATTTCAGTTCACTCTTTCGGGTCAGTGTCATCACTTTAACACCTGCCTTCCACCATCATCTCCATGTCAGTCAGAGTGGTAGAAGGCACAACGTAATGTGAGTGCTGGCTGAGAACAGGTTCCTCTCATGGAAACTTCAGACATTGTTGGCAAACAGCTAACCTGCTGCTATAAAAAAAAGGACTTAAGGAATGCTTTGAGAATAGCTTGACTCAGGCAACCCACAGCATGCGTGCACTTGCAGGCTGTTAGATAAACAGTTTGTCTCAGACTTCAGACATTAAACTTCTTACAATTAAAGTGAAATATTATGGGCTTATCACTGATAGTTTTTTTTGAACCCTCTTTGAAAAGAATAATAGTATAAATGAGAAAAGGGGCCGACTAAATATAAAATATATAAAGCCAAAAACATATATATAGAGCCAAAAACAATCCAATAAGAAATCCTACTATTCTGATATTGGTGATCACACCTGCGTTAATAACTTGTACAATCTTGTCGGACCACGCCTGAAGCGAAAAGGATTTGTTGCAGTTTCTGAGATTAAGCGGGATTAAAAGCCCGCCATCATACAGTAGGGGCTAAAAAAAACTTGGATGAGTGCATCATGTTGGACAGTGTTTTGGTTTTTCTCTTAACCCACTGGGAACACACACCCATGTGTGTATTGTTGCACCATGACTTGTCCAGTATTCTGGTACGCGTAAAAAACTACAACATTTCAAGCGATATTTTGCATAGTTATGGCTTAAAATCCTACTTTTATGATGCTTCCTCAAGCTCTAGCAAAGTCTTCAGAACAGATTTGCTGAAATTAATAGGTAAAATACAAAATTCTCCCCCTACCTAACTCCTCTATTTAATGTGTCCTTGAGACATCTAGCACCACAGGAGTAGCCTTTCTTTCCAAATGCTAATCGTTGCCCCAAGTGCCACGCTCCCTCTCAACAGCCGCAGTCCTTCAACATTTCCCAACTACAGGGATGGACTGACCCACTCGATGTTGAGGCTTCTACGGATACCCTGGAAATTTGCTGTAATCCTTTGAAGCTCTCAGTTTCATTGTTGAGTTTTGTCAAGCTGTTTTTTGCTTGGTGGGGGAAGATGCAAGGGCAATCATTCTTCGCCTCTGTTATTGAGTCGCAGCAGCTGATTGGCACACTTTCTTTCTCTTCCTCCGAGTCACCATATGGATGTCATGGTGATGCCAACATATCCCTCATATCTTCTCTTGCTTTGTCAGGAGAAAACAAGGTGAAGATGCAATCACTTTGCAGGTCCTCTACTTTTAAAATAAAAATGTCCTATGTTTGGTGTCTGCATACACTGACGTTCGTATCTCTCTTGCCATTCGCGGTCATACATTTTGAGCTGAGCGTAGAGGGGCTGCACTGGCAACCTTCTTGCTAGGTTTAGCAGCTTTTGGGGCTAGTACTGATAGCTACTTTCATTGGATTGGAAAAAAGTTGGCAACATGGGTGGCTTATTTTCAAAATCTAGCGTGCCCTTGCTAATTTCTCAAGATGATCAACCGTAGCTTTAAGATTAGTTGTAATCTTTTTGCTTGGAGCCATGTTCCAACATGACCAGAGGCGTTTATACTCCATGCGCTGTTCGTTATATTGTTCTTCGAAATGCCAGAGGGCGTACAAACAAAATGATCTGTGAGGAATCAAGAAGACAGCGAGTGTAACCCATAGATATGCCCATAGACTGTAGGTGTAACAGCCATAAACCAACCCCCACAATGATGTCGAGGGGTTTTTACTTTCTGTAAACTTATATTCATGGACTACTTTATTGCCTTTAGTCTGCTCAGCCTCCTGAGGACCAGTTTCACAAAGAGCTTTTTGGTGCAACATTTGAGTGGTTCCTCCCTACTCCCCCGACTCTGCTTCAGTGCAAACAAAAAGCTGGAGCTTTGTTGGAGGCCTCCAGAAGCCTGAAATACAAGACGATGCTTTTTCGAGGGTACTCTTTTAGAGTGCATTTCTTGTTAAGCAACACGTGGCTCCTTTTTGACAATTCCTCTGTGTCCATTAAACCTATAGCTGTAGGTAATTATCTGGATTGGTCTCGACCTTTTGCTAAACTCCTCAGTATAATGACGCCCCGGGCTTTGGATTTTAACGAGTTCTCGGCTCCATGTAAATGTTTTAGTTATAGATCTTCAATTTATTATTTATGATGGCATTTTACTTTTCATGCTCTTGTTGGTGTTTTCTTTTTGCGACAAGTGCTGCTTTCAACCTCGCTGATCCTTCGCATGCGACACTAAAATCAAAGACACTGAAGTTAATGTCGGCCTGTGATGGTTCCGTCTTCTCTCCTGGAGTTTATCTCAACCTGTGACCTTCACGGCATGTTTCCTTTTTTAAGCGGATGCATTTCTAGTTGGTGAGATCAAGGAGGATATTACCTTCACTTAAGAAATGAAATCCAGCTCTGATGATGGCACCTCCATTAAAAATGCTCCCAAAGCTTTAGCGGAATATATGAAGGAGATCATTAGGCTCTTGATATGATTTCACTCGGGAGAGATATGTGACCTCAGACTTCGACATATCCCTTTCAGTATAGCTCCAGCAATTTGGCAATTACCACAGTCATTAGACTTTCATTTAGCATGACTTCTTATCTTGACCTTGAAACATACTTTTTTCAATCAGAGTGGCAAACCGACAGAGGTATTCTTCCTTCTGTCGTTCTCGGTTTCTTATTCGCTAGTTTCCTCGTTTTGTTTCATGTGTTCTGTGTTCTTTTCCCACGAGTACGTCTTTCTAACTTAGCAAGCAAAGTCTTGCTCTCAAACTGTGATCTAACTCCCATCTGGTCTTCACAGCCAGTAGCTAGCTACCCATAGTTTAATTTCAAAGCTAGATGTACTTGTAGAGGCCCTGCATAGCTCTGTCACCTGTCATCCTAACAGTATTAAACATTGGTCAATGCGTTTAGGTTACAGTTATGTTGAGGTTTTAATGTATTTCCTCCAGTCTTTGATTATATGCCCCCCCCCCCCCCCCCAGCAATTCAGTGTGCCAGTGAGGAGGTTAAGGAATATAATTTTTCCCCTAATGCTCTCACTGTTGCCATCTGGTACATCAATTTGTGTGACTTCCAGTGGGATTTGGCTGCCAGAATGGATCTATTTCCCTCTTTATTACGGACTGTAAACTATATAGTATTTCTCCCCTTTTTTTATTGAGCGCTCGCACAATGAGTCGGTCAATTGATAAACCAGCAGAAAATTATAGATCAGCTATTTATATTATTGTTAATCTTCAAACAGAAATACCAAATGTGACCATTTCCCAGTCTCTGTGCGGGATTGTTTGTTGCTTTTCTTTGTATAATGCACAATGTGTGGGTCTTATATGACTTTTTGACTAATGGTCAGAGTGCTAGGATATTTTAAGGGCCATATTTGGCTATTTTCAGTTATTTCACAGACTGAACAATTTTAGAATTATCAAGAAAATATCACAGACTGTTACTCGCAGCCATACTATGTTTTGCCTTTTGATATTAAGGTACTGAAGGCAAAATACATTAGAGCCACAGAAAGATTCAATAGCATTTCCTCAGAAAGCAATTGTCACCGTTCTTTTGAGAGGGTTTAACAGAACTTCTTCAAGCACGGCCCTTGACTTTTGACGATGTAACACATATAGCTCAATTTGGCACTGGTGCATTACGGTGATGTAATAGTCTTGGCGAGTAGGTAGCCAATAGCCAGATGTTCTTCCAGCAAACTGATTTCTCAGAAGTGATGTTTAGGGATGGTTGGTTCAGCCCGATTTTACAATCTATCCCGGCTGGGACAAGTTGGGCTGCTCTTTTCCAGCTGAGGTGGTGTTAAGGTATTTTCATTCTGCCTAAGAGCAAATGAGCCTCATCTCCGGAGCTGTTGCTGAAGGTACGGCGTGTGACTTTGCCTCTTTATCGTGTAATTTCTACAAACAAAATGAAAAAAAAAAACCAACCTTTGTCTTAGGATAAAGATGTCGATCACCCTGACTTGATAGAGGGTGCTCTGAAACTGGCACAAAGCATGTCTCTTTAAGAGGTACTGGCTGTATGGCTTGTGACATTAGTCTTGCTGTCTGCATCAGCATCATTCAGTTGCAGAGGGATGATTCCCCCTACTGCATTTCTGGGCTGCAGTTCAATCAGGAGTCAGGCTGAGAGAGTTATCTGTCTCTGTCTCTTTCTCCTTTTCCATCAGCCTCTCTTCATCATGTACACACACACACACACACACACACACACACACACACACACACACACACAGCCTACCTGCAGTTGCTGCAGCAAGAGCTGCCGTAATGTCATTCTGGCACTAGGTTTGGCCCTATTCGATAGACAATAGCTGAATTTGGCTAAGAATTAACCGCAGTCCCATCTTTCAGGCTAGCTGTAATAGGGTGCTGGATATGTCCCTCCACACCCCACACCCTCTGGCTGGGATTTGGAGATTTGCTACCCAGATAAGTGAGTGAGAGGAAGCCTTTGCTCCCATCCACCGCTCTGACTCTATCCAGTGTGGAGTTTCCATCCAGGATGAGCTCATTGTTGTCTTTTATGTATTCTCTTTGCCCAGAAGCCTCGTTTTCAACTAAGATGCTATCCCTGCGCATTTCATACAGATACATTATCTGGGAGTGCTTGTGCTGCTTGATTTTTTTTTTATCATTACTGAAGTATCGAAGACGGATCATGCCAACTGTGTTTCAGTGGGCAATGAAATGAGCGATTCCATTTCTGTTGTGTTTGTAGACACCTCGCTCATGTCATAGCAGTGCCGACCGCTCGCTTCACTGTGCAGCCCTACTGTATTATTGCACTGAAGGGATCGCGTTTGAAAAATTAACACGTATCCACATTACAGCAACTTGTCGAAAGGCGTAAACTCTGACTACAGTTACTCAGTTTGGACCCTTTTTTTTCCTGCTTCACTGTCACAGACTCTGAACATAACTAATCCCCGTGCTGAGATGCATAAGGGACACCTTGGCCTGAGTGATGAGTAGCGGCACATACAGCTCCAGTATTCTCCGTTTTGGCCACGAGCAATCCTTCATCCATGGCGCTGAGGCCCTAAAGTGGGGAAAGCTTCGCCGCATCTGGGGTGACATTTTATTTGAGGAATAACAGAAGGCTCATTGTCTTTCCTCAGCTGGAAATTACAGTGAGCAATTTTGCAAACCCCCTCCCCCACCAAACAAATCAATGTCCTCTTCCTCTGGTGCAATTATGCATGCAGAGTCACGGTTATGACAGAGTAGCTTTTTTATATGTTTTACAAAGTCTGGAAGCCCCCATGGTGATATCTCTATTTGGCATGGCTGCTCATTAGATTGCGCAGGTCATTAAGGGCTGCTATATCAAACGAGCGCTCTCTTGTTGGCATGCACTGAGCTCATGTTGCCGTCATCGTCTTCCGCTCCTCTCTTTTGTCTTCCACAAAGGAGACCTGATCTGACAATGGATCTTTTGTGGCAGTCTTGTATTTTTTTATTTTCATCTGCACAGGCGTGTATGAGCGCGTGAAAATTAATATTCTCTACTAGAGAACATACATTTTCACGCCCTCATACATGTCTTAATGCTTAAAATGCATAACAGTGCTCACAACTGTTTATCAGTTCACCCAAGTAAGTGAGGACAGAAACAGCTTTTAAAAGCTGTTTACACTGAGTCACTCACCGAATTACCAAAGATCTTTGGCGGTGTCTTCTGTAAGCATGAGCAATGTGCTCTCTCACACCAGTTCACTTAGGCTAAATGAAGTTTAAATGAAAGTTAATGTGGGGAAAAGATCTCTGTATGCAGGATGCGTTTGTGCAGTCTGTTACCGGAATGATTTGGTCTCACCATATCTTCTCTTTCTCCCAAAAACTATTCATGTACATAACATCCACAGCATATATGACTTGCATTCTATTAAAGAAAAAAGGACCCCACATAAGTGTCTGAAATAAGAGGGTTTACACCTGCGGTACTTTTTCCAGCTGCTCAGTGTGGCACAGATGACTAAGCTATTCTCTCACCGACACATCTTTTTTCCCCCTTGGGGAAGTGTGAAACTAACACATTGGGGCTGGAAAGCTAATATTTGCATGCTCAGTCTATGGCTGCTTTCTGTCAGTCAACGTCGCCCGGATCAAAGAGGACTTGCAGTTATTGCTTTATGGAAAGGTGGTTTAATACGATTTATTTTTGATTGGCCCACAGATGGATACAAATGACATGCTGACTGCTATTTGCACTGACCTTTTCTGCCTCGGGGTCATTCAATATATATAGAGTAGATCTGTGTGTTTGATTTACAATAAGAAATGATCATGCATTTGATCTGTGAAGAAGTTATCACTCCTCACTAGTGAGAACAACAGAAGCCTGTTGGGTGAGTGGAAGAACTGGAGCACGACTTGTGCATATACACTAAGTACATGGATGATAGAACGCACATGTTGATTTTAGAGCGAGACAACATCGAGCCCTGCAAAGTCTCAGAGGGCCGACATCTTTTTGCTTTTCAAAGCGGCTTACCCGAAAATTTAAATCTGAATTAACGAGCCGCTTGCTGCTGTTAACACCATCTTCTTAACGTTACCTTGTTAAACACACTAGGTGGTGTATGAACATGCCTCCAAGCTGCAGTGTTCATTCATATACAAAGCAAAACCTACACTGTACATTTACTACCACTTGACAACTTTACCGCTAATTTCTCCTCTACCCTGAGCGCGTCCAACTGTAGCGTCAGTGAAGAATCCCTCTCCCGCCTCCAGCTGGTCCAAAACATACACCTGCCTGCCCTGTGTGTGCGCTCTGCGCACTGGAGAGGATGGGAGATCCAGGAGTCCATACCTCCTGAAAGACTCCCCTGAGTTGAAGCATTGCTTTGTCGTCACTGAAGGACAAGAGGGAAAACGAAAAGCCTGAGAGAACACCAACGTTATCTCACAGCCATAGAATATGAAATGGCAGAGGCAGCCATGTGCTGGGAAATAATGATGAAGGGACCACTGTGGTACAGAAGACAGTGTAATTACTCAGCCCTGGCACTACATTTTGACCCCTCAGGATTTCTGAACTACCTCGGCAAGCCCATTCATGCAGATATGGCAGCTTTGGGGGCTGCAATAACTTGTGTTAAGATGTAGGCACGCTGTATTAATGTTTGCGAGTTTGCCAGAGAGACACGTCGTAAAGAGCTCAGTATCTTTTTTTGAGTCAAGCGTTATTGAGTGCCGTGCGCTGATGTTTGAGCCAATGAGGCGTACACGTCTTACCAGGGTTTTCTCCGCTGTCTCTTAGTGACTGTTCAGCTCATAGCGCAAACAATTACACTCAAAGGGCAGAGCAATAACAACTTTTTCGTCCAGGCTAATCAATCGTAATGTAGACTGCGTAATTGTCCACAGCAGTGTTTTTGACATTTGGCTTTATGGTTTCATTTTGGGCCATCGCGGTGTCTTTAATGGAGCCTTTTCTCCCGGTGTCCCGCTTTTCACGCAGCAGGTGGACATTTGGACGAGGAGAAGATGATTTTTAAGCGGTAGGCAGCAGTAGGCAGCTGGCCTCAGTTTACCCTCACTGCAGGATTTTTCAGCCTAGAGCCTCACAGTGGGAGGATTTAGTGTGTAGCTCCAAAGTGCACTGGTCTTCCTAAGCACTACAGGCTCTGAGCTGTGTTCCTTCACGTCCACAGCAAAGGATATTTCGAACGGGCTACCGCAATTAGTCATTAGGAGTTTACTTCTTTGTTAATTGCCTTCCTCATTAGACCATGTCAATAGTTGGACAAGAAATTTCAGAGCAAACCTGTGCCGTTCCCTTTTTTCTCTCCAAATCAAACCCGAGTTTTTAGGAGAGAAAGCTTTCAATAGAGATCTCAACACACGATGATTAGGCCTGCAATTATTGCCGCTGTTTGTCCTCGGTGTATGTGTTTGAGATATCCAAATGATTAGCCGCCCGTTATGACGGCAAAGCTTTTTGTGTGCCAGTAATTACTCCCCGACTCCGGGATCCACCGCTGCCTGCTGTTTCCGCCCGGCTCTCGCCGTGCCTGCCCTATTTTTTTGGTCGACGGTAACAGTGGGTTTTGATAAAAGAGAAGCTTCTGCCCCAGTGGACTCCTTGGCTAAATGTGGAATTGGCATGCCTTTCATCCATTGCCTTTTGATTCACATGCCGCAGTTCGAGATTCAGTGACTCTGTGCTTTTGGGAAAAGTCCCCTTTTTTTACTCCACATGGACTCAAAGTACAAATCTTTAGTTGCTTTTGAATCACTCTTACTTCGAAGACGTTTTAACACGGTTCTAAATCCAGCACTGCGTGTAGCTTGGCTTATTGGCTCTGCAGCATTTAACAAAAGAGTTGATGGAGGAGTGTTTGTGACCTGAAGGACTGGTTTGGAAAACATGCCGAACGAGAGCAGCAGGTGCCCTTAAACAAACTGATAATCTGTCTGCCGGTCTTTCATGCGCCGATGTTTATCCTTTCATCACAAACACATATTAATGTTGGTTCATCACCCACTTTCACAAACATATTTATAGATTATTGCCACTTTAAGAGTCGTGGCTTGCCTGCTGACTCAAAACAGCATTTCAAGTCCAGGGGAAAAAAAAAAATCATAGACTTAATTTCTTGTATTGCCTTTGGCTCTTCAGGGTTTTGGTGTGTTTTAATTTTTAGCAAAGTGTGCAGTTGAGCATATTTAATCGCGCCGGGTCTTTGCTAACGGTTATTTTCCTTCTTGAGAGCTCCGGATGCCTGCTGGAATTTAATTGTATCCATTTTTCTATTAATTCAACACTGAAAACCGCCAGGTACCTCCATTTTGAAAAGCTTCATCCATCCATCCATTTTCAATACCGCTTATCCTCATTAGGGTCGCGGGGGCGCTGGAGCCTATCCCAGCTGACATAGGGCGAAGGCAGGGGACACCCTGGACAGGCCGCCAGTCCATCGAGGGCACATGTAGGGACATACAACCATTCACTCTCACATTCACACCTATGGGCAATTTAGAGATCAATTAACCTGCAGCATGTCTTTGGACTGTGGGAGGAAGCCGGAGAGCCCGGAGAGAACCCACGCTGCCACGGGGAGAACATGCAAACTCCACACAGAAGGACCGCTCCGACCGGGAATTGAACCCGCGGCCCTCTTGCTGTGAGGCGACAGTGCTAGCCACTACACCACCGTGCAGCCCACCGTGAAAAGCTTCATGTAAATGTATATATGTATTCATGAAAAACTCTCCCCTGCATGTGTGGAACAAGCTCACTGAGCTGCTTCTGTTTGGTCTCTCGGCGATGAACGGGACGTCCCCTCTTGACTCAGTCAGGGGACCAACTGTGGACTTGCAGTGGTTCAATGGCTTTCCCCATCCGTACTTTTTTAGTTTTTTCTCGACTGATTACAGGTTTAATGGCATTTACAGTGCCTATACAATGCCATTATAAAGTGTGTGGGGAAATCTATATTACATTGATCCCATCATGTAGCCACCCAACGTGTCTACATTGCAGTTAGTGACACTTATCTCTCTGCATGCCCTTAATCTGCAGTGCTAAGAACCACACTTTTTATTTTCCATCTGGTGTCCATGTAGTCTGCCGAGACTGTCACAGAAAACATCTATTTCAATTCAAATAAGTTTATTGTATATAGCCCAATATCACAAATTACAAATTTGCCTCAGAGGGCTTTACAATCTGTACACATACGACATCCCTGTCCCAGGACCTCACATCTTCACAAGTCCTTTCATCAGTTGTCAATCCGATATATATTAATCCGACAGCATTTGTCCGTTGTACATGCATGGATGGCTAGTACAGGTCTTGAAACTGTCATATTTTGATTCGTGATCAGGGGTGATCCCCAGAGATCTAAGAGCCTGTGAAATGTTTACAGGTCGCAAATGAAATGCATCGGCTACTGTATCATTCGGTAAACAGCTGACATTGTTGTTTTTCTGGAGTTGTTTTGTGTGCTGTGCTTGTTTACATGCTAAAAGCTCTGTCTCTGTATAGGTTATCTTATATAATTTGTTGTAGTAGAGGATATTTCATTCGCTTTTTTGCAAATGGTACAGTTAACATAATCCCTCCTCTTACAGAGGGGAATACGAAGATGACCCAAATACACATTTAGTAAATTAGCAGGAGAAATCATTGCTGCAGGTGCATTCATAGTCTATTCTTGACCATCCATCGGGGGGGCGGGGGAGATTCACCAGTGAACGCTTTGTGCGCCACTTTGTGCCAATTCAGCGTCCTGTATCGGTCCAGTCTTGGGCGTTCTTGGGAGATGAGAAGCTAAGCTTTGTGGGGAATTTATAATATTACAGCCCACACCAAGAGCAGCCTAATCTTTTAAGAGAAGATCGGTTTGCTTTGAACTCTGACAGATTCTGCGGCATTTCTGCACACATGCAGTGGAATAATAAGTGTCTGATTGGAGCTACTTGCTAAAGGTAACATCAACCCAACCATCTCTTTCAAGCAAGGTTGTAGTTTACATTTTGCACACTGTCGACTAAATACTGGTGCAAGGGAGGCCGCCTCGTCTTGCTGTACTCGCACACCCGTCTTGCTTAAGAATGCATACTGCACAGTGTTTGCTGTGGTGTGAAGCCAATACTTGTTGGGGGTTCAGATTTCTCATCCATCTTCTGTAATTACTAATCAATACTAACCTAGCTCCAGTTGGTTAATTGTGTGCCACATGGCCACCTCTGTGTGGCGTTATCGAACACAAAAAGCACAGTGGCCTAATGGTTCTGCCATTGATGGATTCCCTTCACATCTGCCAACAGTTTTTTTTTGCAAGTGCTAATAATCTCTACCCGCCACCTGTTATGGCTGGGGAACGCACTGAGATTGGGGGTCTCGGTGTGTTCCCCTTGTAATGAAGGCCTGTTTTTAGGGTGCTTTAAAAAGAAAACACTGACCCTTTTTTTTACGGTGCTACGTTAGAAATTCGGATCATATCTATTGTCTGCACTTGGCTCTCAAGATGGTGGCTCGCAGCTAATGGCGCTAACCCGTAGCATGGATGGGTTAAAGAATGGACACACACACACACACACATTCACAGAGAGAGGGAGGCGACTATTCTCGGCTCAGGTAGACATTACTTTTCTGTCTTTACACAGAAAATACCTTTATCATCCTCCCTCAATTCCTTTCTACATACTGAGCGACCAAAATAATACGATGAAATGAAACCCCACTGCCTGTCGTGTTGACTTTTTGGTGAGACCGAAGAGGTGGCAAATCCTTAATAATTAAGGATAGGTTAAATGCAGAGAAGAATTTCCCCACTGTGGGATCAATAAAGTGTACATTATTATTATTATCACTATTAATTCTCAGTATTGAGTTTGTGGTGGATTGCATTATGTTTTGTCAACTATCGTTTACATATTAGGGAGGGGATCAAAAAAGTGTGATGCTGTATTGCACATTAACATTGTCCCACCTGCTGCGGTTGTTTCTTTCCGACCTGAATTCCTGCCCCCCGCTTCTTTACCAACATGACAGTAAATGTAATCCATCCTGCATTCTGCTGTTTCCTCTGTGGCGTTCATACATTTGTTATTCAGCGACGGGTAGAACAATCTGGAGACAGCGTGGCGCGTTTTCTCAGGCAAGACAAATCCCACTTTGGTGTCATTCCTATAGAGGCATTAGAAATGGTTGTGGGGCCGGCCTCATCGGACTCAGCTGACCAGGCACATTTGCCGCATCATAGAGAGCAGTTAGAATCACACCGAGCAGCTGCTTTGTTTTTCGATCACTAATCAGTTTGTAGTCGTTTAGTTCAAAATGCAGGAAGATGTGGAGTGTGAAACCATTCTGTGTACCTTCAGATTCCTAAATAGACCTCCGCTGCCCCTTGCCCTTCACTGGCAGCAGCGTGCCATGGAGCATTACAGCTATGGTTGTAATTTAATTCATATATCATGAATAATCTGAACTTTTGGTTAAAAGGATTTTTGGTTTAATTTATTCAGAACATTATCTTTTGTACAAGTGCACACTTAGTCATTTTATATATTTGACCTGTTAAAATACTTTGTCAGAAATGGTTGCAACTTAACCCAGCTCGGTCTGTTATGGTACTACTGGTTGCATGATCACTGTGCACTCTTTGCCCTGTTTGGGATAATTTGTTATTCAGTGCCTCTCCTGTTGTGCTTATAGCTTGTGTCTAGCTTGGCTAAGAAAATAGCCTAATTCAGGATTGATTGTTCTATTAGACCCACAAGGCATTATACGTCTGTCATTGTGATGGGTATTGAGCTGTTCTCACACAGGTGTGAATAAAAGCCTGCGTGTCTGTGGAAAGATAATTAGGATGTCAATAGAAATGACCCCGCTCGCAATAAATCTGATGTCAGGAAAATGAGCTAATTATATTCAAATAACTCCGACTGAGTATTTTACACTTGGTCCCAAATCCCAACAAATTTCAAACCACAAGCAAAAAGACAGAGAATCATAGAATAGCACCACGGTAATGATATGTCTTTATCAGGCTGTGGCTTATTTCAGAATTTACTGACTTTTATTTTTTTACAACCCAAATCGTTTTATGTGGTAATCTTTATCTTGACTGTCAAAATGTGGTGCTGGAGCTAATAAACAATGCTAGTTCATGGCTGTTTTCTCTCTACTGGGTATTCCCAGTTAAAGCTGGAGCACAGTAATGTGTATTGAAATTATTCCCCTCGACAAGTCAATATTTATGCCATTATGTCTCGTTTCCTCAGGACGCAATGTCATTTTTCATTCATTAGTTCCAACAGGCAATCTTTTGTCTCTTTGCATATTGACATGATGATCTTGCACCCCACCATGGCACAAAAACAGCAACCATCTGCTTGTGTTAACATTGCCAGCTGCTTCATTCAGAAAAGCTTAGATTAAAGTGACACTTTTTGTATCAATCCAATGCTAAGCACTGATCCACATGTAAATTGAATCAGTCTAGCATTTTAATTGGAATTCCACTGTCAACATGTTTTGGGGATTTTCTCGCAAGGTTCTCCACACGTCCTACAGAGCAGTGCTGGGTATCGCTCAGAGAGTTACAATGCCAGTACCAACACCAGTACCCCTAAAGTGATGCCGATACCAATATAGTACTTCATGCGATACTCATCACATGTCCCACGGCTATTTAATCATTGCATTGCACTCATTTCTCAATCCACTGTGCTGCAGAAGCGTGACACCCACCCTGTTGTTTCCTCTCCATGTTAAATCTGTAAACTCCGCCAGCACTGTTGGCTTCTAGCACCGTTTTCAATCTTGGTTGTATGGGTTGCAGCTGCTGCGGCAGGGGGCCAATAACGTGTCTTGTTGATTCTAAAAACAAACTTTTGGTAATTGGCTGCGATTAAAACAACACAAATAGTAATATCTTTTCTAGATCTGTGATGAAATAAATATTGATAATACTTGATACTGGGTTATTTCAGTTCACACCTTTTTAAATGTATCAAGTACTGATAACCAGCCCTACCACAGTAACCTATTTTTTGGCCTTGGTATGGTCTTTGCACAATGGAAAACATGTTTCTACTGAAATTATTGTAACCAAAATAAGACCTTCGTACAGCTGTGTTTCGAGCATGCAGGAGAGTGTTTGCTATTTACTTTTTTTTTTTTTTTGGGGGGTTGGGGGAAGAGAGAGTTATTCCCAATAGCATTAGGATTGCATTGCTGAATAATTATTTAGTTATTTTTTGCCTGTTTTCGCTAATGGTTGACCTGGCAATTATTAGCTGTGTTGGGTATTAATATCCCAATGATGCTGTTCATGTACTTTTACTGCTCCGGTTTCTGAAAACAATGAGACAATGTATTATTGAACCTAATGCAGAAAGTGCCAGGCTAATAATTAATAATCTTATTAATTAAATTAATTCAATACAATATTTAATTTCAGATTTACTAAGTGATGTCTCTAACCATGTGCACAATATTGCCATCACACAGACACAGAATGCAATTACCTTACTGGGTCAATGAACCAGCTGACACACTCGCGCACACACACACTCCGATCGAAGTGATGCGGCCGCACGATGAAACAACGGACACCTCACCTTGTCAGATGATGGCAGGCGTGGAGGACACTTGGCATTATTAAAGCTACTTGGCAGCTGTCAGTGAGCCAGTTAGTGGGACCCTTTGCACCAGCATGGCGGTATTAGTTTGTGGACTGGATCGGAAAGTGCGCATTGATGGATAGATGGATACTTTATTCATCCCAGGGGCAAATGTGTTTGTAGCAGCAGCAAACAATGGTTACAATGTAGACAATAAAATAGCAGAGCAGGAAATATTCAATTTAAGAATTAAATAATTAATAAAATGGAAAAAATGCAAAGTATATACAGTGTATTTAAGTGAGTATAAAGTGAAAGCGGTGCAAGGGTTATTGATGTTGATTCAATTTGAGGAGGATCTGGCCAGAGGTGATTTATTATAGTCATTGCGACTTAAAACTATCTATAGTGTAATTCCTGGGTAATCCAACCCAAGATGATGTTGGTTTATGTGATGTCCAAGTTAGGAGCCGTCCCTCTGAAATGTCCAAAGGCTGGATCCTGAACCAGCAAGCTACTAGCCCTTTACTCTGACTCACAAACAACAACCATAGGTTAAAGCTCAGTTGAAGTTTGGGTTGTCTTTTGGTCTTCCTTATTTTTTTATTTCTATTACCATGTATCAACTTTTTCCATCCTCCAGAAATTCCCATTTTATATATATATATATATATATATATATATATATATATATATATATATATATATATATATATATATATCCAACCAACAAGTACCCTTGACTTAGTTGTGCCTTGCCATTAATGAGCTGTACAAGAAAAGAGGTGCCTCTGAAAATGTACTGAACGCTTGCTTCGTTCTCGTTGGCAGCAATCTTCTCGACTGTCTCAGCTCTTTCGTTCTGCTGCTTGACAGTGTTCCAACCCCCACAGATTACCACCGCTACCGTGTGAATCGGGGCCAGTTTTACGCTGATATTCATTATATTTTTCCTATCATTCTTCAGACCCTTTTCCTGCCTTTTCACCTCAGCCGGTGGTTGCAGTTAGTTATCCGTGTGCAATACGCAGGCTTTGTTCCGACAAAAAATGTGTGCGTTCGCGCGCCCTTCATCTCCGTTTTTTTTTTTTTAAACCAAAGGCTGACCCGAGAGACGTTGGCACCAGCACAAAGGCGCACGTAGTGAATGGAGGCTTTATAGCCCCTATTCTAACAAGGCAAAGTCTCTGCAGCTTACGCCTTCAAAAAAAATCAGGAAATGAAATGACTTTCTTTCCTCGAGTTAAGATTTTTTTGGTCAATAGCTATAACGTTTTGGCAAACTATACTCTATAAATGGAAAATGATTTTTCTTTGTGTGTGATTGTACTCAGCCAGGCCTCTTTTCTCTTCTGTTGCTTCAGGTTCAATTACAGATCGACGCACCATCTCACCACAAATGGCTTCTACGAGTTCCTCAACTGGTTTGATGAGAGGGCCTGGTACCCCTTGGGCAGGATCGTTGGCGGCACGGTAAGTCTTTCCCTCAAACCAACGCAGTCACGCTAAACGTTTCATTATTTGAGTCATTGTTCAGTAATTCTGGAGTTTAGAGTACAGATTTGCTTACGTTCTTGTGAAGTTGAGGAAAATAAGTGATTGAAATGAGATGACACAGTGTGTGTGTGATGGTTCACACTGAAGAAAAGATGTGCTCCAGCAGCTCATGGTTCACACTGCTCAGCCTCTCCAGGAGGTCTTATGGAGTATGCACGCTCCAGACGATCGATGAACCTCAGCAGTGCCGCTTCCTTCCTGGTCATGGAACATCTTTAACCTTGGAAGAATACTTGAGCGGTCATGGAGCTCCATTTGTGTTCTGTTTTTTGTTTTGTTTTTACACTCGGAAATGGTTTCTGACCATGTCCTGCACAAGAGTGTCTCGTAGGGGAGGACTGGCGAGGATACATACTCCGCTCTCAAAAGATATTTGCAGAAGATGGGCGACTGTGGGGTCTGTGGTTAGCAGGTCCGTCTTTCAATCAGGATCAGCGGTTCAATCCCTGCCTCCGCTAGCCCTAGTTGATGTGTCCTTGAGCAAGACATTTAACCCCGAATTGTTCCCCGTATGAATGTAAGTCGCTTTGGATAAAAGCGTCAGCTAAATTAAATGTAATGTTGTGCTCTGCACTGCAAACATGTAATCTTAAGTCTTAAGGCACGACAGCTGAGGTGTTGCGTCACCAGCGTATTTATCTCAGGACTGCGTTGGTGAATTTTGCCGAGCGCTGCCGGCTCAATCGGACACCAAAGTGGTGGGCGTGAGTTGACAACTCCGCCAAGCCACTCTGCTAGATGGCCCCTCTTCAGCAAAGGAGAGTTGCTGGCTTTGGAGTGGGGGGGTTAGCTGGTGCCTCAGATTGGCCGGCAAATATGTACAGAATTCCCAGTCATGTGGGTGTTGTACTCAACTATGGAGTGAGCTAAGCCTGAAGGCAAAGCTCTGAATTTACCACTTGATCTTTCACCTGTGGTCATGAGCTCTGGGTAGTGACTTATAGAATGAGATCACGGATTTAAGCTGCTTTAATGAGTTTTGTTTCTGGGCTCGTTCTTTGGGAACAGGGCGAGGGCACACAGAACCTCTCACATAACCCACATGGCCTGGAAATGCTTTGGTAGATGCTTTGCTTAGCATGCCACCATTGTGAATTTGACCTACTTAAGTGGCAAAAAAAAGGATGGATGGATGGAAGTTTTATATTAGCCATGGCAGGAATTTGTGGGGGATTTGCGAAATCTGCAGTTTCAATCCCTTTTATATTAAAGGATAATCGGAGCACCTAACTGCCAGCAGTCAGTCCATCAGCGAGCATAACGTTGTGCTTTAAATCATAATAATCATGTTACGGTACTTGTGACAGCCATGACCCCCCCAAAAAAGGAACAACCATAAATTCTGACGTGTCGGTAATTGTAATTTACATGTCTAATGAATCAGATGTGTCCATACACACCGTTAATATTCACGATATTGATATGTGGTCAGTATTTACATCAACAGTGGTAAATGCAAGAAGATTGGGAAGTAGATCTTCAGTGTGTGGGTGTGGGGGGTTGTATCTGGGGTTAGGCAAGGCAGTGCAAGGATACCACCGAGTCCTATAAACCTCCGCCAGGCGGCATGGATTTAAGTCACAATCCAGAAGCCACAGTGAGCTGTTCACTTGACAGATTCCCATCGGCTGCTGTGGCCTCTCTGCTTACCAGCAGCAGTGATTGTTGTGGACCATTGACTCTTTTCAGTGACAAATGCAATGCGTCGATTTCACACAATTTATTTCCCATTTCGGCCTCCCCTCCCCTCCTCATTTCTTTTCCCAACTCCATCTTCTCAACCCTGCATCCTGTGAACTGTGAGGCCCGTGTGAAAAATAAACCAACCTTTGGCCTATCCATCTCCCTACTACCTTCTTTTGACCGAGCTTCATGAACCCAGCAGGCTCGCCCTCTGAGCTGTAATTGCACTAGCTAATAATGCACCAGGACTACATAACCCAGGTGCTCGGTGCCAATTAGACTTAGAAATGTCTCGCAATTCGTATCCATTATTGGAATCAGGCCAAGAGGCTGGGCTAGAGTGTGGCCCTTGGTGCCTCTAGCGTGACTCTTGTTTCCCTTGTCGCTCTTTCTTTCTCACTTTCTCCGTGTAGGCCGATCGTAGAGCCTTCTGCACAATTGAGACGGCGAGGCCTGTAAATGTTGCGCGCCACTATCGGATGCCGTTATCATTTGCAGGAGCAGAAGCCACGAGACATGCTGATGTTTGAATTTAGTATTCGCCACTGCACAGGAGAAGCAAGGAATTTGAATCCCAAACCCATCCATCAACATCTTCTGTCAAAGGCAATTATCATCCGCTAATTGTAATTGACTATGATGGGCATCGCTTAGTATAACGGATGTGTTGGTTCTGTTTCAGTACATGGATTTAGGCCTTGTACCCATGGAGTGGGGGGAGCTGGAACTCATGATTAAACTGGAAATAGGAACCGGAAGTTTTTAAGTTAATTTACAAGATCCCCTGGTTGCACAACGCCTTGTCTTCTGAGTGCAAATAAACATTCGCAGCTCACATCTTTCCTCCCAACACTTTTATTGGCATTTCATGAATGTATTAGTAAAAAAATAAAACTGCAGAGTAAGTCAGACTGTTAATTTGAAGAAGATTATAGCGAGTTGTGCTGATCTCTGTTCAAATTTAGTTGAACATTGCTTTAAATATTTTACCGCACTCGGCAGACTACCCTCGAGCAAGACCAATCTGCAAACGGAGGACACGCGATGGCTTACGCTTTATCAAAGCTCGGGTTTTGTGAGTGGTTTTGTACACCGGTGTAATGCATTGCTTCCTCTCCAGCAGATCTGGCTACAGATCTGTAGATCATTTCTCTTTATGAATATTAACTCTGTTCCACATCCATTTCCTGCCAGAAGGTCTTACATTTATTTCAGATTAAACTCGATGATCCGCTCAGTCAAGACTGAAAAATTGCTTTTGTCTCAAACAGCTTTATTAGCATGAGGAAAAAAGTAAAAACAGGTTCAAAGTTATAGTAGATTTGAGGCCAAGCATTTTGTTGGTAGCGTTAAACTGAGCAGTTAAACAAAAAACGTTAGCTGAGCAATTTGTAGAGCGATTGCCTGGCCAGAATATGTTTGCACTGCAGTTACTGAGCAATTGTGGTAGTCATAGTAGTAGTCTTGCATCGTGTGTCATTACAATGTTTGCTGATTATTGTGTCCACACATCGTGTCCACCCTCAATTCACTGGTGTACAAAATAGAGTGCAGCAGCAGTCACGTTCTTCACAGGTTCCTCAAAAATGAACCCAGCAAGTCACTTGTTGCTTGGTCGTCAGTTCTCTCCCTTTTCAAATTTAGATTTTCAACTTTTAGAGAAATATTGCATTGACCATTTGTTTAACAGAGTTGGTGTGAAGCTTACTCTGCAGAAGATGAATGGGAATGTTTTTTTGGGCTGTGCGTTATGCTGTTTTCTCGCTCCATGTTAACTAAAATCACCGACCATCTACAATCCACATGGCCACATCATTCACATGCCATATTGTCAACACATTAAAGTAAATGCTAATTGAATATATAAGAAAATAATTAACTGATACAGTTACTGTCTGACTTTGTAGTAGTTGCTGTGACTCCACTGGTTTCAATTGATGCCAATAATGTTAAAACTATGACATTAAGTTAATTGCACTCTTAGATATATCAGCTTTTTTGAGTGCAAACAAACACGTCACTGAAAACTCCACACTCATGAAGCGAGACAAAACAAAGTTAGAACAGGTGATTATAAGTTGATTTAATATTTATAATATTCAGAGAAGTACATCATTTTTAGACTTACCCAAAGAAAACTTGTCAATAAACCATAATTACAGAACGGTTAAAAGTATTGTTATAGAAAACTAGTGATCTATTTTCAATTATTTTTTACTAAGGCCTTTTTAACTGATTGACCGTAACTTCTAAGCACCGTAAGTTTAGATTTTGAGTCTTGGGTGTCGGGATATGTAGTGTTGGTCTGCTTTCAGTCAGGAGTAGATATGACAAGACAGTTTCTAATAGAACCGCGGGCCTCAGAGGAAAGCAGTTCTGCTGACAACCCGCATTTGACTTTGAGGAAGTTTAGTGCCAGTTGGTCACATTCTGCCTTATAGGCTTCACAGGAATTTCAATAGGAGGCGGGTGGGTCATTCGGTTGGCCATACTAAATGCAAATGTCTCCCTATAACATGTAAACTATGCAAAATGGAGCAATATCCAAGAAGTGATGCACTGAGGAGATCTCACAGCGCTACTGCAGAGGTTCAACCAGCTGGCTCGGGGAATGATCCAAGTCCATTCTTTCACCTGCTGTTTCTTTTTAAGTAAGCGACTGAGGTGTGGGACTGGTTGCCAGACTAATCTGGTGCCTTGTTCTAGGGCACCTGTGACTGTAGTTGCCGGAGCAACAGAAAGCCACTCGCTCATTTACTGTGAAGGCTAATTTTCAAAATCCCACTTGTCTGCATGACTGAGCTACATCATTTTCTGAGCACGGACGGGGCTTCAGGGAAGAAGGGCATTTAGTTTACACCCACACGGCGTTCAGCATCACAAAAAACGAGCGAGTGAGAGCTCTTATTGGCATCACGCCTATGCTTTTAAAACACGCAGGGGGGCGTGGACAAGGGCTGGGTTCATCTCTGATCGTTGCAGTGTGTTTCATAGCCCATAATGCAGCCTAAATCTGTGTCTTTTATCAAACAGTTCTGTTCCCTCCTCGTTTTCATCAACGCGTCTCGACAGTGTAGCGATGCCGGTCTCTCTGCTCCGTGACCCCTTCTGGTTCCAGGTGGATTTCACTGAAAACCACCTCTCCAACTGAAAGCGGTGACGAGACTCTTTTCTGTTGCAGAGGAGCTTTTACCCGCCTGCACTCTGCACCCCCCATCGTCTCTCAGCCTCTTTATCTTCCATCATCTCTGCACCCCCCCCCCCCCCCCAAAAAAAAAAAAGATAATCCCGACAGTTCTTGTTAATTGTGTATGATAGCGTTAAATATGTAAGCACTCGGATGGGTCACACCGTTAGGAAGACGGACGAGCAGATATCAGTTACTGTGACACTTAAGTGCTGCTCTGCTCAGACCAGTCCAGCTGCCCTCTCCTTTATTCCCCCCTTTTCCCCTCTCTCCCACCCAGCCTCAACTCCCCAGAGAACGACTGTCAGACGCTCTTTCTCCAAAGCTGTAGATAAGGAAGGCAGGCTTCTCTAATGTGACAGTCCATAACAGCGTGCTGTCAAGCCAATAAACCGCTCTTTGTTGCCATAAGGACAATGACTCGAGTGCTTTCTTTTGGGGGGGGAGGACAGCTTTTGTTAGTTCTAGTTGATGATATTTTCATAATGAAGAAACAATGTAATGTATTCTTGGAATGCCGAGTTTGAGCAAAGTGCTGATAAATTATGCCCAATAGTTTTTAGCCATCAAGCATGAACTCAATACAGGCTGTTTACTGTGTCTTGGGCCTGAGCCCCGTCGTAGAGCTCCAAACGGATAATAAATGCAAGAGCAGTTTTGTACATGGTATGATGCCGCTCCATTAGACTCTGAGTCCACCAGCTAATTAAAGACGCAAAGACCTGGGTAGAACTACACCGATCAATCGGCAGCCGATCGAAACTGGCCGGCTTTCAGCTGATCGGCCATGACTGGTGACCGGACGATCAGTCTCACATTTCTCATGATTTCAAAAGCTAAAGTTCTAATAAATCTGTCTGCTGATTGTGAAGTCTGTTTAGGAGATACTTTTGTAACTGACTCATATGTGCGTCAGCACAGGTAATTCCCCTGTTTAAATGGTCAAAAGCTATTAAAACGACTAGTTATACGACTGTTTAGGGCTGCATCAAAAGATTTTAAATGATTAATCCCCCAATTATCATCTTGTTTAACTGATTGGTCCACAAAACAATGAAAAATGCCTACTGGAAAGATTCTTTACACCCACTGCTCTACTGGTGTCGCATTATTTTCTTTTCTGTCCCCGACATCCCTCCCAACCGTTTATTTTTGCTCAACTTTTTTGCCCCCCCCTCCCCAGGTATACCCGGGGTTAATGGTGACTGCTGGCCTCATCCACTACATGCTCAACCTGCTCCACCTCACCGTCCACATCCGTGACGTGTGCGTCTTTCTGGCGCCGGTGTTCAGTGGTCTGACGGCCATCTCCACCTACCTGCTGACGCGGGAGCTGTGGAACCAGGGTGCAGGTCTGCTGGCGGCCTGCTTCATTGCCATCGTCCCAGGCTACATCTCCCGCTCGGTCGCGGGCTCCTTTGACAACGAGGGCATAGCCATCTTCGCCCTGCAATTCACCTACTACCTCTGGGTATGTACACTGGTCACGGGATGCAAAAGGAAGAATCTTGACTGAAAATACATGAAAATATACATGAAAATATTATGTAGGCAAATGTTCAGGATGTACACCTGATGGCGTGTTTCATGGTCAGTTTAACTTTTTGCTTTTTTAGGAATCAGAATAAAACCTGAACATGTGCTCACTCTGCTTTTTTAATCTATTTTGGCGGAACAAATATATATAGTTTCTCCCCCAACAGTGAAAGCTCAGTTTGTTCATTTTTTTTTTAAGGACCGGCTTTATGTAGCCAGAAAAGTAACCTGTTTTCAATCTTACTTGGCCTCAGATGTTTAATAATTTATCCAGAAGCTTGAAAGGCACACTAGGCATCTTTGCCGAACATTTGGAACCCAGGAAACCGCATACTACGCTCTAAAACCTTCACAATATGATAAACTTTAAGAGTCTAATTGAAACTCTCGGGTTAAAGGTTAAAAGGTTCCCACTTTACCTTCCTTTTTGGAAATACACAATGTAAACACAGCGGGTTCACCTCTGTGCCAACATGGAAGCTGACCTCATTGAATTTGCACCATCACTGTTCTCAACAAGGTCAGGTGTATTTTGTGTGTGATACTGAATTTGTTCCGGTTCTCCTTGTTCTGCAAGGTAGACCTTGACAGCGTGAAATACATTCCACACACGAGTAGAACGTTTTTTTATTTTTTATATATACATACAGCTTTGATGTTTGCAGGAACCACTGTGTAAACATTCTTTTTTTAAATGGTCTTCCACAGTAGATAGAAGTAAAAGGGCTTTTCAAGCTGGAAGGTGTATGAAACGGTCTATTCACTGTGGCCACTCTTTTAACTTGTTATTGGCACAATATATTTTTTAAACCCAGATAACTAGTTAAAATGGGAGTATTCAGCCTGTTCTATTAAACCAGGTGTTCTCCTCTCATAAAGGAGGTCAACATCAAAAGAGCATCGCGATACGAATTGTACATAAGATGCAATCCAAGCCACCGCACAGAAAGCCTTTTGAGAATAGGTGCCTTAATTGTTCCACCTGACACAAAATGCCACACTGCTTGTCGGTGCATGAAGTAACATTTAAAAGTGACTTTGAAGACTGAAAGGGTTTTCCCCTGACCGAATCAAGTTCGGGTCACTCATTCCGAATAGAGCCCGCCGGGGAAGGAGTTTGGATTGAATGTAGAACTAGCCCTCTTCCATTTGCAGCATCGTAGTAAACGAGGAGTCTCACGCTCTGAATGATGCCTTGCAAGTTGCCACTCTGCAGGCCAGCATCAGTGGCTTGAACTCCAAGCGATTTAATGAACAGATATGAACAGCACATGATGTTGTAAAGAATTAAAGCTACTGACGTTGGAGCTGATCGCTGGAGGAAAACTCTAAATGCATGGTCATCACTGCCAATCATTACAGCACGGTGGGCATATTTCTTATGTATACAATATCCTGTCATGGAGTCTATAACAGGATTCAATTAACTAAATTGCCTCCGTGTTCCTGTAGCAGCGAGGGAATATAAAAGAAAGTGGTTACAGTGAAGCGATTACAGTCATCCCTCTGAAAGATACTCACACCTGCACAGTTAACATGCGCGGGAGCAGGTGTCAAATGAATATAGGCATTTAAAGGGAGTCAAAATGTAATATTGTCAAATGTATTAATGTAGAAGAGATCAAGCAAAAGATTGAATTAACTGTATAGAAGTGATCTGCAATTAGCTGCTCGCGCATACCTTATTTAATCAAACTGAACCTGCCAGGAGCCAGCTGCCTTCACCTGCAAGCCTTCCTCCCAACATGCATGCAGCAGTGAAAGAATGTTATACCACTGGAACTAATTTTTCCTCAATGGAACGCTGCAGGAGTGAGTCTGAGAATGCATTTCTTTGCACTTCTGGTTCCTTCCTCTCGAAATCAACGTTTTTTGGTTTTTGAAATGGTGTTTGGCAAGATGCCTGAAAAAGACCTGTGGTTGAAAAGAGCTTGATATATCTTAATGTTTAGTTCTACGATATAAAATACGTTGGTTTTGAAAATACGTCAACCTTAAAGAAGGCGTTTGCTAACAAGTGGCTAAACGAGACCACTGCATATGAGCGTCGACTAGACCGCCTTCCCACTCATGGGACCGTGTTGTAGTTATTTTATAGCCCAACGTTAGCTTTTTATTTATTTTTACTTCTGCAGATTGTGTTTAAAATAATATAAGATTATTTTGCCGACCAAAACGTGAAAGTATCATAAATTTGTGTTTGCCACAGAGATTATTTTCTACAGTAATCCAAAATTCAGCCACTCAGACGGACCGGACCGCCCATCAGTCACCTCCTGCTTACGTTGGTTTATTTATCTTATTTGTATTGCTCCTGCTGCTCAGTTTGCTTTGGCAAATTACCATCTTTATTTCTCTCTCCTTTTTTTTTTTATAGCTTAGACGCTTTGGGTATTATCTAGAAAAGATTATGACATATGATAGGATGCCGCAATCCTGTTAGACGTGTTCTTGACCAACGTGGTGGGTAGTTGCTCAAGCCGACTAAATAACAAGCATTTGGAATAACTGACTTAATCAGACACCCAAATGTTTAATCAGAGCAATATAATAAAGATAACGATCCTTTATTTCCTAGCCATTTGAATTTATCCAAATGATCACTTTATATGACAATAATTTAAAAAAAGAATAACATTTAGAATTTTGTCCAATTGTCCAGACTAAAGTCGAGCCCTGACTACTTTTCCTGATCATCAAAGATGTTTAATTAGGAAATGTGAAAATCGAGTCACTTCAAGTCATTTATGTGTGCCGAAAGATGTATCTGTTCATAGGTGGCTTCAGATGAAACATATAGTTCCATTAGATGCTGCAAAACTCTGCATAATACTTGTCAATTAATACAAATGAAATACAGGTGATAAAACGCCAGCGTCAACATTTTGCATTGCATATCTTAAAATGTTTTCATTCGGTTTTACATTTTTACTTCAAATTGTTTTAATTTACCTCCTATTTAAAGTGTTTCCTTTTTTCAAGATGTCGTAATAAGAAAACGTGAACTGCAGTCAGTGAGCAGCGGACAACATCCAAGAAGATACCTGCTACTCTAACTACCCTCACAAAACAGATCCAATATGCGTGCCACAGGCTATGCGTACCACAGGCTAGTGACTGGTAATAGTAGCATACTTAAATAAGTTTAATTTTAAGATGTTACTTTCTGCACAAGCGTAAAGACGTGCTGCGCGGTCGAGGCTTTCATCCAGACAGAAGTGGCGATGCAGATGTTTGGACATGCCGCATGCCTTGCTGCCGTTTGTCACAGAATGACACGCTTGGAAGTACAGTTGCCATCGGTTTGGAAGTGAGCTTTTTATCTGTCAAAGGATTCAGCCGCCCCAGCCTGTAGCGTTGTCAAATTGGGCACGGATGCATGTTTACACGTGGTTTCGTGGTGGTATTAGTCCCTAAGCTTGCGGCCAGCTCGCTCACTGTAGCTGATCTGGCAGTGACCCACGGTGTAGTGTCCAGGTGCTGGCTGAGCACACCTGTTGTGTTTACCGATACTACACACCCGAGTGTCTGTTTTGCCGGCTCAGCAGAGTGAAAACCAACCGCTGCGAGGGTTTACGTCCTCAAACATACAGTGCATGTTTGGGCAGCTAAACGTACTTAGAAAATGTATATTATGTACAAATGTATACACAGGCTTTTATATTTTTATATAGAAAAATAGTCACCACACTTGATTTGAAGTCACTGGCATCTTGAATACTTAAAAAAATGTATTTAATGGGATGCACAGATTGATATTTTCTTGGCCAAGAAGAAAACAAGTTTGACCAGCAGATTCCGATTTTTGCTAATTCCAATTTTCTCTAAGAACTATAATTGACCTCAAGACTCAAGACCACCGTCCTGAAGTAGCGTATACCATCCATCAAGAGTGTTTGCCTTGGTAATTTACTGTAAATAGAAATGTGTGCAGAAAGGGCAAAAGCGATGTCAGACCTTTTTGTTGGGAGAGACAGTTGCGCAACACGGACTGAAAACTGCATTGTTGAGTTGCATTATGAAATAATAATTCTAAGAAGTCTCCAAAATTCGCCATTTAATTTCCAGGACCCATCCAACCATAACCGTTTGGTCTCGCCCCAGGAAATGTGCATTAGGCTGCACACCTGCTTGTCTCCGCGGGAATATAATGGGCCCTTGTCATCTTGCGTGAATGGACAATACATCTCCAGGTGAGGCAGGTGTTCCTCGCAGCAGCCATCACAGCCTCTTAAGGTGATGTGTCACCAGCGAAGCGGTGCCATCGGGGGGGGGGGGGGGATAAAAAAAACCTCCACTCACCTACCACCTTTCGCACACTCCGTTCTGTTTTGCGAGGGCCCTGGAAAACAATCATCGCGGCCATGCACCACTGCTTCCCATTATCGGTGTCATTTACCCACATTTGTCTTTGCGCTTTCCTTTTCCTCCTCCACCTCGTCTCCCTTTAATTGTCTTTGTCTTCTTTTGTCCCTGTCAATGTTTTGGCTGTGTTCTGCCTCCTCTTCCCATCTTGCTCTTTCTCACTGTTCCTCATTATTGCTCGTACCTTTCTTACCCTCTCTTGCTTGTCTCTTTACCCCCGTCATTTCCTTTACGTTAGTGAAAAAAAAAACACGAGTCGCCCTCTCAAGTCTCAGCCCAATCTTCATTATCCAACTCCTTCATTTTATCCACTAATAACCCATTCAACTCCACAAGCTTAATCTCTGTGTTTACCCCCTCCCAACACACACACACCCTCACATAATCTATAATTGAATCCACTCACACCCAAGAGAGGTGCTCTTTTTAACACTGCAGCTCTTAGTAACATGAACACATAGACACACACACACACACAAACACTCACACACAAAAGCCTCCCTCCCTCCCTCCCTTGCTCTAACCCTGTGCTCCATGCTTACATTGTTGTAACAGTAATTCCACGCTTTCTCTTGGCTCACATTTAATTAGTCGGACTGGTATCACACTGTGTGACTTCTATGTCTTGACAAAGAGAGCGGAGGCTGGGAGGGCAGTTGGAATGGTGGCACCAGTTGAACAGGCACAGGCCTCTGAACAGGCGACGCAGGGCTGCACGCAACCTTTTGGCCCAGCTTGAGAAGAATATTGTCTGAGGAGAACACGGCAGCTTTAACAGTTGAACCCGGGGTATACTCCAAAACCAACGCATACATAAACATTTAAAATGACCCTTCTATTCATCTTAACATGCATGCACCCGGCGGGCTGCTGTAAAGCCTAAACACACCTCCCACATTCGAAGGATCATCACGCCTTGTTTTCACAACGGAAGCAAAGACTCAACATGGAACTATTCATAGGGAAAAGGCTCAGTTGCTGGTTTACACCCAATTACGACTAATGCAGTCTAATAAAACACGCCTGCAATACATCCTACCTCCAGGATTTATTGCTGGATTGTTGTAAAACCGCATTACACGCTAAATGTAGCTCTGTTTAAAAACTCACCAACATGTCTCTGCACACTGGACTTATTAGACCAGTGAGTTTCCTGAAAAACAGTTGGTAATAATTGTGGCTATTATTGTGATCCGACATACTCCAGACTGGATCAGTTAGTTTCCAGCATGTAACATTAACGTCACCCCATCCTCCCCCATCGATCTCGTCTGAATGGGGCTCCAGTCTTGTTGACCCAAAAAGAGCAATAAGGCCCTAGAACAACACAAGATCCACCTTCTTCTGGGGGAACATGTTAATCAGGTCACTGTAGACCTTCTTACTGGTCCCCACCTCAACACATGGGGGAGCACAGTTTATTCTTTTATTTCTGCACTCACAGACGGTGTGAGGCGGCGTATGAGTCTGAACGGTGCAGCATTGATCCAGAGGTCTGTTCCAAAGAGCCCTTCTCTGTCTGTCTACATGTTAATGTGTACACTTGCCTGCTTTATTGGTCTGTGGCGGAGAAGGGGAGCTTGTTGTTTACAATATGTTTTTGTCGGTCTAGTCTGAGCCACTCATCAGCTCTCCCAACGATCATCTAACTGATCGTTGAACTGCTTTTTAAAGATGCAGGGTTTAGCACTTTATAACCATTTTCATTTCACATTACTCGGTTGGCTTCTGACAAATCCTTTTTACATGATGAAGTTCTTTCAAGGACACTCATTCACCAGAAAACTGTGATTGGGAACCCATTGTTGTGGGTTTGTGCTGCACAACATCAGTTCTAATAGTACTATTAATCTTCTCCATAAAATGTCATTGTTTTTGACAGTTTTTCGGCCACTTCCTGGACTGTATATATTATTTGTTATCTATTATGTTTGTGTATTAGAATGTGCAAACTAAACTTGCCCGATGGCCAAACTTACTTAGAAGATGTAGGCTTATTAAACAATAAATTAAATCAACAGGGATTTTGACAATTTTTATAGTTTACTATCTACAAAGCATACAATTAATACGCGCTCTTCAAAGCCAATAGAAACCGGAGATTAACCTCGCTGGTCTTTGTAAAACACACAACATGTAAATTTGACAGAACAAAACCAACTTATCAGAACTGTCTTGTTTGTCTTTCCACTGTTCCAACAATCACTACTTCTGATTTCTTTCAGAAGCTTGGAAAGTAGAACATTTTAATTATGTGTTATAAGCTGCTTAGAACTAGCCAAACCAGTCCTAATTCCTGTGAAAACATCTCCTTCAAACAACTATTTATTCAAGTTTCTCACCAAAAACACAATTTTACAAGATTACATGTGAACAGCTCATGATGCCATTACAATTTATCTTTGCGTCATTTTTACTGAATAGAGCTTGAACATATCACAATGTGACTCCATGCAACCTCCGTTAATATTAGTTGTTGGCTCTGATATTTACCCGAGCAGGATGCTAATAGCCAACAGCTAACGTTAGCCAGCTCTCCTCCTGTCGGATTCAACACAGATTTGTGGGTCACAATGTCGCATTATTAGAGATTGGCAATTAGAAAGCATTAATGCAAATCTCCAGATTGCTTTTTTTCCGGGCATCCTTACTAAAGATCACATTAATTTTCCTCTTGCACAAACACATAGTTTAGTTGCCCCCAGGCTAGCGTTAATGTAGAGCCCTGGTCCAGATAATTTGTTTCTCCTTTATAATTGAAGGAGAACATGATTATCACAAAGTGCATCCTATGGCGCTTTTGTTGCTAATATGGGTCTACATGTCTGTCTTGATGCTGACGGCTAGTATAAGTACGTATTCATAACAATCTCTTTCTCTCTTGCAGGTGAAGTCGGTGAAGACGGGCTCTGTGTTCTGGGCCATTGGCTGTTGCCTCTCCTATTTCTACATGGTGAGAATAGTATGCACACACGCACACACTGGCTACAAACCACCCATAGCCAGATTTGACTAAATCATCCCTTTATGAGAATTGTAAGTTAAGATCACGTGACTTGTTATTCACATACTTATATATTTTCTTTATTGCAAAAAACTTAACTTAACTAGTATTCTCTGCTGTTTACACTTTTTTTTTTTGCTTGTGTGTCCGTTTTACTGCCGTGCAACCCACTATGCCTTTTGCGACAGAAAGAGTGATTGATTAAGCTCACTGAGTTTTGGTTCGGTACAATAAAGGTTTTTCTGGTTCCGTCCCTTTTCCCATTCCTTTTTCCATCATTTGAGTAAGTGAAGACACAAAACCTCATTTTTATTCTTCTAAAGTGTACAATGAAGAGAAATGTAAATATTCTTGTGTTTTGGATGCACAAAGAGCCTTCACTGTTTTGTGTTGAGTTGAACACACTGAACGGACTGATAATGCGGCACTACGATGAGAAACACTGTATTCTTGTACTGTGCTGCAGAAAATGCTTTGTCATTTTACGAAATGTATCGCAACTGTCTTTTGTAAAGCAGCTTTGGCTCTAATGTTTTTTCTTTTTAAATGCTTTGCCTTTAGGAGTTAAAACAGCATTTTTCTATTTAAATCCCACTTTATATGTATTTGGAGCTCGTTTTAAATTCAGATCTGTTTCTTGATAGTTAACAGAGCTCCTGGGATGGTAGTGTTCGGGGGCCATTGTCCTGTTTCCACCGTTGACATGGCAAGGCATGGAATAGGAGGAGGAGCAGTTTAGCCAGTGTTCTCTGCATTATTTATGATTTTAGGCTAAAGCCCATCAGGGGATTGATGAGAGAGATGAGATAAAAAAAAAGATGTGTGTGTGTGTGTGTGTGTGTGTGTGTGTGTGTGTGTGTGTGTGTGTGTGTGTGTGTGTGTGTGTGTGTGTGTGTGTGTGTGTGTGTGTGTGTGTGTGTGTGTGTGTGTGTGTGTGTGTGTGTGTGTGTGTGTGTGTGTGTGTGTGTGTGTGTGTGTGTGTGTGTGTGTGTGTGTGTGTGTGTGTGTGTGTGTGTGTGTGTGTGTGTGTGTGTGTGTGTGTGTGTGTGTGTGTGTGTGTGTGTGTGTGTGTGTGTGTGTGTGTGGCCTATAAAAAAAAAAAAAACCCGCATCTCCCGCTTCTTGCTCATTCCAGGCTAAATCTCTGTGGCCGGCATGTGAGACGGATATCAAATGAAACAGATTACCGAAATCCAGCTTCATCGATCACACAGGGCCACAGTGTCCGAGGTGGAGAGGATTGGGGGGGGGAGATTGAGGAGTGATGGAGACCTGAATAGAACAGATGGAGACAGAGACAAAAGGACAGGGAGAGGTGTGGAGAGATAAGCAGGGAACAGGATGGAGTGGACCGCGAGATGGAGAGAAACACAGGCGGATAAGACGGCACAGGATATATGTTGTGATGTGTAACTCTCGCTATGTCCTCATCAGAACATTTAGTTCCCATGCTTCTTTCTCCCGATTACCACTTCAGTTCCTTGATGCCTTCCCCTCCCCCCTTTCCTCTGTGATTTGACGTTCTTATGGACTGCATGCACAGCACAGCCACATTTGCTGATGAGTCTTCAAGCCGTGATCAGCAAACTAGGCACCCTCCGACTGCCCGCACTGCCTCCTTTTTGGTTCTGCACACAAAGTACTGCCGCCAGTCATTGACCCATCCCCACCATTTAATTTTTTAATCTTGAACTGTCACTTTAATCATAATATAGACACGGCAACGTTTTCCAATTGAGCCTAATTAAATGCGACACTCGTAAAATGCAGATGTTGAGACTAGAGAGGGACAGATTCCCTAACTGCATATTGACATATTTAGAGAGGAAAAGACCAGAGACGGACGCGATTGGGAAGAGGACCAGAACAGCAGGACACTGCTGATGGACAGGAGCCACAGGGACTATCTGGTAGCTGCTCTACATCCTCCCTTTCATCCCTCCGGGGGTGGAGCTAGTGGACCAACTGAGCAAAAGCAGATCAACTGTACTGCTCATTCCCAAAGCGTTGCCTGACTTCTCTCTCTAAATCCTCCACAGTCCCCTCTAGCAGAACAACCTGTAACATTAGTGCATCATCCGAAAGCTACTTTTCTTAATCAAGTATTGATTAAATGCCCTGAAAACAAAGTGCTTCAAGGCACTGTTGAGTAGATTTCACTTTGTTTAACTTCTTAGCCACGCTATCGGTCGGTCCGCCACTTTGATCCAGACTGAAATATCACAACTATTAGATTATCTCTGAAGTTTTGTACATACGTTCATGGTCCCCAGAGTATGAGGCCTGTGTTCCCCACAAGATGTATCTTAATGATTTTGGCGATCATCTGACTTTTCCTCTGGCATGAGTTGATATTTGTGGTTTGAGAGAAATGTCTCAACATCTAATTCGGTCGGTGCATTCATGTTCCCCTTAGATGGAATTGGAAAAACCATGACGATACTTTGAGCCTCCATTGAGCGACCATCATCGGGTCAAAGTTTTAATTTCACGACCACAATACTTGCAAGACTAAAGATGTATCTATCCGCCTCAGCTGCATGAGGTCTACAGAGCTAATAATCAGTCACGATCTATGTTAACGTTCACTTCTCCCACTGGACATAACAGACCCAGGACCTGCCACTAGTCTCCTAAAAGGGTGCGGCAGTGGCGAAAACTCACGTGACACACAGATGCAGGAAACTGACTCTCAGTGGGGCCGCCTGTTCTGAACTGTCTCTGGTGCATTCTAGTGGAGCATTCAACCCGTCTGTTGACCCGTGACCATCAATTGTCTCTAATGTCGTCGTAAAGCCTTAATGAACTGAAGTCTGTGCTGTTGATGGAGAGGGTTCAGTTGGTGAATGAGCACACAAGCGGAACAACATACATTTTTATAAATGGATCCAATAAGAGCACATGGCTAAGGTTGCAAACACCTGTACACAGACACACACACACACACACACACACACACAGTAAAACCCCTCTCCCTGTTGCATGTCGGGTTTGCTATATTCTCTTCCAAGTGGCCCCGTGGTCATCAGATAAGCTCGGTATGAAATGCAGAGGCCGATAGCGGCGAAAAGATTTTGCTCCAAACATTGTCAGATTCCTGCCCTCACCTGTTAGCCTCTGGCTCGGGCAAAAGGCTGGTTGTTAGATCCATCATTTCAAATGGAGCCTACACACACACACACACGCTGAGGCAATAAGCACACACACACACACACACACATGCACGCATGCTGAGGCAATAAGCACACACAGCTTTGGTTTCCGTCTCAGGCATTCATCCTCTGATATGGCCAGTATCTCCCATCTTTTTCCCTGTGTTGACTGTGCGCTCTGCAAGCGTGATCCATACACAAGTAGGGAAACCTGCAATCAAGTTGCATTGTATAGTTTGCTGATTAACATGTCACATCGAAGTTACCGCATTTACCGATCTGCAAACACGCTACACTAAGAAGGCGAAGGTGGTAAAGATTCACTCTGACTAAACATCAACATGTGCATTGAGAGCATGTCACCATGTTGACATTAGCATTTAGTGCCTCTGTGTCAAAGTGAGGCCTCAGAAGCTACCTGCTCATGGTTAAATAGTCTTAGTTGCAGTTTAGAAATGTGTTCAACTTGGTGCTTGATACCACTACATGGCAAACAAACATGGATGACTTATGTCAGCTGAATGACCTAACCCTGTATTAATATCAATGTGGTAAGAGAACTACAATGTAACTGTAGCACAACAGTAGATAACTATTCATTCACTGTCTTCCATCCCTCTGACATGGCATTAAACCTCCCCTGCGCTTGCCCAGTTAAGTGCTCCAAGGGAAAAACAAGCCGTAAAAATAATGTTGACTTTTGAGTCAATGTACCTCAGTGACGCCAGAGAGTTTAACTCAAATGATCAATATTTTAAAGGGGCCTTTTTTAATTGTATTTACACAAAAAGTCACTGGTGCGGTTGGCTTGTTTTTTTTATTGCATTCTCTCAATGCACTCTTAGCTTGTTCTCTTTCTGTTAACATACGTATGCCGTAGAAATTGGCACGTTTTTAGTCGCCATCTGACGGATGCAAACTACCGACGGATTTTAATTGCTTCTAAGCATTCAGCACGGAATTGATTTTGGAGTTTTCCTTCACTCTCGGCCTTAATGTAGCATATACATGTTTTTTTTTTAAATCAATTAGACAGTTTTCCTTTGTTCGCAGAAGTGTAATGAATACACTTGTCATCGCACCGAGCGGGTGCAATGGGGCTCTTTCCGACAAGCTGCTGCGAATAAAGGATCATCAAACAATCTGCGTACGTGCTATCCCTTTTCCTGTTTATCTCTCTCTCTTTCACTTCCTGACCCTTCCCTTTCTCTTCCCCTCTGTCTGGGGTTCTTTCTCTCAACACTTGTTCTCTCTGCTCTCCTCTCTGTTTGTGTAGTGCTCTCATCGTTTCCTTTTGCCCTTTGCTGTAGTCAAGTATAGTTGAACAATTGAACACTTGTCAGCGATGCTTTCAGAGTCGTTTTATAGCCCCCACATCCAGCACCGCGGTATTTAGCGGACCTCAAAAACGGTTGAGGTATAATTTTAGTGGCGCTTTAAAAGTTATTTTATAGATTCTATACACGTCAGCTTTTTATAGCTCTGTACTTATGACTAATAGTAAAGAGGCAGTAAGATAGTTTTACATCCGTTCTTGAAGGATTCTATTGAAGATGCCGATGGGGATTTTTGTGCAGGGGTCCTTTTATGTGTATGGATCGATTTACTTAAATGTAATTGTATTTTAAAATGTTGTCAATGTAATGGTCATATATTGCACATATTCAGAATTTGATTATATATTTGTGTGTGTGTATATATATATATATATATATATATATATATATATATTCAGCTACATTAACTTTCAATCGCACATGAATACACCATTGTGGCAGACAATTTATTGGTTTTCCATTTCAGAAAGATCACATACATACAAAGGCAAGAAAAAAAACAAATCATGACAAGACCAGGATTGCCCTGTCTCCACAAAACCCATTTATTACTGTGACATATTCAGTGGTTCACGCTCTTATCTTGTCATTGATATGAAAACATCGTCCCTTTCTCTCGACATCACTCCTCTCGAGCTCTTATCCTGTGAGTTAACGGTTACATTCTTCCAACAGTTTTACGGAAGAATGTAACCGTTTAAGTACGTGGGGATGTTGCGTACCGTTTTTCTCAAAATGATGCAACCAGTCATCTTCTCTAAGAGTCACAAGCAGTTATTTTTGCCACAGCTTAATATACAATGCTGTGTTTTTGTTTTCATTGGGCACATTTCTGAATTGGTCCTGGTTGTTTAATGTACAGTCTTGTATTACTGTGCATAATGCTGTTGTACCACTTGGTATCCATAGTTTGAACCTCTGGTTTAGAGTTAAGTGTCTGTTATAGGCTATCCATCAAACTAGTCTGAGTTCCTCTAATCTATAGTTTCATGCTAGATCAAACCACAACTCTAACCAGTGGTCTAAGACAGTCAGACTTTTAGATCTGCAATTTGACATTCATTTCTATATAGACCTTTTAAATCAAGAAAGATAATAAATAAATGAATAAATGCAATAAAACCTTTATTTGGGGCTTTTCTGCCCACCACACACATTGTCGCAGCTCTGCCATAACCATGCAGCTCCATTTAAAATTTTTGAGACACTCATTTTTCCAATAACCCCACTCTTTCCAAATGCTTTTTTTAGTAGCCGTCAGCAACAATGTGGGAAACCCTTTGTGTCTCAACGGGACTTCAGGTTTCGATTAATCTCCCGTCAATGAGGCAAACCTGACAAAGCTGATTTGTAGCGTTTGAACAGGAAGGTCTCGACCCAGCAGGGTTACCTCGTTTGAGACAGAATGAAGAACAATTGATCACACGGGCGTGTTAAATGAAGACTATTTTAGAAAAAGGAGGACATCGCAGCAGGCCGACTTCTGACCCGTCTGTGTGTGCGTTCCAGGTGTCGGCATGGGGAGGCTATGTGTTCATCATCAACCTGATTCCTCTGCATGTGTTTGTGCTGATGCTGATGCAACGCTACAGCAGAAGACTCTACATCGGTAAGCTGCACACACACACACAAACCACTCAAAAGCTTTTAGTCTGTGACTTGATGTTAAGAACTTCCCCACACAGTCGGTGAAATGGAAACTGACGGCGTTTTTAGATCTTCTTCCACAACGAAACAGGACAAAACCCCCTCCTCCTTCCTATTGCGTCTCTGAACAGCGTCGCCGAAGCATTTGACCCTGAAAAGGAGCTCAAATGCCCAGTCACGCCTGCGCTCACCTCTCGCAACCGCAAGCATTCCATCATCGGCAGTGCAGCCACCCGTACGCTCACACACCACTTCACAGTAAATGCAGCCACCTGCTACCTGAGCTTTTTGTATTTGTTAGTTTTTCTTGTTTCTTTCCCCCGCAAATGCCAGACGGGCTTGTTATTCCACCGAACATCCCCGGTTTCACAGAGCACGTGGCAGCTCCCAGCACATTATCTGTTGTCTCACAGAACTCGAGTTCGATCCTTCAAGACTCTCCACACATCCTCCGTCGCCAGCGTAGCCTGTGAGCACGCGAACAGGGACTGCCGTTGCGGTCGAGAAAAAAAGCCGTGCCAAGTATCGTCTACACGTGATTATATGTTCCACTCACTGCAACCGCAAAGCATCGTCTTTGAGAGCTTTGAACATGAATTATGGCCTCTTCACGGCGAGAGGGCTTTGACCTACCTCTGGTCTGTCTCCGAATGGTTTCTCACAAATGAAATTCTACTTGACAATGCCGGCTGTTAAAATGAAGTGGAAAATATCCTCCTGCCTTCATTGTTCGTTGAGGGTGTCTGCAGAGCATCATCCAGCAACCCCATGCACCTTCTGGTAGCAAATGAGAAATGGAGAAACATATTCCGTTGACAGAAAAAACATTAGGTCTTCAGCCGTGTCCTATATTCCTCACTTTCCCCTCTTTACATCTCGCAGCTCCTGTTTTCAGAACCAGGTGTCTCCGATTTAACCGCAAAGGAACCTACAAAGAAAATCCAGATTTAATACAATGCCTGGCAGTCTATGTTCACTTACAATTCATCTCTCTCTGTCTTGAGTCAATAACAGATGTGAGAGAGAGAGATAGCTGAGGGCAGTCACAACTACTTCAAAAAATGAGGCACACTCTTCAGGAAGAGTATAAAATCTTAATTAAGCTGGTGCGTCTGCCAATCGGTTCCCCCCAGCTACAAAAGTTGCACTGTTCTCGCCGCTGTCGTCTCACTCCAGGCCTCCTCCTGCAACATGCCGAGCCAGCTCCCTATTTCTCAGCAAATGACATTAGATTAAGTATTTTGTATTTCTCCATCTGAGGTGTGACAGTGGAAATCAATAGACTTTAAATACATCTGTTGAGGCTGATTTCCCTGAGTAGGGCCCAAACCTTGAGCAGTGGAAAAGAATCGTTTCAGCGGTGCAATAGTTTATTTTTAGATTTTTAAAATTATTTCTTGTATGATCTATGCTTTCTCTTACCGCATCTCCTTCTCTCTTTACAGCTTACAGCACTTTTTACATCGTGGGTCTCGTACTGTCGATGCAGATCCCCTTTGTTGGCTTCCAGCCAATCAGGACCAGCGAGCACATGGCTGCTGCCGGTAAGTCAAACCCTCTGTACCTCCAAGGTTCGACGCTAAATAGCCAACTATTTGCCGTATCAACCTAAGTGGATAATACGTCTGTTTACAACTTGTTACTCTGCCAACAACTGGCTCAAAATCTATGAATGCAGGTTTTAATGCTGTATTTGTCTCTAAAACCCAGACTTGTTACAAAACACCTTGAGTTACTGTGAAAGTGATTGTTTTTCAACACTGAATGGGAAATTCTGATTGAAAGTTACATGAATGCGACACGGAGTGCATTTCAGACGCGTGACGTCAGCTTCCTCCAACCTGCCCCGACCCTGCCGACAAAACGCATGCTGCCTCACAAAGGAAAAGGCTCAGGTTGATTGCTGTTGTCCATGTATTAACGGTGTGACTTTACATAAGCCGCTTGCTTGTTATCCAAAGCACCTTACGGTTACCGGGGACACACACACTTTATGGCTGTTTCTCTGCAGCGGGAATTGACTCGCCCCCACGTGGACACCGTTGGTCACGCTCCCTGTGCAGAAGAACACAGGGACCCACTCCGAATATATTCACAAAGTAGAATTAAGTAACTTCACAAGCCAACCATATGGGTTTAGCGCTGTAAGTACTTTTCATTTGGCTTGTGGGTAGTTTTTTAAGGCTTGTTTGGTCTTCGCTACTCAACAGTGAGCCCATCTGCTGCCTGACAGCATGGATGGGTGCATGCGGTCGCGTCCATCCAGATTGGGAGAGGACTGTTGTTGGCAGCTTCAGGAAGCCGAGCAGCACCTTTTTGAAAATTCTCTTAACACTGCGCTAGGCTTACGTTGAAGTGGCCCTGTTTTCCTGAGAGTCCACAACACAAACAGCATTACGAGAGGCTTTGACAAATTGCCTCACTCCTCGCTCCGTTTTTGACTCCCTGCTCTCTCTGAGTGTGTGTGTGGGGTTTTTTTTATGTCGATGATGTAGCAGCTGCTCAGAACATCTGGTGGTGGCATTCAGGGAGCACAGTGGGAGACGGGAAGAGAGTGACAGAGCGGCGGACCTGTCGGTACCGTTGAGACGTCAGCCCCTGAGGCGGGCGGGCGACACAGACTGACGAGCAGGTTAGCGCCTCACCGGGAGACAGACCGGAGCTTAACCTTGGAAATGGGTGAGACCGGCTGTGGGCGGTGGAGGCGCTAGTGGAGGAGTAAGGCGATGTCACACAAGATTTGTCAAAAGGATGGGAGGTGACGAAAGTGAGAGGAACCATGCCTCCGTTTACTCTTTTTTTTATATCGAGGAAGAAGTGATCGAAGGGGGCTGCAACAAGAAGGGCTTGGGAGAGAGAAGGGTGTATTCACACACATCTGTCTCATGCATTTGAAGTATGTTGTCCCACAGTATTTTCTTTGACATCTGCATGAACAGCCGAGGGGGCTATCTGGGAACCGCTATGTCAAGAATCCTACCAAACTGACAGCAGCACTTCTTAGCCACGGAAGAAAAAGAAAGAACGGTTTTGTACCCTGCAGGAGACGACATGAATCAGGGCCTCCTCAAATATTCAGTGTGAGTTTCCTTTGTATGTTTTCTCATTCTCTGGTTTCTGGCTGTGGCTTCTTTCTCAGGTGTGTTTGCACTCCTCCAAGCCTACGCCTTCCTGCAGTACCTCAAGGACAGGCTGACCAGACAGGAGTTCCAGACGCTTTTCCTCCTCGGAGTCTCTCTCGCCGCTGGTGTGGTCTTCCTCACCGTCATCTATCTCACTTACACAGGTCTGTATGTCTGCTCACATGGTTTCTCAGTCATACATGTAGACCATCAGTTATTGTATGTATTTAGTCACTTAAGTCACTTATCAAGCAAAAATGAAATGGTCAATAGATTAATTTATAACAAAAATAATCATTTGTTGTAGTGCTCCTTATAAGCACGTATCTTTAGTTGGGAGACTTCCCTTTAACAGGGCGACTGTGGGTCAGTGGTTAGCAGGTCCGTCTTTCAATCAGGGCGTTGGTGGTTCAATCCCCGCCCTAGTCGATGTGTCCTTGAGCAAGACACTTAACCCTGAATTGTTCCCTGTAGCTGTTCTACAGTGTATGAATGTAACATGATTGTAAGTCGCTTTGGATAAAAGCGTCAGCTAAATGACATGTAATGTAATGTAATCTTTAAACATCTTACTGACCAGCTAAGCCAACAAGGATAGGGGGAAAAAAGTAACAAAAGAAATCCTGTATTGATTAATAATGTACTATTTTACATTGATAGGCTTTTACAGTTCTCATTATAGTTTATCGAAATATAATGCAAAGACAACAACAATGGAAAATGTATGAGGTGCTGTTCTGTAGTAAAGTTGGTGAAGATGAGCGGTCCAGTGGCAGATCATATTCCAATAAAGGATGCAACTATCTCTCATAGTGAGATATTCAGTGGCAGAAAGTAACCCTTTTAGTTGTTCTCCTTGTCCCCATTAGTCACTTGGAAACAGAAACGTGGGTAAAGACGGTTTGAAAATGCCAACATTAAACTTTATGCCAAGCTACTGCCAACAACAAATACATTTAGTGAGTCCTGGGTGTATTTCCTGGTTCAGTATTAGTGTCAAGATATAATATCACTTTCTAATATTATTATACTCCAATGGTAATGATTTCTGCCCCATCTGTTTGTGTGTTTATGAGCACACATAAGTAATTACCCTGAATTTGGCAGAAATTTGGTGGACAAATAGCCTTTTGTGGAAAAATTAGTTGACTCGATTTTGTAATGAAGATCCAGATCTGGGATTTCAGCCATTTTATATTTTGTTTTCTTTAGTCAGCCAAAAGTTACAGGGTGTTTAAACACTATTCCCCGATTGTCTGATCTCCAGGCCTCCCCAGCAGACTGCCAATCAGCACTTTGCCTGTCAGAAAATAAAAACCCTGAAGGCAAATGATGAACAAATATAAAGTGATGCGGGTGCAATTTGAGGAACAGTTGTTGGAGGGCTGTGCTCTACCTCGGGCCTTTCTGTGGAATCGGTTGTGTGTTGTTTTGGGTTGGCCTTGTTGAACCCTGATGCGCACAGCCGGCTGGTTGAACTTTGTCCTTGTTAATGTTTTTCTCCATTATTTTCAGCACTGCCTGCTTTCAGACCTTTTAAATGTTGCCTCCTTGCTATTTATTGATTTTAATTTGTCTCTTGCTGAAGTGTAGAGCTTTAAGATGACCCAGCCTATATATCTCTTATTTTGACACAGTCTCTGCTTCTCTTATCTAGTGGTGCATTACCTCAGATTGGTCTAGTTTACTGTGTAAGGAAAGTTCACTTATCCCCTCCGGCTGTATATACAAACCTTTTCTACAGAGTGTAATGGCCTTAAAGCCGAGTAATTACCCAACATCATATATTGACTCTCTCACCTTGATTCAAGCAGCAGATTATTGACTTTCCTTAACCAACATCTGTCACTCCAGATTATGTAAACAAAAGCAGCCAGGCCCTTCGCCCAGTGCAAAGAGGTGGTGGCACGTTACATCTGCAGCAATGTTGGCGTCCTTAGATTGGTCGCACACACGCTTTCAAATCGATTTTGGCCTGCATCTCGTGTGGATGCAGAAGTCCCACGAGGACCCTGGATTCAACTGGACGTCTGGTAAACGCTGTGAAGCGTCGGCCAACTCAAGGCAGCAGTGGGAGTCGGCGACTGTTTGGTGACGTGCCAGTTTTCCAGGGAAACTGCACATGTCCCTCTCTGTTTCGTCAGACCTTTTCATCTCATAAGAATCTCTGCAGCAGAGTAGCCGGTGGGTTTTTCCTCTTGAACACAGAGCCCAGTATTGATCGGTTAAATCATCCTAATCATCCGGTGTCATCCTATAAATCAACTCTCAAAATATCTCCTTCATCCCACTTTAACTGCCCTTTTCATATATTTTTCTTGCCTGCTTTGGTTCAGCGCTTTGTGACATCTTATTTAAAAAGATTTTTATTTATGATGATGGTGGTGATTACTTCATCTTTAACATTAAACACATTAGCCACTATCTCTTGAAGAGCATCAAAAGACATGACACGGCTACATGTTGGTGCAAACATGTCAATGAGTTGAAATATGTGGCCGTGGCTTTTGTTTGTGTTGTCTGCACACTTGCAGTGTGAGTGGCTGTGAGAGCCCCCAGGCAACAGTTGAGAACTGAAATGTATTCCACATCAAAGCCTAACCAAAATAAGACATTTGTATGCGTGCATAAAATGCCCTGTGTGGTCTAATTTGCAGCTTAAATGGTTTCAGTTAAATTTATAAACAAGTCAATTCAAGTAATTACGTTGCATCAATAGAATACATTTTCGGCATTAGCATGTTCTCTCTGGGTTTTTCTTGGAGGGAAATTGATCTTAAAATTATCACAAATGTGTAAAACATGATCCTCATCTTTAAAATAAGATTTGCCTAATTTTGTGTATGATGAAATGTCTGTTCCAATCTACACACAATCTAACATACAGTACTCCATGCCGATCGCAAAGCCTTGAATATATAAACGACTTATTGCAATCGGTTGAGTAATGTAGACGACGTAATGCTTTTTATCCAGGAACAAGGCAGCGGCCCTGTCCTTGTGCCTTTTGTTTAAAGGCCAGTCCTGCCTGCTCCAGTATGCTGGCAGAGTGGATTTATTGCAGCATCTATGTATATTATGTCTATGTGGTTGTCACAGCAGAAGTCCACCACCGAGCAATCGCATATTTAACCCATGTATGTCAATTCATAGGCTACTGTATAGAGAATATAGGTGGTAATTGTATGTGTTTTGTCAAGGACTGATGAGCTATTCTTCATATTCAGATTTGAGAGTATTTTGGACATTGAAATGACATTTCACCAAAATCCCAGACGTCCCAGTTTTTCCCACCAGCACTTAAATGTAGCATGCATTTGTGGATCTGTGCGAAGATTGGGAAAATGTGCTTTATAAAGAATTACCTTTTAACCTTTAATCTAATGGAAATATTTTGTAATTGTTATATTTTTCTCCCGTGACCTGTAAGAACCTTAATTTCGCCTTCTACATTAATCGTAGCTCAACAAATGTCCTGCACGCAGTGGAAAACCCAGAAAATACAAATGTTCTACATTTCTTCTGTCCCCAGGGTACATTGCTCCGTGGAGTGGTCGTTTCTACTCTCTCTGGGACACTGGGTAAGCTCTCCTGACCTTCACACTCACTGTCGATGGAAAGCTTGTTTAGTCCAGTGTGTGTTTCCTAAGACGGCTGTAAACCCCCCCTGCCCCGTCCCAGAGGGGGTAAACGGTATGGTACAGGCCCTGTGTTTAACTATTGTCTTACTAAACCGCACCAGGCTCTGCAAGTGTTTGATATTTCAACACACCCAATTAATTCTACCCCTACACTTGTCTTTGTGTGTCACAATGTCATTTATTGAAAGCTATAATTCCATCTCCTAAAGAAGTGCATTTCATCATGGTCTAGTTATAAACACATCAATCTGAGTTCCCCTGTCATACTTTATGTAAAACTGGCATTTAGTGAACAAAGCAAAAAAGCAAAGTTTCACTCCCACATGCAGTACATTTACCACACACACACACCCACGCACACACACTCACCTCACCCTGTTTGCTGACTGAAGCAGTATGGGATATTCTCCTCCCCCTTTCCTCTGGAGGCTCATACTAATTCCTTAATGTGCTGTGTGTTTTCTCACCCAGCTGTAATCACTAAACACTTTTGTGGGAAATATTTTAAATTGTATAGAAACTGCTGTGTAAAAACCCGTAATGAATAAAGAGGGAGCACACAGATCAGACAAACAACATTAGTCATCTTGAGTGCTAAATTTGTTCATATTTTACCATAAGCATGCCAGGGAGGTACATTTTTTTCATAATTCTGGAGTTAATCAGGAGGATCTAATGTATAATTTGTCTGAACACTCCAAGCACGCTCAACCCAACATGAATTACATCCTGTCTGTCTCTCCACTTCCACTCGCTCTCTCCATCTCCAGCTATGCAAAGATCCACATCCCCATCATAGCGTCGGTGTCGGAACACCAGCCGACAACGTGGGTCTCCTTTTTCTTCGACCTCCACATCCTGGTCTGCACGTTCCCAGCAGGCCTCTGGTTCTGCATCAAGAACATCAACGATGAACGAGTGTTCGGTAAGAGCATTTTGTTTTGAATTCACAGTTCTTTGAAAGTATGCCCTCAAAGTTTTAAATTCCATTGTGCTGGAGAGTAACATCGTCCATCACAACTCACTGGTTTAATGACACTCATTGTTACGCGACATAGACACAGGACCCTCCTAGATTATGTAGCAATCCTATAGGTTTATTCCAGAAAATTGGATTATTTAAATTGTCATTCTTGTTAAATTTGTTTCACAGAAATCCGCTTCAACAGAATGTAGGACTCTGGGATTGGATTTTTCTTTCCAAAATGCACTGTGGGAATCGGAGTTGGCTTCCAACTGTAAACTACAGTTTATTAAACAATATATTATAATATAAATATTTAAAAAATATTTTTTTTTGTGCTGATTGAACCTGGAGAGTTTCATGTCAATATCAGACTTGAAAGTGCCAGTCGGTCAGTCACCTAAAGATGTCTATGAAGAAAATTAATGCAACTTTTACTTTCGTTTCTTACTTATCAGTTTTACTGGTATAGTCCTTTATTCCCTAATTGTTGCTTTATCAAGTTTGAGCTACAATAAACATGCACATTCCAGTATTGTGCCTGAAAGAAATCTACTGAGAGGGGGGGACTTGAAAAACAACTCAAACACAACCTTTATGTATACAGAGTAAGATCAAGGGCGGAGAACCTTTTTGAGCGATGGAAGAGCTTTCCAGCAGCCGGTTTCTCCCTTAATCAGCCAATTACAGCTATTGATTAGCCGTGCACCTGTTGAGCCGGGTCGGCAGTTTTCAAGGACGGAAAGCAGCCTGCACTCTCTCCGTTTATGGTTTGAGCGGACTGATTATGCTGCATTACAACTCAATTTCTCTTTTTCATGTCTTTATCTCATCCTCGCACACACCGGCCCATTTCCTCCGTCCTCTACACGCACTCTATCGTTCTCCTCGTCTGACCTTGTCTGACCTTGTCTACTTTGTTCCCTCTCCCCTCCTCCCCCCCTGCTTTCATTCCAGTGGCCCTGTATGCCATCAGCGCGGTCTATTTTGCCGGCGTGATGGTGCGTCTGATGCTGACGCTGACCCCGGTGGTGTGCATGCTGTCTGCGGTGGCTTTCTCCAGCGTCTTTGAGCATTACATGGGGGATGACACAAAGAGGGAGAAACCACCCGCCGAAGACAGCAGCGACGAGGACGACAAGAGGAATTCTGGGACTCTTTATGACAAGGTCGAGACGGGACCGAACGGTTGTAGAAATTTGCATCAAATAGGAAACCATTATTGGCGTTACAGACCTTTTGCAGTTTGGATTTTTCGTTTGCATGTTTGTCAGATTCCGTCACTCCCGACCAGTTTAGCTTGCCTGTTTTGGTAAGCTGTGATTCACCTGCAGCTGTTTGATACTGTTCATAATTTGAGCCGTCTCACTTGGTGCAGTGTTGATCCGACTGCCGTCTTTGTCTATTCCAGTCCACCTCTTAATCGCATTACTTCACGCATTGCCCACAAATAGCCGTCTGTTAGAAGTGTTGCTGAGATATGACATGTTAGCTTGTCTCACAATTTTCTGAAATTAACAGATGCAGTTTTTAGACATCAAGACATCAATGTTTGGCTTGTGTTTGGGGTGACGGGGGTTGGTACACATCGGTGCTGCGCTGGTGGGGGGGAAAAAATGCAGTGATGGACATTTTGGGTAAACTTGGAAGCGTTGCTGTTGATACACGCTGTAAACAAATTTCACACAATGTGATGCAAATTGTGAGAAAAATTTCTGCTGTTGTTAAAACAAACACTTTATAAAAAGTATTTATTACAGAGTTTTGAGACTAATATCGAACGTATATTATAGAACATTATACACAATGTTTACAGTGAAAACTCGACACGGTACATTTAAGACCGGCCTGCAACCTTCTTGCTTTTCTTTTATTAAGCAATTAATCTAATGTCATCAACTATCATGTTCATGGAAGGTTTAGAGTTAAAAGCTTTATACCTGCTAACCAATTTGTGCTCCCTATATTGGTTATAGTTTATCAGTTGACCTTTATTTTGATTAAAATCTCCTTTACAAGAAAGACCTGAGAACAAATTACTATCGCACCAAAGCAAGACGGTTGTCACACTAATTAAAACAATCACAAATATGATTAAAGATATCAGCAAGTACATCTTCTGTCTCAGTGGAAGTGGTGTCTCTAACCGTTTGTTCTGCAGCAAAGTGCAAAGTGATATCCACATCAGTGCTCACGCACTTTTAGCCTCCGTTTCGGTGTCAGAGCAAGTAATTGGAGGTGCTGGAAAAGGAAAAATGTGAACATTATTCAGATTTCTTTCCCTCCGGACTTTTTATAGCCTTAACAATCTGCTGCTGGTGTAAAATTATTACACAATCCTTAGTTATGCATCAAATGGTACAGAAGGGTGTACGTCAGGATGACGTAAGATACTTTGCCCAATTAGTTCATTCAATGATTTAATCCATTCAATAATTCATTTCCCCGGGAACCCTGCAGTCGTTTTTTTCTTTTCTTCCGGTCCGTAACAAGAGTGTTTGTCTCCCCCCGCAGGCCGGCAAGGTGCGCAAACACGTGTCGGAGCAGGAGAAGGCAGAGGAGGGTCTGGGTCCGAACATCAAGTCCATCGTCACCATGCTCATGCTGATGCTGCTGATGATGTTCGCCGTCCACTGCACCTGGGTCACCAGTAACGCCTACTCCAGTCCCAGTGTGGTGCTGGCCTCGTACAACAACGATGGGTACACACACACACACACACACACACACACACACACGTTGTAATGTCTAAGCAGAAGTCAGCTGGTGAGAAGCCAAGCATGGTTTTAAGTAATATTTCACAACGCAGTAGAATGGGCTTCTCACCCTTGTATGCAAATGAGCGAGCATGTGTGTCTGTGCGTGTGCACAAACACACAGAGCAGCAGGATAGACTGGAAACGCATGAATATTTCATAAGAGGTTTGTGGAAATATTGATATGTGCACCTATGAGCTTTAATATGATTGCTTAACTTATTGGTGCTACAGAAGTCACCCAACAAAGCCGAAATATTCTCTCGAGATTCTTTTACGAATAATTATTCTCTTTAAGCATTAGGGATGAAATATTGATGGCCAAGACTAAATGGGTGATGCAAGTCCTCATACATATATTAATGGCACCATGGTGGTTCCCAGACAATGGTCTTCGCTGTGCACTCTGGTCTTTCCTCTCGCACACATACACCGACGCATAACACACACACACACACACACACACACACACACACACACACACATAATATGATTACCTTCCATACAACTAATTGGTTGCTTGGATTTATGTCTGCTTTTTGCTCCTCAAGGTAAATGTAGGACATGAACCCCCCCCAGTTTATTATCCATGGATGGTCTATTTTCAGCTGCTGTTGCCCTTCTGGTTCAAAGTCTCTTAACGGAAATATTATTAGCCTCCGCAGCGATACGCCTGTCAACACTGTTACCTGTCAACCTTGCTTTCCCTGTTAGGACGCGCAACATCCTGGATGACTTCAGGGAGGCCTACTACTGGCTGAGGCAGAATACAGACGAGCACGCCCGCGTCATGTCGTGGTGGGACTACGGCTACCAGATAGCCGGCATGGCCAACAGGACCACGCTGGTCGATAATAACACGTGGAACAACAGTCATATAGCACTGGTGAGACGTCTGTCTTTTGCGTAATTGCCACATCGTATAAACCTGCTCCTTCCAACCATCCAGATAATCTTGTTTGCTTACACTTTTCCTATCAAGTCTACACTGTAGGGGGATTTCAGTTAATTGCTGTCATATTCTATGGGTTTGATTTATATTTGTTCCCTCTTTTCTGCTGCCAAATGTAGAGGAATGTTATTTTGTCCCCTAGCTTTGTTCTCTCTTGCTTTCTACCTGCTGCCTGTTGCCTCTTCATCATCTGTCCACCGGATTTGTATTTGGATGGATGTCTGTTTTTTAACAATTCCTGTTTCCACTGCTGTATTGAAGCATTGTGTCTTGTGGACACTCCAATTTAAGTACGACTTGTCATTCTGCGCGGCTGCTTCCAGGTGGGGAAAGCCATGTCTTCCAACGAGAGCGCAGCCTACACAATCATGAGGTCTCTGGATGTGGACTACGTGCTGATTATCTTCGGAGGAGTAATCGGCTACTCGGGAGACGATATAAACAAGTTCCTGTGGATGGTGAGGATAGCGGAGGGAGAGCACCCAAAGGACATCAGGGTAAGTGTGAGACCTGCCGCTGTTCTCCAAGAACTCTTGTTGCACAGCAGTGAAATCAATGTTTCCACTTCACGCGTTTTGAACGAGCCAACATCGGATTGTTTCAGATTTTCCCAGTGAAGATGTCCTAACAGGGCGAAACGGCATGTTGCTTGATTGAGGCGCTGCTCGCCCCGGCTATAATTATGCAAGCATTAGCACACTTGCGCCACCTCCAACCTGTTTTCATTTGTCAAAATCTACGCTAATCTCCTTGACCTGTCAGTGTTCACTACTGTCAGCTGTCGTAGCTGAGGTGTTAGCCGGACTCCTGAAGTCTCTCATGCACCAAGAAGTAAAAAGCCGATCAGAAACGTACATGGTCAACAAATCTATGTTCTCCAGGAGAAATCTAGCCAAGGAAGCAATGTTGATCTAATCCACAAGCCTGATTATAGAGCCAGGCTTCTTGATTGCATTTAAGAAATATTACTGGAGCAAGTTAACTATAAACAGGGCACTTAAAGTTCAGGTAATTAAAGTTCTCACAGTTCAGGTAATTGTTTAACAGTTTGAGAAATACTCTTATTTGCTTTCTTGACGAGAGTTGATGAGATTGATATAGCTCTCACGTCTGTCAGGCTAATGTGAAGCTACAGTCGGCTAATGGTTCTCAAATGGTTCGCATAAAGACCGGAAACGAGTGGAAAAGGCTGGCATGGCTCTGTCAGTGTAACCTGAAGATCAGTAATACCTTTATCATTTATTTCACATGCTATTGTTTGATGTTGTATCATAAGTCATTTTTTAACTAGTGTGGGACAATAGTTTCAAAACAATTGTGTATCCATATAAGGGATTTAATAAATACATTTTGATGCACCATGCTTCATCAATCAGTGACATTGTCCCTTTTTAAAGTGTTCATATTTATAATCCACGTCACCTCCAGTCAGTGAGTTATACTAAATTACTTCACCATCTACTCCTTTTCTGGACCTCATCCTCCCATAATCTCATCCGTGTCTTCTTTAGGAGAGCGACTACTTCACCCCTCAGGGAGAGTTCAGAGTGGATAAGGCCGGTTCACCGACTCTGCTCAACTGCCTTATGTACAAGATGTCCTACTACCGATTTGGTGAAATGCAGGTGAGGAGAGATTTCTAATCAAAGACTCTTTCGCTCTCTGGCTAAGTAACATTGCTCAAAACTTTACAACGGTGCAGGAAATGTTGGAAATGTTTTTCTCTTGGTCAGGCCAAGGCTACAGGGAATACATATCTACTCTAAATAATGAGTTCCAGCTTTGGGCAAAGTAACGAGCAGCTGCCATCACCGAAGATGGCAGCTTTACCAGAGAATAAAAAGCTGCTGGCGTCACCAAAGGTGTAAATCGTCTTGCTCCTGTATCTTAAAAGCACAGTTGGCTGACAGACAGGCGGAAGAGGATTAAGGAGATGCCTTTGGGAGTTCCTGAGGATCGGAGAAGAGGGTGGAGGGCAGAATATTTCTAATGTTCCACAGCTACTTCTGGCAGGTAGCAGAGGAGATCAGAGGGATCCTTCTTTCCAGGTGCTTACATCCCAGCTCAGCAGAGATGGGAGAATCCATGCAGCCGCCATGCATAGACAGACACAGCCTCACAGCGCTGTTTGGAGGGGGGGGGAGATGGAGGCAGATGAGGAGGAGGACCGGCGGGAGGAAAGGGAGAGCAGGGAGGGTGGATTAGGTTTACGAAAACAGGATGTGACAAGGGGAAACGGGCTCGAATGACATCAGGGAGAAGACAATAAGTTGAGGATTCAGTTCGTAGTGGAGATTAAAGCATAATGCTGACAATGCATAATACAGAATAGAATGTAATGAAAAGAATCTCTCCAAAAACCAACCCATTTATTTTCTTTTTTCCTTGTCATTTGAGGGACAATAGAGTGAATTCATGGCAAGGGACTAAACTATTGTGACTAATAATATTTTAATATGTGTCGTGCGGGTGTCCTCTGAAGCAGCCTTGAGGCGTACACAAGACGCCACAATGTCCTGTTGATGAGAACGTGCTACACAAAGGGAGAGCGAGTGGAGTGTGTCGAGGTGACGAGGGCAGATCAAATGTAGGAAGGACACAGTGAATAATAGGAGCGAGACATTGAGTGGTTCATACATCGTTGCCAAAGGACAGATGCTGCACTGTAATCAAAGATCCATCAAACATTGATTTTTCTTTTATAATTTAGTTTGTCCGTGTCTCTCTGTTAAGTACGAAGTTTAAATTGGTTAGCTTAGCATAAAGACTGGGAACAAGGGGAAACGGCTCACCTGCTTCGGTCCAAAGCTCTCAAATTAACAAGTTTTATTTTATTTTTTCTTTAATCCGTAGAAAAATGTAGAAATTACATTTTGTGCCGGACTACTTGACTTTGTTTCCTCCTGGTGTCAAACCTCTCATGTAACTCTATTTATCTCCCAAAATATAAAAATAAATGTAAAACTAAAAGATTTTTGCAAGTCAAGTCAGTTTCATTTATATAGAACAATATCACAAACTACACATTTTGGACAAGGAGAAACCTCTCCAAACAAACCGCCCCGTGCAACACTTTAACCAAGACAACCTTATCCGTCTCCCAGCTGGACTTCCGGACGCCTCCCGGCTTCGACCGAACGCGCAATGCCGAGATCGGCAACAAGGATATCAAGTTCAAGCACCTGGAGGAGGCGTTCACCTCTGAGCACTGGCTGGTGAGGATCTACAAGGTCAAGAACCTGGACAACAGGGAGCCGCTGGACCACAAGCTTCGCAGTATAGTGCCCAAGCAGAAGTACACCTCCAAAAAGGTACCGGGATACATCCTGTTTAATTTATACATATATATATATATATATATATATATATATATATATATATATACACACAGTATATATATATATATATATATATACACACACACAGTATATTGAAGCTGAGGGGCTCTCAAAGTCAACCATTTCTGTGACATTAAATTCATCATATTTAGTCATGAGTAGATTATATTTGCCAGGAGTCTTTTAAATCAATTATATCCTTTAAATTCAAGATGAAAATTATTTTAGAGAATACTTTTTATTAATGTTTTTCCTTTAACCAGACTGCCAAGAGGAAGCGAGGACACATCAAGAACAAGCTTTTCCTGAGGAAAGGCAAGAAACTACAAAAAAAATAACGGCGACGATGGACTCTTCTAGCAAAACAAACACCTGCGAAGAAACCTCTAACAACCAATGAAGAAGAACACAGGGGCTGTTTATCTGGCACTTGGTCTCAAGCGCTTCTCATTAGAGCGCCCCCGTGTGTTGAGGGAGTGTCATATCTGGCTAGCTCCAGAACAGTTTTATCCTGAGGACCTTTGTCTTGCTTAATTTCTTTAAGTTTTTTTTTCTGTTTTCTAGGTTGTTGTTTTTTAGTTGTTTTTTAGTTTATACTTGAATGTGTGGCGAGGCATAGGGCTGCTCTGCTTGGTTCGGTGTCGATTAGTATTTGTGGTACGTTTAATTAACTGCTTATCAGTGTGGGGATCGGGGGTGTGAGGCGGTGAAAGGGGGCGGGGGGGGGGGAAGCGAGTGTAGACTAGGAACATTTGCACCAAAGACCCATCGACCTTACTCCACGGCACATGTGAACTCATTCCTGAGAGTGAGGCTGAGGACTTGTTCCTGACACGTGTACAGAAGACCGTATGCGGTATGGAGGAACGCCACCATCTAGCCACAGCCCATCTGTAAAATTAACCTTTTTATCATCATCCTCTCCTTTATGTCTGCCTTGCTCCCTGACCTTCTTTTTCAACAAAATTCTTTAAAAAAAAACTAATTGGCCTAATATGTAAATATGCTATGTAAAGAATAAGTCTAAAAGGATGATAATATATTGGTTTATTGTGGTGTTTTTAAAAATGCAGTTGTCAGTTCTCTTAATTTCTTTGTGATTCTTTTGTTCATTTTTTTTGTATGGCAGCAAATAGATCAGTGAATGCAATAATTCTTGTACAGAGGGGCTTGAGATTTTGTTGGAAGTATGAATGTGAATTTTTACAATGCCCTGCCCCCCTTTCATGAATTGCATAGATTGTACATTTCTGCTGCTAGGGATTTAGAGACAGAAAAGCAAGCAACGGTATAATATAATAAAGTAGGCCTCCCTTCCTGCAGGGGGAGCTCTCTAGGTCAGTGTGTAGAGCCTAGTGCCTCATCGCTGGTCACCATCACCTCGATACCTGGTGACGTCTGCTCCCTGAGCTTTTTGTTCTGCTCATCATGCATCAATGCTGCCGGTTGGGAGCTTCGACCAGACTGAGGCTTTGCAAATGGGGGTCGTCAAGACAACCGAGGCACTGACTGGTGAACTGTGAAGGGGGGTAGTTGGTAATCAAGCACTGAGACTAGATGAGACCACTGAAGCAGCGAGGAAAACTAGAAACTTCCATCCTTGCCTCAGACGACGGTGGCCCAACGACCATCTTTAATGTACTTTAGAGCTGTGTCCTAATTCCATACTGCGTTTAGGACTACGTCTTAAGAGAGTCGGTGGCTAAGTCACACTGTCGGCTTAACCACTATTCTCAAATATGTCAGTAAGCAGTAGGACTGCCCCGTACATTACTTTTTATAATTTTTACAATTATATTTTTCAATTAGTAGTTTCGAATGTTAGTTTCTTAGTTACTACTTAAAATGTTGTTTTGCCTGACCAAAGGTTTAAAACTGCTAAATTATAATATTTACACTGTTAAAACAGTAAAGCAGCTAGAACAAGCTAATAGGTAGTGAGTGTGTTTGCTTAAAGTTACATGACACGATCCTGGATCCTACATTTCCCATGATGCACCCCAATAGGATCTCACAAATGGACTCTCCATATCTGGTTAAACTCCACACCGCCAGATTTTCTGGGTAGGGTGTCTTGATGTGGTGTAAAAATGGGGTTTGAATGGCCCTTTTTAATTTTCTGTCCCTCGATTAATAATTTCAACTCTAATAAGCATACTAGATGTGATGTGCCCATGGAAAAGAAAACTACTGTAAAAATGAATACTCTAATGTATAGTGTATTCTTGATAATTTTAGTACACACCGCCGTAGTATTGCGAACCATTATTTCTGTTGATGTATCGGTTGATTTTTTTTTCCTTTATTCATTTAGTTTATAAAATATCACAAAAAGGAAAATAATTCAGTAAAAAACTTCCCGGACGTTCCAAGTTGGGACAAACAGCTGATATTTAGTTTCATATATGAATAGCAAATATTCATATAGTGAATTTGGGGTATTTTTTGCTCTAAAAAAAATAAACAATCAACTACTAAAATTGAATAATTATAGTAAATTTGTATTGATTCATCTAATTGTTTCAGTTCTAGAAGCGCGTATGCATTTGGGACACAGCTCCGATGAGCCGTAACCTTTGACCTCCTGTTCTATGGGCACTGCACTGTTCTTCGTCCGTCTGGGTCCTCCAGAGGTTCTGAACACTGAAGGCGTTTCTGTATGTGCACGCTTCAGTAACTTTTTGTTTAATTTTTTATCAAGTAAGTGACACATAGAGACTACCACATCACACAGCCGTACTATGTCACATCTCACAGAACAGTGACTCTTATTTGTATCACCCGTTTCTTTTCTTTACACTTACACAAAAAAAAAATTGTCAGAATTGCTTTTTTTCTTTTCTTTTGATCTTCTCTGAAACTTGTCACCGTTTCAGACTTGCCACGTTGTTATTGAGTCACACATACGCCTACAGCTGAATCCCGTCCTGGTTTCTCATTTGTCAAGAGAGGGGAGGGTTCAGACCAAGCCTTAATGTGATGCACAGTTTGTTGCCCTCTTCTGTTTTCATTTTGTGTGGATTAGGAGCGGCAGACCGGTTCCTTCCTCTACTAAGCTTTACTCGTTTCTTAGTAGCTCAGTGCCGTCTGTCCGTAACACTGTTTTAGTTTGACGAAATCCCTCCCTCACCTTCAAAGTTTACATTTCTACATTGTTCTGTTCAGCCATCTTTAAATATACACTTCAATGAAAACGTGTGTGTGTGAGTTGTCCTTTCTGTTTTGATATTCAGCACAAAGTCAACCACTTGGTGGGAGCATTTGCCTGTGGAGTGCAGCACTATGTATGAAGAATGGGGAATCCCCAAACATGTGGCTAAATCTGGGTTGGATAATGTAAAGAAAAGCTTCCCTCAAACAGGTTTTAACAGAGCTGAATGTGTTCATGCGTGCAATAAAAGATTATTTAGGGGGAAATGGGCATCTTTCCCAAGTCTTCCAAAAGGTCGATAGCCAGCTGATCTGTCAGATTGGCTCATTTCTCATCATTGAGCATGAAGCTGTGAAGGCTGTGCTTTGTTAGCGCACCTACAGATGGATGGTTCACTACTCCACCTGAACTTAGGCGTTCGGATGCTGATGTTGTCGTGGTAACATGCCAATGCATTCTCTGTAACGTTTAGCTTGTAGGCGTATCCAAACCAAACTGCTAATGTTGAGACATTTGTTTTTACTTCTGATGTTACATACATTATAATGCCATCTTTAAGGCCTTAAAGGTGTCCTCCTGAGAGCTGACTTCTTGGAAAATGATGACTGTTGGTTACTGGTGGTGAAAGGTCAGGGCCATTGAAAATGTCCCAGTTCACCTTCCTACTAAATGAATGGCAATCTATCCAGTTGTTGGGAAGATGTCCCATGTTGGGACACACGGAGTGAGTCCATGATTGCCATGGCACTTTTATTGGAACAAAAACGATCTCAAACAACTTCCTGCTTTGAACTTTGTTCTGACAAACAGGATGTTTCAGAAGACATAACTTACGAAATGAGACGACATATTTGATTAACAAAAGATAGAAGGTCTTTATTCATGGCCACTCCCTCCTTCATCCGCTATCACTCTACCTCAGTGAGTCTGGATTCTTTTGGCTATATCATTTTTTTTGTAACGTTATTTTCATGTCAGGAGAGTCATAAAACAGTATTTCTAAATGGTTGCAGGTTTGTTCTCTACTGTCATGACATACGCTACAAATAGGCATCTGGTAAATTCACCTGGCTTTTCAATACTAATACTCTGTAACAAAAAAAACGTAGCAACTAAACGCAAAGCAGTGAGATATTTATATGGGGGGGGGGAAATAAAAAGATCATAAGTGTCACCGAAGAATAAGTGAAATGGTTAATTGCTCGTATTTAATTTATGCTGTAGTTTGTTTAGAAAAACTCTTCAGTTTGGAAATTGACCACGTAGTTTGTCAAACATGAGAACATTGAAGCACCACAGTAATATGACCCAAATACATATTGTCTCTCCAGCCAGTTCCCAGTGTTTATTCTGCTAGATTATCCGCTCATCTTCACTCGGGCAACCTTCCAGCGAACTCCAGATGGGAGAACAGGATTGTGTGTTTCTGCAAGCCGCCTCATCCATATTCATCACTACGGGCGACCAAAAGGTGAAGTATTAACTTCGGGAGGCACGCGCTGCCTAATTGCACAAGTGCCATCTTGGAGGCACAGATAAAAAAAATGTAAAAAAGAAGAAAATTAGACGACCTGGGAGGGATGTTACAACAAACAAACCAGTGTTTTCTTTTTACGGACAAAATAGAAAAGAAAAAGTGACTAACGGCTTGAGCAGCTGAATAAGAGAGGTAGTAATGGAAAGCGTCTGATATGCAGAGGCGTCTCACTTGATGGGCGTGATGCTTTAAACGGAGCGACTTGCCAAAATAAAAAGGACAAGCACGTGTAACAGCACAAGATGGAAAATGGGCATACTATTAAAATGTGCCCAGATACATTCATTGTGCAGACAAAACAATCAGGACCTTTACCTTCTAGTAAATCATTGTAACATACTGAATAATAATATATGAACACAATCTAATGTAGTAGATTTGTTTAACTCTTGATGTATGTCATTTTAAATCTTTGTACGTGTTCTTACTTCCTGTAAAGCTCTTACAGAGACCCCACTGAAGCCTTAAATACAAATGATTTAATTTATTTCTATGGTAAAAGTGCTTTATAAAACACTCGTTTACAGCTACAGTATCATGTACACACATTCTAACGCTGCATTACAAACTAAAAGCTTCGATCCAAACGTTGACGATGTCTGAGGAAACGTATCGATTATATTAAAAAAAAGAAATACAAAGTAAAACACCAGTGGCAAACTTCATTACAGTGCGTGTGCAAAAAAGGCCTTGGCAAGGTGAAAAATAGAAATACTCTACTTTTGAATAGTAATACTCTTAACTTTATATAAAAATGTACTTCTGTCCCCAGAGCTGCGACCTCCACCTTGGTTCTAAGGGCGGAGGTCGCTTTGGCACCTTGCTCGGTTCCTGTTTGTGTCTGCGGAGTTTCTCTCTCGTGAGTCTGGAGCTTCAGGGCTGAAGGTCTCTCGAGGACTCGGCTCCTTTTGCCTGACCTCTGACCTCAGTGTGGAGAGGAGGGACCGCTCTCCGTTATTGTCCATCAGAAGAGAGCGTTGTCCTGCCGTCAGGTGGACTTCCACAGTGGGCTGTTGTAGATCCAACTGTCTCCCTGTGGGTGTGGAAAGACGTACGGCAGCAATTAGAAACTAACCCTGTGAGAATGACGACCGATTTTCAGTTGATGGCTGTGTCCTAAATCACTACCTCCCTCACTCCTCCCTCAGAGATGCTCTGTAGTGAGTTAAAATGTGAAAAAATAAAGAAAACACCCAAATCCAGAAACACGCTGCGAACACAACAAAAAACATGTCCAGCGAAACCTAAACGGTGATGCACACGGATGCATTTTGACTTAATATTAACCTGCCAGTTCAAATAATCTGACCCAATACACCGTTAACATAGCGTTATCTTGTTTCACAATTAATAAAGTTAAGTTACTTTCAAAACCCGTAAAATGAAAACTATGTAACTGCTGCCTGTTGTCTCATAAGAGAACGAGTCGGTATACATTTAACAAAAATATTCATGCTACCAAACGGCAACATATTTTAAACCATTAATTTACTATTTGCTATTTATCAACGTTACTTGGTGTTGATTTTGACTGCTTAGCCTGCTCTCAAAACATACATTTTAAAGGGGATAACTGCAATAATTAATCATGTAGTCACAACGATAAATAACATTTTAGATGGACACTCTTTGGAGACTAAAGGCAGGCAGTAAATCTAGTAAATCTGAGGTGAGTTTGGACGCAGCCCTCCAATGGCTTCTTCTGGACCAGCCTTCTGTCAGTGTTGCTCTAACGCGTGGATCTCCCCTCTCGCCCTTCACTGTACCTCTTTAGTGAAGTATTTGGGTGTCCAGGGTTCATCATCCGCTGCCCTCTGCCTCTCCTCCCCTCTCTGTCGCTCCTCCAGTCGGTGTTTGTGCTCCGTGGCCTCGTCGATGTTCCCTTCCTTCAGCGACTTGGTGACGTGTTGCCATAACCGCCTGCAAGCAGGTAAAGCAACACACGGCAATTTACAGTTGCGAGCAAACTATGTCTCGCACGGCGAGCAATACTCTGCACGTTGAAGAACATGACGTTGGGTCGGTGGCCATGAGTCTTCACCTGGACTCTGTCCTCCCCTGTTTCTCCACCGGCCGCAGCTTCTTCCTGGTGACCGGCAGTTTGGCCGTGTCGATCACTTTGGTTTCCCCGCTGCTGTACGTGAACTCCAGCGTGCCGTTCCACTCGCCCTGCGCCTTGCACACGATGGTGTTGGTGGGGTTGTGTTTGACCTCTGCCGTCACTCTGTCAGCCAAATGGAGATTGTTACATTGTTATGACATGCTGGACTATACAAGACGTTAGAGTTGTTGTTTTTTTGGACAATTAATGACATTTGCATGGTGTATATATATATTTTGTAGCATACTATTGACATGTTTAACATTTCTGTGAGAAATATGACTTGAAATATCAGGTTTTTTTGCGACACAATACAATGACTTATTTACACTATTTTTTCCTTTTGTCGACATACCGTGTTTCTTTCCAATTTTTTTGACATACTGTGACTTTTTAAATGACTTCTTCGATATATACTGACTTACAGTACATCAACATAACTTTTTTCGACATGCTATACATACTATGTATGTAAAACACGCATGTAAATGCAACAGCCCCTTACTATACCATGACGTTGTTAAGCTCTTTCCGACATTCTGTACCGTGACACCCTGACGTACGACAGGCAGGGAGACACTCACCTGTGTACCTTCCCTCCATAGAACGGCTTGGTGTGAAAGGTGACGGAGGCGGAGTAGCCGCTCTTGACACAGTTGATGGAGACTTTGCCCCCCAGCTCCACCCAGGGCACAGTGAGGATGGAGCGGGCGTAGGCGCAAGGCAGCGTGAAGACGTACTCCTCGTCGTGCTCCAGGAGGCTAAGTACCCCTAGGAGGAGAAAGGAAGAAGTAGGACGGGTTAAAGATCTTCAGTGGTAACACAAATGCACAGAAACAAACAAGAAAAGGGAGATCATATCTTCTCATATTGGCTAAAGATATTTTCTGTGTGTGCACAACATTGAGAGAATGTAGCCAGTATGTCCAGCACATTTCCTCTCTTTCTCTTAATGTATAATCAAATGTTGGTGTATTTAACTATTTAAATGTACGGGGCTGATATGTAGAGGTGTTTTCAAAGCAGTGAAGAGAAATTGGTCCACAGAAACTAAATATTCTACATAAACGTTTAACTTAAATGTAATGACTATGCACTTTATGGGGCTCTTACATACAGTTCGTATTATGGAAGAATGTAATTGTTTTCAACGCTCTCTGAAGCGGCCGCTGCAGCAGCGTTCCCAACTCGTGTTGTGATTGGTTAAGCCGGAGATGGAGTTTCCGTGTCTTGTGTGTAATAACAACAGGCACATTGTTTAACCGGATTGGAGGCAGAAATAATTGTTTTCTATTACAATATTGCAAAGTAGTCGGCACAAATAACTCCCACTGTGAAAGAACATGATATAAACCAGTTCATATCTCCTTCAGGCAGTTTGTGTTTGCATCTCTTGGGCCCATAATAGAGGCCATTATACTTAACGCTCATCGTCATCATCATCATCATCCGCGTCAGTCAGTCATGGATTTATTTAGTCATGAACCGCTCCACCTCGCATGTCCATGAATAGCTTCCAGTTCTCATATGACCACTTGTGTACAAGAGACCACTTGTGTGGCTGTTTCACTGCAGAACTCCATACGGCACATGGTGCAGCACGAGGCCTGATGACAGTGTGGCTCTCGACGGGTTTCACTTTGAACGTGTCAAATGTAAGACTGAATTATTATTTATTTGTTCTGTCTTAGTGTGAGCAGGATCTTAATGTAGCTGGAGACGATTGAACATTTTAGTTCATGCATACCCATGATCCACCTTTACAGGTATCTATTTAATTAATGTAGCATGATTAAACCTTGTCCCAGCATGATGTGGACATACTGGGTTTGATCTTTCTCCTTTTCATTTTGTTGTAGGGCAAGTTACAACTTCTGCATTCTCATTACAGCCCAAATAGGTCTGATGAACCACAATAACTGAAAACAGCTCTGTGGCTATGCACAGCCTTTAATCTATAAAAGTGCATCATATGTTTTGTATGTAAAATAAAAAGTAACTAGAAACTGTAACGGTCACATAAATATAAGTGTCCAGTGAGCCTGCGATAGATAATCCTCCTTCCTTACAGCACCAGAGGCAGACCTGAGCAAGGTCACACAAATCAGTATCCAGCTGGTCTGCATCAGCTTCTGTAGCTCGGTTTCCTTTTCTGTTGCTGAATCGCCGCCAATCAGTGAAGTCCGACACATTCATGAAAATACAATCAGGAGAGCAGCCATCGCAAAGAAAATAAATAATATTCGGCAATCAATACTGCCTGGGTCGAGGGTCACCATGTTCTCTGAGAGTCAGCATCTGCCTCTGCACATGACGTTGAACTGCTGCGTCATTCCCGGCCGACAGGTGGTCAGAGGTACAGCAAAGCCTGAGAGCTGGATTGTCTGACTGAATCAGTTTGTGTGTCCAGATTCAGTCGATCGGGCTCAAGGACTTCCTGCGTCTCCGCTCAGGGTGACACGTTGTCATGGTGCTGCTGACGGAGAGGACCGGCCCATTGATTGCCATGGGAGAGGCCTCGTAGGCGCACACACTGGACACGACTGCGACCGTGTTGGTGCCGTTTACACGTTTACAGGGGCTGTTGTTATGGTAACACTTTTGCAGATAATTTGTTTGTACTGTTGCCTAAATAAAAAAACAAATAAGTAGTCTCTGTCTCAATGTTCTGGCCCTGCTTACGCCTTATTTATTATAATGTTTGTATGCTACCCTCTTTGGCCGGGTTGAAAAATAAATCTTGGGGCGACTATGGGTCAGTGGTTAGCATGCCCGTCTTTCAATCAAGGGGTTGGCAGTTCAATCCCCGCCCTAGTCGATGTGTCCTTGAGCAAGACACTTAACCCTGCATTGCTCCCCGTAGCTGTGTCTACGGTGTATAATGTAAAGTGTCTTTGAGTATCTTGAAAAGCGCTATATAAATTAAATGGATTATTATTATTATTATTATTATTATCTTACACTCAATGAGAATGTCCCCTAGTTCAGTAAAAAAAATTTTTTTAAAAGCAACAAAGAAAAGTTCAAACTAAAGTGAGTCAACGGGTGGAAAAGTTCCATGTGGATAAGCTCACCTTCTCCCACCATGGACACTCCTATAGACATTCCCATGAACTTGCTCTTGGTCCATACTTGGGCGTTGACGCACATGCCCTTCTCCCTGCACTCGCAGTAAAACCCGGACACCGGTGGATGATGGGACACCTGCTCGGCCACAAATCGCACTCTGTAGCAGTCTCCCGGTGACTCTTCGTCGCCCTGCTGCGTGGTGTTGGGGCCCCTGCTCGGCTCCCAAGAGGACCCCTGGTTGGATCTGACCAGAGGCTTGACTTTGTCCCGAGGCACTTCCCAGGAACAGTGGAAGGTCTCCCCCAGCACGGGGTTGTAGGGCTTCTTGGCCACAGCCCCCTTCCGCCCCTCGTGGAAGGCGGTCAGGTAGTACTCGACAAAACGGACTATCCGGTCCTCGGCTGTGGCCCCCGCTGTGATTGACAGGAACATGTCAGGGTGGGCCATGAAGTTGGCGTACATCTCCAGCAGTGATCGCTTTTCCAAAATGAAGGTCGGCAACACCACCTATGAAGTCCAATGAGGGGAATAAGGGATAACTTTAGGGAAAAGGCTCAGAAAACAACATTCACATATATTTGTGATATCACAAACATTATTTTTACGAGTCTGTACTCTTTTAGCTTTGATTTCAGTGCCGTACCCGCGTGAGGTCCATGCCCAGTTTGAGCTGGGAGAGCAGGTGAAGAATGATGCTCCGCTGGTCGTCCAGGACCCCCAGGTCCTCTTCTTCGTTATCCTCCGTGTCTGTCACCTCTTCAGTGGGGTTGATGTCTTCCAGCCCTTGGTGGTGCTATGAAAACAAGAAGAAAAATAGAAAGTATCATGAGTTACGCCCTTTCAATAAAAATGAAAAGGTGCGATGAATTCACTATTCTGTGGAGTTGTGAGCTGTAAATGGATGAAAGTTTTTGAGGCAGCTAAATGTGAGTTACATTCTAATATCATAATCCCAACTTTGAAATATCTATTCAAGAGCTACTTTTTTCATTTCTCTATGCAACGCTAAAACATTAAGACTTGATGATAAATGATGAAGTTGCCCCCAACATGGGCTCTAGGGCCCATGCCAAGGAGTAGCAAAACAAGTCTGAAATGAGATGATTAAACAATAAAACTGGCATTCTATATTTTTCTTTGATGAATCCCATTAAAAGACCAAAAACCAACAATGCCTTAAATCTTAAAACAGGTCACAAATGTACAATTTAGACATTTCCTAAAACAGTTGGCCACTGTAAGGGAGTAAATAAATATCTATATCTATTTTCAGTTGTAGATAGGAACACATTCGGCGACCAAGAAATTAAAAGATATTTTAATAGCCTCTAAGAAGGGTTCAAATGACACAATCTAAGGAGGTGAATATCACTCTTTACTGGCGACTCAAGAAATATGTGACCTGTGACGAAGAGCAAATAGGGAGCAAACTGCTTTAAAAAAAAAAAAAAAAAATATATATATATATATATATATATATATATATATATATATATATATACAGAACTAAATTCTGCATTTTATCTGCGACACCTGGAAAGGGCAAGAAGAGGAAGAAGCTGCCATTTTCTCTCTCTGGCTGTCAGCTGTCAATGCCAACGAAAAGGTCACGCAACTCATTCAGAGGCCGGCCCAGGACCTGTTACAGAAGCAACTTCTGAATCCCAAAGGACAATCCCAAGCGTTTCATAAGGCGATGGGAGCACTGCATTCCTTTGAGCACCTCGAGTGCCTCTTGTGTGCCTCGAACAGCCTTCAGCACAAAACTACACAATCATTTTATGTGTTATAATTGGCTTCTGTCAAAGAGGACAGAAGTTAAGTCCTTTTGTTTGCTTTGCAGCATTCAACTGGGAATTAATCCAGTTGAGGTTAAAGAAGAGCTGATGCCTTTTGATAACTCGGGGACAGGAAGTAAAGAAGAACAAAAGCAAGCATTTATATCTATGCAAAAATATTCAGCGCATGTGTAAACCTAATTTAAGTGAAGATGCTGCTGGTTAAAAAAAAGCTCATTTAGGGAACTGAGTCTGAACTGAAACTCTTAGCATCATCGCACGCAGAGCACTGAAGAAAAAGAGATTATCAGGACCTGTAACCTGAATATTTCATTTCATGCAGGCATGCCAAAAGCTCCACACACTCACATTTGCACCAAAACAAAAGAGAGACACACACACACCCACACCCACACACACACACACACACACACACACACACACACACACACACACACACACACACACACACACACACACACACACACACACACACACACACACACACACACACACACACACACACACACACACACACACACACACACACACACACACACACACACACACACACACACACACACACACACACACACACAGGGAGCATGCCTGAACACACGCGTACAGGACTCCCTGGAGCTGGATGGTTCTCGGAGCAGAGTGATATATATAGAAGTGAGAGAGAGGAGAGGAGGTACCGTAGGGGGAGGTGTGTTATGATTCCAGTGGTTCTAACTAATTAAAGAGGCTCTTGGCAGCAACAAGAAATTATGACTGAAGAGGTGGACTTAGTGGGTGTTATTACCCAAGACTTCTTAATGCAGTTTAACTTGTCCAGAGGTGGGTAATAATAATTAATTCAATTAATTCATGGCCTCACAGTGTTTAAGGATGAGATGGGAGTTCACAACACAAAGGTTTCAAAACGAGCTTTGCTAATGTCGGTTATTACTAAATTAAAGATTTGATTTGGTTGTGTCGTATTCTTTAGGAACATGCCTCAATATATCCTCAACATTATACGTCTGCATGCAATTTCTATTAATCGTGTTCCATATTTCGACTAGTTACCGCCCTCTGTTCCGGCTGCAGGATGTGAGCACTGTGTTTAACTTTTTAAGGACTACGAGTGCTATGAAAAGTTACATGAATATGAACATGTAATCTATGTATCGACAGAAAAATATCCACAACTGATCTATAAAGCATTAATACAATGTATCAACCCAATCAGTGACACATCTATAGAAAGGGTTCATGATAATAAAGTGGTACCCATTAGTTAAATAATCTCAGTCAGACACGAGGGATGGAATAAGCTCGGTGTTCCACCTTTTCCACAAATTCAAAACCCATTTCAAAACTTTTGAGGATGCTGTACAAGTACATAGTCGTTCAAGCAGTGCATAGTCCTGCTGGCTAACTGGTTCTATCATTTCGGAAGTCAACAAAGACTCAGTGTTGGAGGAAAACTGTGCTTCCCAATTCAGACAAATGCCCCCCACGACGGCTGCGACACTATTCACCTCACATCCAAAGCGGATGCACAGACCAACAGCACAGCACGCACCGACATCAGCTGGTAGACACTCACGCTGCATTGCTGTGTGGCTGCCGGCTTGACCTGCATGCAACTGGATCTCATCTCCAAAAATGCTAAGATGGCCTCAGGTCAACACAAGCAACGGCGAAAATCCAGCAAAAGGAGGGCAGACGTTAAAGTTTCTGGCTCCACAAAGAGTTAAGGAACTGCACACTTGGAGTTAAATCCAATTAAAGAGGTCTCGGTGGAAAACCTGTCAAAAGGGGGTATCTTCTGAGGAGTTTGACGCTCTGATGGGCTCCGCTAGGCGCCGCAGACGAACAAACAAAACACTCTTCTTCCTCAACTGAATTTGCTGACTGAGTGAGCCGCCGTCTTGCAGGAGTCCCGGGTCTCGTTAGAGAGAGACGTGCAATGTGGCCGAGTCGAGGTGGTGAGCTGCTGTGCGCGACTTGCAAAGAAAGAGAGAGAGAGAGACACTGCCCACCACCCACTCTGAAAAACAGGGAGGAGAGAGAAGAGAAGAGAAGAGAGAAGAAAAAAAGGCTCAGGGAAAGTCCCAGTGACGTCCCCCCTCCCCCCTGCATGCTCCCATCATCCCTCCACCGTGTTTCCTTACAGCTCTTTCCAGTTTCACATCCTCCGCTCTCTCCTCCCTCCCTCTGACACGGCTTCGCTGCCTTCATCCCTCCTTCTACGCCTCCACCCTTTCCTGCTTGTTGTACCTAGTACATGTTTTGGAGTACGTATGTATCAGCTTGTTTAATTACTAGCGGTCCGGCCGTGGAACTCTTGAAGTCACAGGCAGATGTCTGACTCTCCAACACACCCTTACTCCTCCATCTCTCGCCTCCAGTTCTGTCTCTCTGCAGTCGCCTTCTTCTCTAAATCGGGTTCCAGCCTGACAGTCTTCTTTTTAATTGACTCCAATCTCATGTTTGATTTATTCTTCCTCTCTCCTCCTACGTGCTGTCATTGTTTCTTCCATTCACCACCCCTTCCCTCATCTCCTCATTCATGCCTTCCATTGTTCTGTCTCATCATCATCATCATCATCTCGCTCCTTAACCGTCTCCTCATCCAATGCACATTGCAGCCCACTCCTCCCGCTTCTCTTTTTGGTTTTTCCTCGCTCTGAATACTTCTCAGTGTCTTTTTCTTTTCCGTCTAGCTCTCTCTGTATCCATCTCTCTGGCATGTTATCAGGGGAGAGTGTGCAGGTGTCTACAGAAAGAAGGCTTAGATGGGCCAAGTCTGCCCTCCGAGCCCACTTCAAAGACTCCTTTTTTAACAGGCTAAACTTTGAGGGCCTGTCCTCATCACCGGCCGGCCTCTTCATCCCCTATTATCATCACGTCCACCTCGGCCCAGGGGGATCGTGTTGTTCTCTGAGACTCAATCCCTGCACCGCTTTCCTATGAAATCATTCCTCTCCGACTGAAGTGTCCTCTTTCTAGAGCTAGAGCTACCTTTGAAGTGTGTGTGTAAGAGTAGAGGGGCTTTCTCCTCCTGCTACTCTGTTGACTTGGCACAGTTGAGAAAAAAAAGGTGAGACATCCCCAGGACAGGGAGGGGAGTGCAAATAAAATGTTCTGTCTCGTAGATTGTAATCGATTGGATGCGTTTCCACTTCTAGCTAAACTTGACCCTGAACTCTGAAGTCCTAAGGGGCCCAGTATACCCAGAGGAGTGGTCTTGGCCCATCACTCTTATACAATTATAATACCGATATCGAGACAATCTATACAATTGAATTCTATGTTTATATAATACATACAATATATACTGGAATTTTAAATCCTGTTTGACCAATTTGTGACCAAGTTGCTGGTGCACAATGTATAATTTAAATACATTAATATCTTTAGTACAAATATATATACGTTAGTGTTAAAAAATAAGAAAGCAATGTTTAGGACATGTCTGATGTTGCCTAACTCATAAAATAGTTAGCTAGCCCAAAGTGGCTGTCAATCAGTGCATGTTGCAGCTGTTAACACATTATGTGCCATCATTTTGATCCTGCATACAGTTTCAAGCAAGACTGAGTACCATAAAGACAGATTAAACCGCTGTGTGAATATATTCTCTCTTAATATAATTTTCATAGGAACTTATAAACGCTGAAATGTGGAATTTTAGAAGTTAAATCCGAGTCATGGGTGGTTTTCCCATGATGCAACCTTCTATACGGCCCTGTTATGGTACTGGATGTAGACCTGTCTATAGCTGTCAGCATGGGATTTTCTAACAATCATTCCAACATCATATATAAACATTTGCTTTGACATTTAGTCAAACAATCGGTAAACTCCTCACACTGTGTGAGCTTTATACTTATCCTTTAGTCAAGAATCCCTGCCTGGTGGAGCAAGAGATTTTAATAAACTGACGGGTTCACAGCTAAAGAAAGAACTGTGTGTGTTTGTTCGAGCTCAGCTTCCTCTGTTAAATGTCAGGTGTGTCTTGAATGTCAACTTCCAGGGAGATACTGCAGCGCTTCTGAGAGCTTCCAGTTTGGCATTTATCACAAAGCTACATGCTACTTCTTCCTTGCATCCGTCATTTCATGAGGCATCCAGTGGGATGGAAAGGGTAGAAGCTCCGTTAAACAGGATTGTTTCATTACAAGCATGAGGTTGAGCAGGGTCCTATTTTGTATTCAAAACGATGCATTTTGCCGGAAGTGAACAAGTTGCCAATGTGATAAGACCGGTAGCAATTGTTTGTTAATTAGCAGCGTTAAAAGGCTTAATGGTCACAGATGTCTGAATAGACACTGCACTCAAATTAGGACATGAAACAGTTTGTGCAGAGAACAGACACAACACTGATCATCAGTGGGGATTAAAAGCTGTATTAACTGGTTGTGTTGCCAAGTAGCAGAGCGACATCAGCCCAGGGGTTTCCGCCTATACTTTGCAGACAAAACCACCAAAAAAACATCTCAGACAGTCCAAATGTGACTGAAGCAGAGCGCCCGATCTACCCGACTGAAGCAAAAGCCAAACAGCGAGTGCACGAACGCCACGAGACGTGACGAGCAGTGAAATAACATCTTTTCTCAAAGTACCGAAAACCAGGAGATGCGACGCTTGAATAGAATAAGTGGTGGGAAGTGACCCAGATGCAACGCAAGACACATCTGCCACAAATGAAGCACGAGCTTGAGGAATGCACCGCTTGAACGGTTATAAATGAGAAGGCCCAAACGATACCGTGTCAGAATCAGACTTCACAAATCTCTCTCACATCTTCTTCAAAAATAAAATGAGGCAAGTGCGTCTGTAGAGTTTCAGGGCCTCATGTATAAATTATAAGCAGCAGTTTCATCAGCAAGACATTTAATGAGAGGATATGAAAAACAGTTGGTGCAGACACGGCAGTTAGTCTCTCACTCACACACAGACACACACACACACACACACACAAGCTTTAAGAATGATAAAATAAACTATACATCATTGCATTTCGTAGTGTCCTGAGGCTAGTGTGAGTTAAAGGTGGAGCAATATAACTGCAAAACAATATCTCCACATGAATTATTCCGAGACACTAAGAGCAAAACAATAAGACTGTGCAGTTGTCTATTTTGAGCTTAGTCTTCGTGCCATTCTCACATATTAAAGATTAACTTATCCGACAAAAGGTTGCCTCAAAATACAATTTCATCGTAGTTATGAAAGTAATCAAATAGTACTAAAGTATTCAATCAAAAATCAAATGTATTTAGAAAATGTTGTTCAGTAGGCCGAAGTCTGAGCTTATGTGCCTTCCCTGAACCGTAATCACCGGCAGCTGAGTGGACAAACTGCTCTTGTTAGCCTCTGACTTGTGACCCAGACGAGATCTTCCACATAAGTCCGGACCTGGCGAGAAACGGTATCAAAAGTTTAGTTTTTACTGCTGTCCATCTTCTAAAAGGCAATTCACATGTGGGGAATCAACGTCTTAAACCGACATGCCAGAAGCACGATATTTATCTATTCTCATGTTGCACTGTAATCTCCCCAGCTTCTGTTTGCAGCCTGGATAATTACCCAATGAAGCATTAAGTATTACCAACTCAGCAAAATGGAAATCGCTACAGAACTGCGCTTTCTCCTACATGAAGTCGAAAAGAAACTCAACAAACTCTCAGCATCAGACGTTTTTGTCTCGCAACTTTGACAAATATTTAAGCAGTGAAGATTCCTGAAAAACAAAATGTCTTTTCAACGCGTTTGAAAAATAATAAAAAGGGTTTAAGATCGTCATGTCTCTCATGGAAGTGGAGTGAGAGGCAAAGGAGAAAGTATTTTCCAGTAGGCATATGACATTTCCTGTTCCATAATAAAAAAAATAACTGGGTGGATTACAGAGTCATGGGTTGATATTTTTCCCACTGAGCTCAGATATGAGTACAGGCCATTCTTTGATGTTTTCACTCCGGGACTGACGGGACCTTTATGCCTGTTAATAAGACTTAAGGCGCCACCGTGTAATCACTTTTTATTACTTGGGTTGACTGTAGTCAACATGTTTAGAAGCAAAACAAACCGTATTAATTTAGGTCCAATAAATTTGTTCATAAAGATTATGATTCCATAGTCCACACAGGCTAACCTACAAATGCATTATTAGACACTGGTGTCATTGCCGGACTTCTAAAGTATTCAAATGTGTCTTCATTTGTCTTCATGTGTAATTATTGCAGTGCAACAGCCTAACATGAACCAAGTCATACAGAAGAAGAGCTGCACGTCAGAGGACTTTGCTGCCCTCTGCTGGACCAAAAAGAAGACACAATAACTCAGAGAGGATAAGAGGTAAAAGAAAATGCAATTATCAATCTTTTACAGGTCAACCTGGACATCAGAAACAAAAGGTACAGGTACACATGTGAAGTAAGATTTACTCTCCTACTTTTCTCTGTTAATACAGAACTGACTGAAGGTCTGCCAATAACTTCCTGTTCTCAGTAGCTTATATCCATAGTAACACAATCTAATATGTGCTAAGGGAGTGAACTGGTGCTGTTGCAAATCGATAAACCGACTGGAAGCCAATTTCTCCTCAATTTTCCCACAGTCATGCACAGTGCTCACTCTCGCCGGCTGCAGACTAGGACTGAATATTAAACGCCCATGTGGCGCTACATAGTTCAAAACGGGGTAATTTACTTCCTTGCACTTGTCACTAATCGCGAGATCACAGGGAAAAGAGTAAACTGGCAAACATGATTAGAAATGGGAGATTCGATCAGGAAGTGACCGTGAGCGTTACTCGAAATTGTGTCCATCATTTAAGGCGGGGTGACATCTAAACAATAAATACTGAACCAAAGACGAAACGTTTCAATATTCCCATTAATAATGCAAGCACTTTCTCTTGTTTCTTTTGTCGGCTGCATACAAACACATATCAAATAACATTTTTAAACCAATCTTGATCAGAAATCTGTAACAAAGCATTTTTCATTGTGTTTACATACCACAAGATGGCCAAACAACAATCCTGCCAGATGTAACTTTAAGGTGCCAAACAACACGCACTAGATAAATGATCATCCTGAGAACACACCCGACTCTGGCCTTCATTAACTAAACACCACCTTTAGCATGTAGGAGGTGTGATAAGATCAACTTAATCAAAAATCTCAACCTTCTCATCTCCGTCACGCCGAGACACAACTTTCAATCACTCTGCCTGGACGGGGAGTCGTAAGATGGACGATGGTGCTGAATCTCAACAGATGAATAAACATCAAGTGTAAATATGGGCAGTCTGCTCTGCCTCTCCTCAGTCTCTCTGCCCTTTGCCGGCCAGCATCCTCGAAGGCTCTAATGAAATCTGGTTCAAGCTGCAGGGCGGAGGCAGGAGGAAAAGCGTAAATATTGCAGAGCAGTACCGGGTAAAAAGTCGGGCTTTAGATGCCTCAGTGCAAGATGAGATGTCTGCTTTCCTTTTTTAAATGACACCCAGACTGATGTTCTACTTTGTGCTGAGGCAGTGTGTGTTTGGGAAAGAAAAACAGTAAGCAGAACACTGACTTTGTTTTAACAGTAATGAACGGGCCCGTTTCACATACGAATGCAGCTAAAAAAAACAATATTGAAATAACCTTTCTCAGTTGCTGATTGTGCTCTGTGTCGGCTGGATGTATTTATGGGCGTCTCTTTTTCAGTCGTAGTTCTTGATGAATGTCCAATAGTCACACACTAATAGTCACGCTCCGTTTTGGTCCCCACCAACTCTGTCTCTTAAGTTGCTGAGTTAGTGCACAACAGGCAGCTGAAAGTAGCTTAATATCAGGTTGATAAGAGCAGTGAGAGAGAACCAAAGCCGTAAAGTTACGTGCTGTAACCCCCCCCCCCCCCACCCTTAAACAATTCACCAAACTGATTCCCTGTGGGCTCATTAACACAACCAACACATTTTTGCATGACATATAAGCATTCTTTCCACTGTTAATATAAAGTGCAGCTTTAATGTTTTTGTTAAATTCAAGCCTGTGGAGATAACAGCTTAATTAATAAAGCCGTATGCCTGTGGCTGCTGGACTGGCACAGGAAACATGTTTCTAGAGGTAATGGAAACGTTTCAGGAAAGAATGCAAAAGCAGGTCTTCCTCATGTCCCCTGCATGTCTCCTATGGGTCTTTGTGGACGTATACAAATCATATCCACTCATCAATTAAATCATGTGAATGTAAATCCCAAATGGTCATTGATATAGTGTCCTCGATGTCTTCACCATGACTTGGCATCCCTCATTAGTGGAGCACAGTATCCTAATGGCCCACTGTAGTGGGCAGAAGCAGACAGTGGTAGATGGTTGGCTCAGGCCCCCCTCAATCATAACTGCCATAACACTGCCTGAAAGGTCTTTAAAGGTGCCGAATCACCATTATGAGCTGCCCTCCTAATTGAGCACCATGAAGTATGTTGAACAGCTTGAAAATTAGCTGTAAATGGGTCGACACTGCAAAGCCGCACTCCCCGCTTTACACTCGTATGTCAATAGAAAATGATCATTAACGTGACAGATCACATCTCTGTGCCTCCAGATTAGACCGCTGCCGGCAGTTAAATCCCTCGTGGCGGGTTTGGCAGGGTGCCGCTTCAATGCCCACATGAAGGGTAAAATGTCCTTCCCTGGCCCCCGTACCTCGTTTTGTGGTTAGATGTAATGAGAAGTCAGCCCGTTATAAGAGAGTTTAACAGGCGGTTCCCCTTAATGCTCCACAACAGAGTCTAATGACAAGTAGTCCCACAAGTATGACATTTGATCAAAAAAAGACTTATGAGCGGGCGTGGCAGTAAATGCTTCTGAAATGACTCTTGCCCTCGTTAATCTTCCTCTTGTTATTCAGGGCTGAGGATCCCATTTACTGCTGTGTTTGAATAAAGACGAAGGCTCAACGAACAACCGACAACGGTTTTTACTTGTTGAACATTCTGGTGCTTTTTGTGCTTGTTTTGTTGGCGGGTGTTTTTCCGAATAGGTTTTACATCTTCCTGGGATAAAAAAAAAAATCTAACTAATTTGACATCTACATTTTGGTGAATTCTGCGTTGTGGTTCTGACCATACCTTTGATCTAACTCTTGTTTATGGTATAACCAGCAGCTGTCTTCCCAAGTCTGTTATATATATAACGTATGCCATAACTTTTTTGTCGGTGGCCTCGTTTCTTTTGTGAAGCACTTTGCCGTTCTGCGGTATCAATAACATTTCTTAATAGTAGCTGTTGCTGGTGTTAATTAGATGTACGCTCAAGGTATCCATGGGAACAAGGGAAACACATTACCACAATCAAGCCAATATAAATTATTTCCTTTAGGGGCGTTATTGTCCTCTTACGTTATTAATCAGCATTTTAACAAAATCAGTAAGATGTCTGCTTTCCATCCACGACATAAAGCTTTCCATCCTCTCTCACGCACACATTCATGTCAGTGTCACCTGGCCTCAATTTCCTGTGACTGACACAGGGTGGTCTGGAGGCGGGCAGGCAGGGCAGGAACTCATGAAGCCCCTCCTGGGATCGGCTCACTTCCAGCTCTGTACTGTGTGACCCACTTATTTGACAGCAGCTCTGTTAAAACCTTCAGAAGCGACGAGTGCTTCCCTTCGTGGGCGACAAGGGCAAGCATGAGAGGATGAAGAGGAAAGTGGGGCAGAAATCCAGAAAAGCCCAGCCTCCACATCACCACGAGCACAGATTTGTTTCTCAGTCCACTGGCATGAATGAGCGGTTTCATTCTGATTTTTCATACCGCTTCCAAATGTAACTTTGCGTCATAAAAAGGAGGTGAAATGTTCACCGTGAAGGGGCGTCGTGATAAGACTTTTCTTATTTAAACATGCAGCATTTCAATGTGATGCCAACTCCAGCCGGTGACCTTTCCTCTCTCCTCGTGTAGCTACACAGTTATTATCCAATAGCAGCAAAACATGGCAAACAAGAGTTCACCACCATCCAACCAACACCTGTCTCGAGCCCCATCAGCCATCAGCGGCCGTTCGTAACTTGTCAAAAACACTCTCCTATCTAGAAATCGCAAGAGCCAGTTTCAGATCTCGACAACAGGGGAGGAAGGAGGAGCGAGACGGAGGGCCCAGGTGGTATTTGACAACATGGCGCGGTGTTTCTCACCTCAGCACCAGGGGACAGGCTCCTTCTCCTGAAGGCCGGCGAGAGCTCGGCTGAGCGTAGAGGAGTCAGACCTCCGTTCTTCAACTGCTCCCCCGAGGGCGACTTTGGTACAGTCCACACAGGAACACCATCTGAAAACCGACAAGGTTAGTTAACAACAAAGTTCACAACAGTGTGGTTTACTTCACTCTAATTTCTACTGTTGATTTGTGTGTATTAATGCTTGATTTTGGGTTGGATGAAAGTGATAGTAAGAATGAAAGAGGGACTCGAAAGACATCTCTGTATCTTCATTTCTGACATTCAATATTAAGGTTTTCATGAATGACACTAAACTGAGGGTGTGTTATTGATTGTTGTTTCTGATTGAGACTATCAGGAAATTGTTTGTGTGCGCTTGTGTGTGACTGTTGTGTTGACTCTGAGATGATCAGTCATTTTGGACAACAAGCAATAAAATATTCTGCAGAAATATGATACATATAAATCCTGTACAGTCGGTCTCATGCTGTAACTGAGCCTTGAAACAACTTCACGCCAGTTATTGTATAGCCATTTAAAAAAAATAATACACAGTCTGTGAGTACGGAGCCTCAGCCGTCTTCCCCTTCAGGAGATGGACTTTAGAGGTGATGATTCAAAGTTCAACGTTTCTGAACATCCAAGTACGTGAGACTTTGCATACAATACTGTCATATTGATTTCAATCACACAGTGTCACTTAGCCACACATGTAGCAATTGCTTATTTTATAGTAGCCTCAGTTAGAATTGCAGGTCAATAAGTTAGAAAAGGACGTAAAGTCTCAAACACCGGAAATCTGTATTACTTAAGGAGCAGTGTGTAAGATCTGGCCACGTGCTCCAAACTGACAGGGTGCAGCATTTCACCTTCACGGTCCATACAATCCATAAATACGGTCATCTGCCATGCAATACTGCCATGTTTTAATCTTCGTGTGTGGCGTCGGCCTAGTTTATGCCAGCCATCCCTGTGTTTACTGTGACACTAACCGGGGACTGTGCGTGTGTGTGTGTGTGTGTGTGTGTGTGTGTGTGTGTGTGTGTGTGTGTGTGTGTGTGTGTGTGTCTATGTCTTGGTAGTTATTATTTACTGGATTAAATCTAAATTAGCAGAAACACAACAAGACAACTCCTTTGACGGGAGGCAGCAGCTCTGCGAGACAGACCTTCAGTTAAATACGAGACAGGACTAGCCAGAGCTAGCTGCTTAGCCTGCTCATTTCACCAGATATCTCTGCCACACAATACATGTTAAAACTGTAACCTAAACGTTAGTCTTTTAAACAAAAAAGCTGATTTTACATATTAAACCTCTGGTTACAATACTGACTAAAAAACTCCTCACTGGACATCGGCTCCACAACACTACCGCCTCCAAAAAAAAGACATCAAATTCAGTCAACTCCTCTGACAGCCTTCCAACATCGTGCTTCACCAGATCTGTATCTAACGCACAGTAATCACACTATTGCACAGGTCATTCATTTCTCCTGTGCGAACGGACTAATGTGATTTGCGACTGTCACTCACAAAAAACAAGCTGCAAGTTTGCTCATTTAAAAGCTTGGTATAGACATCACAGTAGCAGATCACATTTCAAAGTAATGTTAATGGGGCAGTACCACAAAGTTCAAATTGGGTTTAAAGTCTAATGCACCAAGAGGTCGTTCTTTGATATCCATTAGCGAGGAGCAAGCTGTGCTGACACAGGTCGACATGCTGCAGAGCCTGAGGCCAGTCGGCCTCCACAAAATGAGCAGAAATAGCCCTCAGGCCGGGTCTTTGCTCTGGTCACCTGACAGTTTGACTGACAGGAACCTGAAAAAGTGTTAGTGGACCTCCTCAAACAATACTAGAGTCATATACAATGGACCCATGAGGAAACAGTGGCACTGCCCAAAAGGCGAGTTGTAATTATAATGAGAACAGATTCTTTCTTTTTTTTAAAGGTTATTCTCAAGACATTTGGAGGTTAATCGGATCCTGAGAGTTCATTTCAAGATGGAGATTTTAAAGGGGAAACATTTCTGGAAAATGTTCATGTATTTACAAGAAGCCGGTTGACAAACAATCTGTGACATCCTGTGATGCTTTCTCTGAGATGTCACAATGAAGCACATGAAGTAGAAACACTCAGTGAGTGGGGGGGATGTCTGTGCCATTGGATAGAGACATGCAGGTGAATCAAAAGGCTGTCGCAGATCAAAAAGTCGAGAGACTAACATTCATGCAGTCGATGTTTCCAATGGCTTAACCTTCCATTTCTGGGCTGTGACATCGATTCAGGTTTTGTGATGCTTACACATCCAACTCTCACCCTACATGTTTCTTCTTGTACCTTTTATTTTCTGTTTAAAATAAACTTTGTTTCTGTGTTTATGTGAAGCTGCAAGGGGTGGGTGGGAGTACATTTCCTTTATGGATTAGAATTTCCTTAAAGGAACATGTTCTGCCTGTGGGGTGAAAGAGAGAGGGTTGGGCTTCAAGCTCTTTATTGTAGTGACATAGGCGGAGCTAGAGCGAGCAGCTAAGTACCTCCGTGATCAGCTGATAATATGGTCGAGTTTGTGACTGGCAGGTTTTTGGTGGGAGTTTACAAAGATCCTTCTCTGACTGTCAATAGCTGGAGCTGACTCAGACTCAGGTTTTGTAGTAAGAGGAGCCTGAAGGGACTAACGTGGCAGCCAAACTCAGTCCAACCTCATGCTCAGCTCTCTACCAAAGAGTAATCTTGCCCATGCAGTGGCAAAGCTGTCCCGTGTGGGCGTAACAACACCATTCAACCAACCAGCTGACCAGCCAGCCACTCCCTTTATCAGCTGTATGAAATCTGGATGCTGCTCAAGCCGGTGGGCCACGCTACCCATCTGTGGCAAAACTGAGGATCCTAACAAAAAACTCCTCACTGAGGTGTGGGGGATACATGCCGGAAGCGGGGAGCAGCAGGACCCCCACAGGACTTATCAGCCAGGCAGCGGAAGGAAAGAGGTTTGTACTTGCGGCCCGGTGGTCCCACTCCACACCACCCCCTGTCTGATGAACAGGGACAGGGCAGCATGGCTGTTGGCGCAAAGAGAAGACCGACAAACTGTGAGGACCAGTGGATTGGCGGGGATCCGGCCCCCACCCCATACCCAGACCCACAAAGACCTTCCAAAAGTCAGAAATGAACCACATCTTCTTGGCTTAAATACTCCACCAAAAATGGGCTTTAAAGATGGCAACTTTTGTCAGCTTGGATTTACAACAGTTACAATGGATTCCAACAAAAACATGCGTCAAAAATCATCCATCCACTTTTCGTTATAGGGTATCCCATACATTCCTCTCTCTAGCCTTGTTCTCCAGCTCTTCCTGGGGCATCCCAAGACAAAACATGCACAGAAACGTATCAAACAGTAGAATCCACTTCTACCAATAATTGACAATTAAGAAGTAACACATTTAACGCTTTATTAGCCATTTAGTACTATGAAGTATGTTCAGTAAGTCCATGAAAGGTTACTAACTTTGAGGTGAGATTGTTTTGTCAACAGCAGATGAGTGGATTACGTTGCAGCTGTTTGAGACATTTCTACGGCCAAAATGACCCACTTCTTGGGCCTTGACTTATGGCTGTTCATTGGGATCCATTGTAACTGCTGTGAATCCAAACTGACTACAGTTGCCATCTTCCAAAAAAGGTTATACATTTTTACCAGCCACCTTTCAGTCAATAGATTTTCAGTGGAGTATTTCTTTAAGTTGGCTCAACTCCTCGTTCTTGCTCTATAGCAACTTGGAGACTATAAATGGATCTTAAATATTCCTCTGAAATTGGATTTGTTGATATTATCTTAACAAAGTCCATTTGTTCTGTAAATTCTAGTTATAGGCACTGTTCACTTGCTGTGATGCTGATAGAATCACCCTCAGGCTGAAACTGGTTTGAATCGAAACAACTTTATTGGATCCATAGTGATCTGGCACAGAGCGGGTTAAACATGGCAGAGGTCTGACATTTTAGGCACCAGTGTGGATTCCTTTGGCAAAGACGTAATCCTTATTTAAAAGTGCATAGTATTAGTCATAGTTAAGTTTACTCACTCGAACATAAACTGATTTATTTCTGACATGCATGTCTAAAATGCTTTCATGGATTCTGTAAAGAATATTGACAATAAAACCATGTTCATACACACTTCACATTCATGCTTGTGGTTGGCACTACCATGTTAAGGAACTATTGACAACATTGAAGAAAGACAATAATGAATTGAAAACAGCCAAGAACAACACTGACAACTACAAACTAAGACAGAAAAACTCAAATGGAACAACACAAATCAACACACAAATGCAACATTCAACAACATTTACTATAAACATTGAGGTTCATGGTACCCATCAGGCAGGGACAAGAGCCACAGTCCAGCTGCCCCAGCTGGCCCTTGCCACTGGTGATGGGCGCTGGAGGAGGGGACTGGAAAGACAAGAGAGATGGGGGAGATGGAGGGGTCGGGGGCTTCAGTAGCAGCACTGGAATGGGGCCAGAGGCGGACTCACCGGAGGGGGCTCCATGAGCGGCGTAGTCGCACTGGGAGACGTGGGACTGAGGTGGTCCCTGGCTGTGGCTCTGGGTCTGCTGGAGGATGTTCAGGCACTCTCCCAGGCAGCTGAGTGTGGCGGCCGACGTGGCTTTGAGCAGCAGCAGGTCCTGGTCCAGACAGGAGAGAGGGCCTCTGGTGGGCAGAGAGTCAATGGACTGGACCAAGTTCTTCTGCTGACCCTCTGCTTGGGACATCACCTGGAGGACAGCAGTGATTTGCAACATTAAAATACATAATCAACAGTCACATTACTTAACTCATCAGCAAGCCACTGATTTAAAGAGATGGATCGGATTATTTCACATATTATAAGACAGCATTACCTGACAATATAATAAGCTTCAATGCAACAAGCCTGGTCTATGGATGGTTAGGAACTCAATATCCAGTGAGTAAGTTACAATATATCATTTCATATAAAAGAAACTAAAGAGACCATCCATGTAACTCTCACTGTACATTGGCAGGATTTACTGATGTTTGCTTTTCTATTTCTGCCCATTTTTACTTATTCCCTTTCAGGAACAAGAACCTCAGTGGGTAATTACATGTCATTTTAAAGGATTAAGTTGGTGGTATTTTAGTTTTTTTTCTCTGTGATAGCTTATTCCTCTGTGCCACAGACCTTCATTGTTGTCCCAAACTAAATTAAAAACACATGAGCTACACAGTGGCACTTGATATGTTTCTTCAGTTAAACGAACATGGGCACTGACGTTTAATTTGGATTAAATTACCATGGATAAATATAAAGTAGTGTGTGTATTCATTCTCAGCAAAAAGTAGTCCCAAAAGAATGTACCATTTAATCCTCTTTGAGTAAAGTCTGCTAAAAACTACAATGCCCAGCTGTTTTTGAAAATAATTTGGCCTTTTTAGGTGATGAAACTATACGGATGTGGCCTATATTTAAATCTGTACGTCTTCAGTGGGAACCAATAAGACAAGGTAGGGAGACTATTGAGAGAGATATAGTAACACATAGTTCATTTAGGTATTTCCGTGTGATTTGTTGACAGTGAGTAAAGAAACATTGAATAACTTAAACTTCATCTCTAAATATCGATTTTCAATGTTGTTCATTAATTGCAGACCTATTTAGTAGTAAGTATGGTGTTTCATCGTGATGAGACACGTCATCGAATCCTTAAAATAAGATTGGCTAGTTAAAATACTGAGGAGGAAACAAGTTGTACTTTTCATGAATGGATGTTTATGGTCAATCGAAATGTAAAATGTCAATTCATTCATTTTCATTCTTTCATCAACACCACCAAGAATGACATAAATGTGACACCATATCTTGCACCATCTCATCCAGCTATACAGTTGTACTTGTGCGTAGGAAGTGACACAACTTAGCATTAATGGATGCGAGTGCTGTCACCTCAGTCTTGACTATAGGCACAACAATCTGCTCCAAGACGGCAGTGCCTAAAAAAGAAGCTGCTGAAGTTCTTCAAACAAAAAACTAAAAAAAAGTTCTCCCCTGTGCTTCCACAGAAACACAACACATTTCTTACTATGACTCACCTTTCAGAGTTTAATGCATCACAAAAGGAAGAAGACAAAGTCGGTTCTCGCTAGCGGGTAATAAGCTTCTCTCGAGGCTAATGAATCTGGGTTGTTTATCAGCATGGAAATGTTGTATTCATTAATATTGTATGGCTCCACATACCTCCATCCTCCACAAGCACTTCAATAGCACATCTGTCTCCCTGCATCAGTACACAGAGCTATTTGGGAGTCACAGAGCTGTTGTGGTGAGGTATACATGGCATAGACATTCATGTAAAGGTTTTCTTTTTTTAAAGCTCAGAGCTTGTCCAATTATTCAGCTATTTATTCAGGTCGAATGTTGAATTCCTCAGGCAGATGGAGCTCAAATGTTTGTCTTCAATGGTTGCTATTAATAGACTCTTACCATTCAGCATGCTGATACCATATCATGTTCACAGTGCCCTTCAAAACAATAAGGACATTTCACACAAGCATCGCATTTTTAAGCACCTTTAAGACCCGTAAGTGTCTTCTGTGTCCCATTCATGATGGACATCATTTTACTGCACTTTAAAAAAGGTCATAAAGGGCTGGAGATACTTATATATTGCCCATCTTAACCATTTTGTGTCAAGATATCATGACTAATAATTTGCATGTGTAGGTGATACATTAAATCTGATTAATATATATGGCATACATGCTCGAGAATATAGGATATTTTGGAAAACTCTGGATTTTGAAAATTTTTTGAACAAAATAAACATACAAACATATGATTAAGGGAGTTTGAGAGAGTGGCAATTCATTGAAGCGTTTTTTTTGGTGAAGATCCGACTTTAAAATACTGAAAATGAAAATTCTTCCTTTTCAGTGTGCCTGTCACAAATAAAATGCATAGTATAGTCTGACCAATACTGGATTTAAAACAAATAAGGACACTTGATAATGATAAAGATCAGTGATCAAGACGTGCACCGCCCAGGACACGCAATAGTAACATTGTGTCAACTGTGAATCCCAACGGACCTTCAGTGATTTTGAGGTATTACAAGGTATTATTATCTTACAAGCACATACTGTATAGTCACATATTGATATATTGAGGTAATGGGATTTATTTAGTGGAGCTCCAAAACGGTCAATGTCACTCCGCTTAGTACATATCATGAAACACGAAATTCAGGCAGAAAGTAGATATTATAAGTATAACGACATCCTTCACTTGTAATACTAGAAATCAGAACTGCCTCGGGGCCTAAATTCACAAAAGGTGCCCATACGGGTTTGTGAGTAAATGTGTTGCTACGCAACCAAAAGAAACTCAGAAAAAGAAAACACATCATGCGTAGAAGGAACACAAGCTCACTGACTTTTATGGTGCTCAGGAAAATGCAGCCACCTTTCTTAATGCAAGACAAACATGACATTTGTTGTATGTATGGAAAGACGTGGGGAGGATTAGTATGCTTGTAGCAAGAGAGACACACGTACACACACAAGATAAAGAGATAAATTAATAATTTAAAGCAAGGGGGAAAAAAAGGAGGAAAAAACCAAGCATATATTTGGGGCTGTAGAAAGAGTGAGAGCCGCTATAAAATTAGGTATCGAAGCTGCATCACACACAACACGTGTTGTAAAACTGTCTGCAGATGAACATCATAAATGCAACCTGGTCTCATGTTAGCAACAGGGTCAATAATAAGAGCCAGTACCAGAGTATTCAAATAGACAGACACATTAAATATAAATGTTTTATATTCAAACAAATATCTTCTTCTGTATTTTCCAATACAAACTAGCTATTAATTGCAACTAACAATAGACAAGAAATAAGTGCGAGTTTGTAGATGATATTGCTCCCCGTATGTTAATAGTTACATCGTTCCTATTCCTTGTCATAGTTTGGTTTATGTGCAGGTCACACAGGTTAGACACGGAACATAGATGGAACATATAATTGCGTCGGACATCTGCTACAAAGCAAAGTCAGTGGATTTACAGTAATGGCAGCCACACACACACACACACACATGCACACGCCTCTCTGGAAATAGCCTAACCCCACTGATCCAGCTCTGCTGCTGCAGCGTAAGTGCCCAGTGGTGGTGCTGCACGGAGAGTCGAGGCGCTTGATGAGTTCCCATCAGCCGTGACAAGCTGGCTGAGGAGAGATGGTAATGTGCTCTGACTCCCACCGTCGCACAGCCAGTGGAAAGACAGATGCACGCATGGACGGGCAGACGAATGGGAGGAGACAGCATGACAACAGCGTGAACACTCTAACCTGGACCTCACTAATCTATCGGTACGTCAATGTTGCATTTCAGAGGTATCGAAGTCTGAATTGTTGCTCCTACATAATGAGGAAGACCTGTAGTCTACACTGAATACATGTCAAGAGATGCTATCGTATCGTCCGAGAAAGAATTGCAATAAAACAATATCGTTGTAATTTTAAGACAATTTATGCCACTGATATAAAGATCATTTAGCATAACACTCTTCCAATGAGTACTCCTAATTTTTATTGGAATGTGAATTTATTAAAACATCCTAAATAAAGAAATTAAATTAAACTACAGAACCAAAACAATAACTAAAATTGAGTAGTGTTCATGAATATTATCAGCCACAGTGACCTCAAAATAAATGTGATGTACACCACACCGTTCCCGATGCCACGGCTCGACCATAAAATCCACCGATAATCAGCACACAGCAGCTTTCTGGTATACAGTGGTGCGTAAACCCAACTAGACAAGTGTATGGGCCTGTTACGAATAAAGATGAGTAGAACAACAAATGACACGAGGAGGGAAAGGAGGCAGAGAAGGAACAATGGACGATGAGAGGGATCACGCGAAGCGGCAACACAATTCTTCTGAACCAAAAGCGAAAAAAATTAAATCAGACACCACAGAAGACCTTGTGTTTCCTCCGTCTGCAGAGAAAACACAAGCACCAAAGGAGTGTTTGTTTTGCATCACGATCACACCATCTGCTCTGTATTTACTCAAACTATCACCCGGTTCACTCGAGGAGACAGACTCTGCTCCTCTCTGCTCACACCGAACGCGAGTTGCTCTCTTTCTGTCACAGAGTGAATCACTTAGGCGAGATATTCCCAGCGAGACCAAGCAGACGCGCAGCGTGGCGACTCTGAATATGGATTCTAACAACTTGGAGACAGCCAGGTCGTCAATGAGCAAGAGGGTGGCCATGAAGGAAAGATCTTTGCATGAAATATTGATGCTACTGCAACAGTGTCATCAGAATGACAGACGGAAGAAGCGGATGAGTTGAGGTAATTGCCGAGTTTCTAATGCTCGGTTTATCTAATGGCGTGGCAGTCTAGTCCCTGCTGCTCCAGTTATAGGAGAGGAGACGTCCTACTGTGAGTTTTCAATTACAGGACGTTTTTTTGTTCCTGTGATGCATGAGAACGCCCTAATTGGGAGACACCATACAAAGCTGCTTTGTCCCAGTTTAAGACTGCCACTAAATGAGTTTGTCTTTCTGCAGCGAGGATCAGAGAGCTCCAAGTGAGAGAGAGTCCTTTCATCTATCTCTGTAGCCTTCACAGTTAAAGAAGGACAGAAAACAGGTTGCCAACTCTGCCAGCTGGTAAACGATACAGGATGTAAAACGTTCAAACAAAAACAAAATCGTCTTTTCAAATGTTTTATGAGGAGGGATATTAATTCAACACGTATGTTAAACCCTCAATGGGTGTTGGTAAGTAAAGGTTTTTACACATCAGGGTGTGACAACGTCACGAAGAAACCCGAAAACACGCTGAAAGCTATTCAAACTGGCAACAATGACAATTTGCGAGACTTGCAACACTTTTTCAACAAAAGGTTTGAATTGATTCGCTCCGGCAGAGGACCAACGACAGGGATCTTATTGACCCAGAGCAGCTGAAGGACAAAACAGGTCAGTAAGTATCTGGATCCATCAACATTTTCCACGATGGCCCGCATGACCTCCTCCCTGTCGGCGTCAATTATTCTCCTCTGTGCCAACCGTTTACACGGGAAAGTGTTTTACATTCTGAAAGCCTCTCGCCTCTCCTTGTCCATGTCTCTTTCCTGCTCAGTCTTATCTCCATAATTCAGCGGCCAGATGCACGGCTGCCTGGCAACGATCCGAAAAAGCACATTTCAACTCTAAACACAAGTGTGAGAAATGCTGCAGCCACTGGCACTATACAGTTTACCAGTCGGGCACACCGTCATGTCTACCTCATGTCTTTTATTGTTTTTGCTTCACAAACCCGACTTCAGGCGTAATCTATGGCAATTAATCACTATATGTCAACAGCAGACAGGCTATTAAGAAAAGAGACAGGAACAAAAACAATTCTCTCTTGAGAACTGTGCTGAATGTATGGAGAGGTGGCAGATGAGGAAGAAGTGGTAACCAGAACCGACGGGTCTGGTCACCGAGGCGGGCAGAAGTAATGAGGATTTAAATTTCAAACTAAATCAAAAAAATTATTGGAAATTTCAAGTGGAGGGCTCTTTAATTAACTCAGGATGTGCTTGCAGACCTGTAAATGTAAGCTCTTATGGAAATTGTGGTACAATCTTAATGTATACTGTACATGTAGGGATTAGCAGGACGACATGGACAGGATTATCAAATGTTCCATATTGTCGATTTATCTTCTCTGCACACACGGACACTCCTCTCATATGTTTGGTTCCTGCTCACGCTGACCCCGAGTCATCAACATAAGCTCCTCGAGCTATTCCCTCCGTCGCCGGCCAGGTTAATCAGTATTGATATATACCATAAAAATGCCAACAAAGCTGAATTCACAAAGAAGACTGAGTGCACTGCAGTCACTGTCAAGCCTGCAAGGAAGCCAGAAATATCTGCTTAACTCACTGCACCAGTGTCCCACCTGAGACCAGTAGAGACTCTAAAGGCCACACGATACTAAATGACATCTGAAGGACACACAATACTAAATGACATCTGAAGGACACACAATACTAAATGAACTCTGAACGCCACACAATACTAAATGACCTCTGAAGGCCACACAATACTAAATGACCTCTGAAGGCCACACAATACTAAATGAACTCTGAAGGACACACAATACTAAAGAACCTCTGAAGGCCACACAATACTAAATGACCTCTGAAGGCCACACACTACTAAATGACCTCTGAAGGACACACAATACTAAATGACCTCTGAAGGACACACAATACTAAATTACCTCTGAAGGCCACACAATACTAAATTACCTCTGAAGGACACACAATACTAAATTACCTCTGAAGGCCACACAATACTAAATGACCTCTGAAGGACACACAATACTAAATTACCTCTGAAGGACACACAATACTAAATTACCTCTGAAGGCCACACAATACTAAATTACCTCTGAAGGACACACAATACTAAATTACCTCTGAAGGCCACACAATACTAAATGACCTCTGAAGGACACACAATACTAAATGACCTCTGAAGGACACACAATACTAAATTACCTCTGAAGGCCACACAATACTAAATTACCTCTGAAGGACACACAATACTAAATTACCTCTGAAGGACACACAATACTAAATTACCTCTGAAGGCCACACAATACTAAATGACCTCTGAAGGACACACAATACTAAATGACCTCTGAAGGACACACAATACTAAATGACCTCTGAAGGACACACAATACTAAATGACCTCTGAAGGACACACAATACTAAATGACCTCTGAAGGACACACAATACTAAATTACCTCTGAAGGCCACACAATACTAAATTACCTCTGAAGGACACACAATACTAAATTACCTCTGAAGGACACACAATACTAAATTACCTCTGAAGGCCACACAATACTAAATGACCTCTGAAGGACACACAATACTAAATGACCTCTGAAGGACACACAATACTAAATGACCTCTGAAGGACACACAATACTAAATGACCTCTGAAGGACACACAATACTAAATGACCTCTGAAGGACACACAATACTAAATGACCTCTGAAGGACACACAATACTAAATGACCTCTGAAGGACACACAATACTAAATTACCTCTGAAGGACACACAATACTAAATTACCTCTGAAGGACACACAATACTAAATGACCTCTGAAGGACACACAATACTAAATGACCTCTGAAGGACACACAATACTAAATGATCAGACGAAACGTTCTTGATAGAGGTTTTGTTCGTCATACTTTGGCCATAACAAAATCTAGTTAATTGGTAAGATCTGGGAATGCAGCAACATCCAAAAGGCATATGATTATACAGATGCCAAACAAAGCCCATGATCAGCCAAACTTGGAAGACTAGAGGAACCACTACGGCCTGCAAAGCAAAGCAAGGTTACAATGGACGACAAAGAAATCATTTGGTACGCGAGTTTTAAGTAGCTTTGCTAGCTCGTCTACTTCTAGCGTAAGAAGTTGGTCAGAGAAGCAACGGAACTGACCTTGAAGATGTTGTAAAATGTTATAGCAAAAGGAAAATGTGGTAAAGCTTGTGAATCAACCTGCTGTGTCAAATTCTTTAATGTGTGGGTCTTTCTGCAAAAAAGTATATAAAAGAAGAGGAAATGGCAAAAGAAACAAAACAAAAAAAGTTGTAATTTTCAAATATGAAGCTGTTTTAAACATCCATCCATTTTCAATACCGCTTATCCTCATTAGGGTCGCGGGGGCGCTGGAGCCTATCCCAGCTGACATAGGGCGAAGGCAGGGGACACCCTGGACAGGCCGCCAGTCCATCGAGGCTGTTTTAAACATGATCAATGTAAAATAAATGCATAAAAGAACATCTTCAACCCACAGCCAGTGTGGGCTACAGTATATAAGTCATAAATCATAGCTTGCACAATGAGATTAGCTCGCCAGGGCTAGCTTGGCGACTACCGTCGACACATGACCCGCACCTACATTACTTGTGTCTTAATTACAACAGATCTCAGCAATTAATTGGTATGTAAAAACTGATAGAAACGATGACCATACCTATGAAAATAAGCCCCAAGTTGTAATAAAACTATACCGTCATGTTGCCTTGGCAAATCCGTCTCCACTTGTTTAACAACTTTCTGTGAAACCGCTTTAAAAAAAAGGCAAAACTAAAAACGAACCTCCCTCCGTTGAATTTCCAGTCTCAAGGCCCAGGGTTAAATTGATATTCTTATGCCTCGGACACCCACCTCTTTGACCTCCAGTAGCCGTCCCGGGTACAGATTCTTGGCCCGCCGAGCAGCAGCCGGAGATTTGTGGTGGGTGATGGTGACGATGTTGCTGGGTGAGGCCACGTGGCTCAGGTGCCTCTGAGAACCCGGGGATGAAGATGGGGTTAGGTGGGGGAGGAGGGAGAAGCTACGGGTCCGACCAGAGGATGAGGAGCCCTGGGGGGGAAGCAGGGGGTGGCACAGAAAGGGAGGGAGAGAGAGAGAGAGTAGTGTGGGGAGTTAAATGTGGAGGAAGCATGATAATGTAAAAAGAAGAGTATGCTCCTAGGAATTCTCTTAGTTTTCAAGAAGGAAGAAAGTTTCAATAAGGACGCCAGGGTTTCTACTGAATAAAACTTCTAACTAAACTAAACCTTTAAGCTCCCTAACGAATGTGAAATATTTTGGATAATTTAGTTTTTTTATACATTTAATAAGTTTTCTTATCATCATTAATATGATTTTTATTATCATCATTATGATTATAAAAGGTTCAATATAACCTAATAATGTTTTAAGAGAATCTGAGTCCACATAATGTTTAAATGACTGAAGATAAAACAAAATTAAATCTATCATTGTCCAGAGAACCCAATAATTTGCCCTAAAAAAAATATTGCTTCCCCATAAAAGCCACCACACAGTAGGCGCCACCGCCAAGTTTGTGAATTCAAAAGTGAAGTTTTAGAGAAGAAGACAAAAAGGTAGTCATCACTTTTGTTGTTTTCTTTTTGTTCTCTGCGCCAAAGCTAAAGTCACCTCCGATGCCTCCGATGCCTCCGTCGCTTCCCCTGCCTCTTGCCTCTTCAGTTCGCCCTCTGTGCTCACACAGGCCGCCATATCTCTCCTGCCTTTACTTTCCTATAGTTTACAGCAGCGCAGGCAGACGAGGCACCGGAGATTCATCTCTCAGAAGCGCACAGAGGTCTGGTCACGGCAGCGGTGAACATGAAATAGATCAAATAAACAGCTTCCGCACCGGGACACTGCTCACTGAGAGGGAAACCACCGGTGATGCTGCTCGCTATGCGGTAACCCAGGAAAACAAACCTATGCCTAACGTGGCGTAAGATAATGTCACATCCATGATTAGGCGTTTATTCTGCTCCCCTGGGTGGCTCTTTGTGGATAAAACGGCATGTAGAAACACCACATTTATATAAAGAAAAGAGCATTTCCTTGTGATTTAGATGTATCCAAACACTAAATAGGGAGTTATAGTAGGCAGGTCCTTGGGTAATCATTTGAACAGAACATAATCAGCTTACAGGAGAGAACACTGTTGTATTGTGCGAGGCTGAGCCACAAGGCGTGAGTAAGCAGAAAAGGAAACAGCATTTCAGGAGTGCGAAGAGATAAGACATGGTGAGGTTTCGTCCTCCAAAACTGGCACAAAGCCCCGAGCATTTCAATGAACTGGAACGACAAGACGTCAGAGCAAGAAAATGCAATGGGGAACAGGAAAGGAGGGGAAGTGATGGAGGGAAGAGGTGCAGGAAAGTATCGAGCTCAGGAGTGAGAAACATATTCAATATAGGGCTATATATATATATATATATATATATATATATATATATATATATATATAATGCTTAAATCGGACTTGGATGAAATAAGCTAAAGATGTATCAGAGGTAAGGTTAATATACATCCCAAAATGAAAGAGATTCACAATATTCATGGTTTGTGACCCTTTAAAAATAATTAATTTCCACAGTTTTTCTTTCTCATATTGTTTTAACTAAAGTGTTAATCATAACCAAAGTAAATTGGTTAAAAATCACGTTGTTTTTGAAATTTCTTTGGGGGAAAATGAGTGTCTGTGTTTTGAAATGAGAAAGAAGCCAGCAGGCTGGAATTAATAAAAAGATACAAATACGAACCCTAACTTTTCAGGACCTACTCTGAAACAAAGGAGATGTCTGTGGCTACCTGCGTCCAGATGTATATTGGAGGCCACACGCATCAGAGTACAATTAAACAAGTGGGAAAGAATGCAATGTGGACACCAAAGTCTACCCTTCCAATTATATGGATATGATGATATACATTTTAGGTATTTTGTAAATTTAGGGTCAATGATTCCAGTCTTCTAATCTTACATGTAAACAGGAAGTGTACTCTGCCTGTCAGACCACGCTCAGGCGTAAAGAAAACCGCCGCTTGCTGCTTCACAGTTGCTCTGCTGTCACTCGACGTGGGTGGACTTGGCCCTGCAGAGGCAGCGTGGGGAGCTGGTGCAACGGTCAGCTGCTGACCTGTCACTTCCTGCACTCCAGGGAACCACACTAATTACACACAATTAGCTATTCAGTAACAACCTCGGTAAGGAGGGTATAGAAATAGTTCTTAAATACACTAAATTAACCTTTTTCAACCATATATATATATATATATATATATATATATATATATATATATATATACACACACACACACACACACATAGAAAACAGGCAGAAGCTGGACATCGCACACAAACACACACACACACACACACAAACACAAACACGCACACACACTTTACATTATTTCCAGTCCCAGTGTATATGGTCAATGCATTTAGCTGCGTCTGTAATGTCACGCGGAGATACATTCTGTATCTATCCATTTCCAAAACTGTCTATATTTAATCTGTATTCAGTTTCATTCCTAAAGTTGTTCGAAGTTTAAATTTAAAATAATCGATAGTGCTTCTGATGTGCCACTGATGCTCCTCACGCGCATTCGTCTAAGTTTCATTGCTCATAAACTATATAACGATACTTTATCCATGAACCAAAAGATAATAATAAAGAAGATTGATATCATACATGTGTCCCATGGGAAACTGTGCACAGTTTCCCATGGGACACATGTTTCCTCTGTACACTCTCTGATAGCTGATGATGCTTTCACAGGCTGTGAGGAAGCAAGACCGACTCATTTTGGATACAACTGGAACTCTGAATCCCGGACAACTAAAGTTAGACTCTTTTGAAAGCAGCTCCCAGAACAACAACCACTGAAACTGGACAATTTGACGGAGGAAAGTGGCTCTGATGAGGATCTATAGAAAGATTCAGAGTGTCCATTTAAGAGAGCTATCTTACAGCGTCAACGTGGCGATGTCCGTATGCAATGTGAACGGTCAACGGGGCTGCACAGAGGCACACAAATGCATTCCTGTGCATTTCTTGTATGCAATTAATATATATATTTTGTCTCTCTGACATTTTCATGTTGGCTGAGGTGGAAAAGTTGGCGTATCAATGAAGGTGCAATGTAAACAGATTTAGGGAAATGATCATGATATACATGAAGCATGCGGCTTAAAAGGTCCACTGACGTTTTCACCGAACAGACAAAAACATAAAATCTGTGAGGATCAATGAGAAGACTATAACTGTTCTCAAATTAAGGCTGTAGGTTTAATTGGAGCCCTTTTCATTACGCCACCTCCTGGCCTCTCCTTCTGCAAGGAGAACAAGCACCACTCGCTGGCAGCGGTTAATCTCAAGGAACCAACTCCTAATAGTCGCATAACAAGAGTGGATGGAAAATCATTTGTGTTTTCTTTTGTATGGAAATCTTTTCATACATCTTTTACGAAGTTACGCCAGAGCCGTAACTTTGTAAATGTATCTGGTGACTCCATCTGCTGTTGGAAATCATGGGATGTGATTAAAAGCTGTTAAATGGCTTTGAAAATGGTTCTCGAGTTGAGATTGGGAAACCCAAAAATATTTTGCTGAGTCAGAGAAGTCGATTCAGCTCAATTGGCAATTTTTGAGGTTACAATTTGTGAAACAATTTTACAACTGCACAACATCTCCAGGTGCTTCCACGTCGCCCTCGTCTATCCACATATTGTACTGTCCCATGCACGGTGGAGAAAGAAAGAAAATAGCATGCCAACAAGCTCTCATATTTTTTCTTCTTCCATATCAAATTCAAAATAAAAGCCTCCCTCTGAAAAGTTTGACAAATTGATTGAATGCATCAGTATGGATCAAGATTATAAAATGTGTCTTTGGTTTTGTTCTTCATTCGGTTTCTAATGGAGACAAGAACAATGAACCCCTGCCTTTATTTGTAACCGATAAACCCTGCTGCCCCGCTTCTGTTCTCAGAGATGTGGCCGAGCCTCCGACTGCTGGCTGCCGCATTGCCGGAGTAGCTGCAACAATGATCTGAGAGCTCGGGGAAGGATTAGACCCCAGCAGTGGGACCAGTACGAACAGCTGCTGCCGCAGCAACGATCAGGAACAAAACGCGGGGAAAAGAGAGACGGGACGTCCCCTACCACTTTTTCTTGCTTATCCAATTTCCTCTTGTGTTTTGGACTGCTCTCCTCATCACGGCTGAGCAGAGTAATTGGACTTTCCCTTCACTCCAGCTGTGCAGCGGTCTCCGGTGGTGAGGAGCTACGTGTTGAGTGAGCGAGATGGCAATGAGGCCGCCGTATCTACTCGTTTAAGAAGACACATGGAAGAGCGCTCTTCACAAAAGAGATGTACGCTACAGGGCACATGAGTTGTCTGCGTTTCTATTGGTCGAAAGTGCAACCGTGTTTGTGAAACAGGAAGTAAGGTACACCCCAGGTGCTCAGAGGTGTGTGTGTGTGTGTGTGTGTGTGTATGTGTGTGTGTGTGTTTGACTCACCAGCACCTCGTGGCCTCCTCCTGCTCTTTCCACACTCAAGTGTTCATCGGAGCCCTTCAGCTTCCTCACCTGAAACAAAACACACACACAGCCAGATTAATGGTGAATATGAATGAAGAAGCATAACAAAAGCATATGTCTCGATGTAAGGCACTGAGGACACATTAGGACTAGAACTTCAAGCAAAAACTACCTTAGCAAAGAGTCAGAAGCTTGTTCGTTTTTTAAATCAATATTTCTCACAGATTTATGCAAGATAACCACAATATCAACAGGTATTTGATTCCTCCAGTGCAGAACAGCTTTACTATATGATGGGAGTTTCATCGGACACGTGAACAAATACCATCACTATTTAGCACAGTAGTCATTGACACGATGCCGTTAGCCAGAATCACCAGTTTTAAAAAAAAAATTCTAGCGTACAGCCTTAAAATTGATGACAGAGTTGACAGGTGAGACACTGTTAATAATAAATAATAAAATAAAACACAACTTGATAATGTTCACCTTGAAGTATGGAGTGTATTAGATTGTACACATTTCTCACGATGACGAACAGATACACGAAAGCAACATTTTACAACACTTGAAAAGCTGTTGACTAGATAGCATCAGTGTTATGAAATAACGCCAACCTAACTATTAAGTAAGAAACTCAAAGATATTACAAGCAAGTTTATTCATTCACAGCTGCAGCAAAGAGAGACAATAGAAATAAACCTTCATAGCTTCCATGTGTAAAATCTTTAATACCAAACGTTTGCAAAGGAAATTATCAAGTTTGGATTATTTCCTCATTTTCCAATGGATCAGTCCAAAGGTAATACACCCCATCATAGACACAGATAGCACACACACACATACATAGACTAATCCCTCCAAGCACACGTTATAACCCCCCAAAAATGTCCAAATATTAATCCAGGATATTAAAAAAAGACTGGTTGTGGATAAAAAGGTAGTTTCTGCTGCACACAGCACAGTAATCTCTCAGGAATGAGCCCACGTATGAAGAGGAACAGTGAAACCAGGGACATTTAGAGTGAACCTCATCCTCAACATAGCAGCAGGAACGCGATGCTATGTGTCCCCTAAATCGCTAAATCGTCTGTCAGTTGAAGTGCTAAAAATATTCTCGAATTGGACAAGTAAGAGAAGTTACACATGACACGTGGAAGCTGAGCTCTGCAAGAGTGTCAGTCCTGTATTTTTACTTCTTTTACATGTTTTTTTTCCCCCATTTTAAATGCATCCTTACTTTTGTTGCACATTTTTCGTATCTTTCGCTTGTTGAGTATTTTCACAAAATTGAGCACGATTTATTTTCACGCTTAATATATTTGCTGCGAGAGTTCAAAGAGAAGACGAGTAATTTTAGCAGGCCGAGATGATGAGAATGACAGGAGAAAGAAAGCTTTAAAACCTCCAGAGGGAATGTTAAATGAGACTCATGGGAGAGGATGCCATTTGAATTTTAAAATGGGAAGGGAAAAAAGTGGACTAAAAGCAGAACAGAAAGAAAACTGTACAGAGGTTTTCCACCTGGTGAAGGACCTGCTCCTGCACACAGACTGACATGAACTCATGAACTTGACCTGAATTTAATGAAATGGGAAATTTGTCACATTGGACCATATTTACAACTCTGTTACTGCAAGTGTGTGTGTGTGTGCGTGTGTGTGTGTGTGTGTGTGTGTGTGTGTGTGTGTGTGTGTGTGTGTGTGTGCGTGTGCGTGTGTGTGTGTGTACCTTGGCACTGCTGTCAGAGTGGCGTCTGGCACACGCTTGGAGCTGACTGATCCAAAACTGCTGCTCCTTGGCATCGGAGGCTACAGAGACAAACAGAGCAAAAACACATAAATACAATTACAAGTCTTAACTTCCTCCACACACGTTGAGAATCACCCTTAAACCCGTACGTACGGAGTTCACAGCCAGGTCAATATGCAGTTATAAGAAAACCATGTGCCTTAAAGTGTTTCCACATCCCTTCAGTTGTTATTATCGTATGACGAACACGTGTACAGAGGAATTATTGCCTCAGGTTTATGCAGAGCAATAAACATCAACTGGAGGAACAAGTTATTAACAAATGTAACAAATGCTGAATTACAGAGAACACGGGGGCCATGTCCTCGATAAGTTTATAAAGAATTTGGCTGTTTTATGAACCTGCCAGTAGTTACACAGGTAAGACATTAACAGTGGTTATTTAACTGGCAGATTAAAGTCATGTTAGACTTAAAATCAGACCGTTTTCAGGCAACAAAATGAATGAATTAACTAATTAGTGTAGTGGAGACTTAAGTAGGGCTGCAACTAATTATAATTTTCATCAAGATAAAACAACACATCTTCCCATTTAAGAACTGCAGGTGTAGAATAATAGCTTGACAATTGTAGGTAGCTTTTTTTGTATTATGTTGCTGCCTCTTGCAAATATTTCTTAGCTAAGATAAGGTTTGGTCTGAACCAACACAGTGCAAAGTGTTTTGACCCCAAACATGGTTCAGTGAGAGGAAACAAACACACACATACATTTAGCATTGGGAGCAGGTGGTGGGTGTATTATGTTTCAAGTGTGGTTTGTTTCATTTATTTATTTATGGGGCAGCATCTCTAGACAACAGCCCTTTTATGCAATAAAATTGCTTTTCGTGTAAAGATTTTTAATTAAGTATGACCCAAGCTTAAGGCTTCATTTGCCCCAAAATGCAGATCTCAGAACAACAGATTAAACACATTAAAACCATCGCTGGAATAGTTTTGGTAAGTATGCGTATTTGGTTTGGATTGATTACACTCTCCTATCTGTCGGTTAAGTGTGAAGCTACAGCCAGCAGACACTTAGCTTAGCTGAGCATAAACAGCATAATCACGCCAAGCTAGCCGTTTCCGCTCGTTTCCAGCCTTTGTGCTAAGCTACGCTACACTAAGCTAACTGGCTGCTGGCTATAGCTATCCCGTACAGATGTGCTTGTTTACTCTCATCCAACTCATTCAATCCTTTTAATGCATCTAAATTGCACAGTGCGTATCAGGGAACCAGCATATATGCATTACAGAGCAGGTTTTAAGGTGGAATGGACAAGTGTTTTTTGTTTTTAAATCTCAAGCTTGTTTTGAGCTGTGCTGTGGAAAAGAAATCAGTGAATGACAGCTGCTGGATGTCAGTGATCTCATTTGTAGCCAAATGATTATTCAACCAGCCGACTTTCCCACCCGGCCCTGTGATCCTGTTACCTTCTGAATGATGTCCTGAGGGCTGTGTATCACATCTCAACCTCTTCATTTTCTCCTCTGTGCTAAATTGAACATTCGGTATTCAAGAGACGGCAGAGACTCATTTGCAGCAGCACGGGAAGCAGCTTGATACTCTCTGCGTGCTTGTGGTTTTCCCCCTTGGCGCAGAGACAATACACCTCGTTATCTAAACACGAGAAGGCCAGTTGAGGCCGAGACTTGCTGACTAACACCGCGAGCCGCAGCCCTTCCAGTTGAAGGGGACGCTGACTTTCTGCTTGTGTGTTAACCCGCTCCGGGTCAGACAGGACCATTATATCCTCCTGATCCCATTTCACTGACTGGGTTTGATAACATTGAGTTCAGGTTGTAAGTCAACGGAAGAAAAGATTATTCTGTAAAAATGTCTTCAATGTCATCAAATGCTTTTTAAAAACTTTGTTCAGTTACAAAAGGGAAGGCATGTGGCAGGTAATCTGTACACCTGAGCACAGCCTTTTTTTAAAGGGTGCGCTTGAAGTGGCTACTAGTGGTGTAACGGATCGTAGTTGATCCGGGATCCATGCGGCAGCACTTAGGAGGAAAACAGGAATGGGACACCTTTGGCCTTTATGGATCCTCACATGAATGTGAAAGACTGAGGATGGGAAACAGGAATATAACACTTAAATAATGTATTAGAAACATCAGGCTTCATTCAGATCCAAACAAGGGTGCAGATTCCACCGGGACTTCTCAGAAGCATATTTTTGCTCTCTTCATTTTTACAGTTTGGTCCAATTATTACAATTTTAAACAGTGTCTTCTTACTATCCAGCCTGAATGCAGCTGGTGAGGAAGCCTGTAGACACTACTCAGGGCTGATGCCCTGTGTCATACATTTTTTTAAAGAAATGTCATAGTACAGCATGATATACAAAAGTAAGAAAAAAGTCAGTGCAATGTCATAAAAATGATAATATAGTCATAAACTTATTATAGTATAGTATGTCATAAGAAAGTCATTAATAGTCATAACAAAATTCTTAGAGGATGGATTGCTTCCTTAATAAGGGATTACATAGCTATTGAAATTAAAAATTAAAAATTGTGCAAAAGGTGCAAGATTCGAGACTGGGAGCATTTCGATTGCCTCTCAGCGGCTCTCAACATGTCGACGGCGAGTAGCCGATGGTGCAAACAGTGCAAACTAGGGCAACAGTGCTGACAGAGCAAACAATGTGTACCTCAGGGGGAACTGAAGGGTGGGCGCTACGCTTCAGTTGTAACGGCCGTATAGAGCAGTGCGGAGCAGCGGCTGTGAGCTAACCGGATGATCACATGCACCCACATTCACTCAAACCTGCTCGGCCGAGCCTGACTATGTCAATGAAGCAAGGAGAAGACTCTAATAACAACACACCTGGTGGAGAGAGTGACTCCGCACTCCTCCGACATCTGCCGCAGTCATGGGAACACCTACAAAAGGCCTCTTCAAAAAGAGTGAAACTGAGAAAATTAGACATTCACAGGAACTCCAGACAAGTGCAGCGTTCGAGAAGCGCTCTCCCTCTGGGAGTGGGCTGCTCGCCTCTCCGAGGAGAACAGAGTATTCCCACATAGACACACCGGTGCCAAGCACCAATCTTCCCCACTCAGCCCTCGTTACCATCATCCACAGAAATCACTCACTCTAAAAAAGGGACCACTCACTCAGAGTGAGCGAGCAACTAAATCTGATATTTGTCTCTGCGATGTGCACAAGCCTTGCTGTGATTGAAGCTAATTAGTTGTCTGTACTGAGCAGAGCAGTGTGGCTATGCTAATATGCACATGTTTGTATGGTGACGCAAGAGGTATACACACGGATATACTGATACTGTTACACTGATGCATATTTCAACGCTGGTTTTGTGTCAAGAGGCGTGCAGACTTAGAGGTGACGCGCTGACAGCTCTGTTCATGTGATGAATGCATGAGGTTTGCGCTGGACACCAAGGGGACCAACAACGACACTCGTACTGGTCTGTTTGTCCGTCATAAATGTCAATATCCATCCCAGAGAGACGGCTGCACGACATGCAAAACTCTGCGGAGGGAAAGAAAGAGAAAACACTCCTTTTCAGTCAATTGTTGCAGCACCATTGTCATCTAATTACATCCATTTCTAATTACAGCATTGCAAAAGATGTAATTGGTTATGATAATGAGGGCATGATAATAAGGAGGATTTATGCTCGGACCAGCAGTTAGATTTGATTCAAGTGCCGGGATATATTACGAGGGGGGGCAATTTAAAAAGGGACAAGCTGATGGTTAACAGGGTCCTCTGGCAATTACAGCAACCAGCTTTTACTCCTCAAAACGACATCCCTGTAATCATTCATACTAAATCAGTGACACTAGATGATATGCTCGGAGAAAATGTGTTGTAATTTCAGGTTTAACTTTCGACTTGATTTGCTTTCTAATAGCTTTTATTTAATAGTGATTGAGACTGCCGCACCTCACATTGGTTGTGCCACTGTGCAAAGGGTAATGAATGTCATCTTTAAGCAGAATAAGTGTACTTTACTGATATCTTACTCCATGAGAAGGAAAAGCACATACACACTTTAGAGGAAGGCAGAGCCTGAAATGTTCATGTTGCCATTGACTTGATAAAAAGGGAAACACAAGAAAGATGTGAATTTGATGGATTTTTGTTGCATTTCCCAGCTCCTCCTGTCCAAGTGTCCTCGAGCGAGACACTGAACCCCAAGTTTCTCCCCCTAATGATATCCATGGATTAAAAGTAAAAGTCATGTAAAACCAAACAAACAGTTCGCCGTTCCAAATGCCAGAAATATGTTTTGGCAAATATGTGGTGAGGAATGCTCTCAGTGAGTTTAATACTCAATCACATATCATATGCACATGTATCATTATGATGCACATTGGAGATTGTGTCAGGTATCTTAATAAGCCGGTTTATTCATTGGCCGTATGAAAAATAGCTTAATTTTTCATCTGTGCAGTCAGACATGATTAAATTCCCACTGCTCGTCACCTTTACTCAGCAGCAAAACACAAGGCCCGACAACCTCCCTGCATCCCATAATGAAATACTTCCTTTATATTACTCTGCTTTAGTTAATTACACTTTGGTTTGGAGCCAGAAAGCCTCTCAGGCTACTTAACAGCCGTGTTAGATGTCACATGTAAATACCTTGTTGGATCAGGCCAGACATTCTTGCATTTACGATGAAACCGTACAATAAACATTAAGTTAGGAACAAAGAAACCAGAAAGACGTCATTCAACAACAACAAAGAACAGATAGGCCTATATATAAATGTTATCTCTTTCATTTATAGTCATTTATAACGTCTGGAAAAATATAAATTCAAATGATCCCTTCCATAATAATGTTAGTAGACAAAAAAGTAAACTGCAAATAAATCAAACTGAACCACTGAAATGTTGTCGCCTCAAGATAGCGATATAGTATATATAGTGTTAACCGGTCACTTCATTCACCAGTGTGCGACAAAGACATGAGTTCCAAACCCTCTTGAGAAACAAGGCATGAACATGAGAATAAAGCCTCAGATGCAGAGCATCAGTGAGATGAAACGCAGCTTACAAATACTGAAAAGGGAGTGCACCTTTTTCCCCCTCAAGGTGGGCTTTCAGGGATTACCATGGTAACCGATACCAGATCCAAAGTGTACCGGCTAATCTTACTCACCAACTGTTGATAATGTACATCTGAGCCTCTTTGTGCCCTGCAGGTTGAGCACACTTTTTTGAGTACATGTGCTGATAGTTGACAGCAATAATTTTCAGATGACAAATGTTTAAAAATCAGATATTTGTTGTTGTGGGTCTTGGCACCGGTCACACCTCTTAACAGGCCTTGAGTTTGTTTAGCTGAGCGGTATCAAAAGATTGCTTTTCTCACTCAATGACCTTCTTGATCATTCCCCGATCTTACTGAAGCAATGGGGGATGGAAATGCTTCTGGCTGTGAGCTACTCAGCCCAACTCCTTCTTCTCTATTGGCTCATTGTTTCCTCTTACATCAATACACATGGATCACTGAGTTATTCAGGGGATATAGGCCAAGTTATTCTCATATCCTCCCCCTCGAGAGTGTCAGGGGACATTCCAGCGGCTCAAGTGGAGCAACGGTAAAAGAGAGTTTCTCTCGCTTCAGTGGATACAGGTCACTGACGGCAAAGACCTTCAACACAGTGACCGGCTACAGGCTCTTTGTCTGGCACTGAGTCTTAAAGAGATATTTCACTCTGGAGTAGATCCAACGCTTTGGCCTAACAAGTCTCCTTTCTACTTGATATACAGAGTTTTTTTCTGGACATGTAAGACGCCGCGTTCTTTTCAAATTTCTTGTACAAAACAAAAGTGCTGAAAAATAAAGCAATTAACATAAATGTTCACATAGAATAAGTTATTACACGTATATATAAGTTTGGGCTGCCATTTTAAATCGACATGTGTTGCCATTACTAAAACAAGCAGTAAACACAACATCGACATATCATCATCTTATGAAGTTATCGTTTGTAGTCGTGTTTCTGGACCTGGTGAACGTCCAGTATTCATTCTCTTTTGGCTTCGTTTGGTCTATATCAGCTCCTGTGGGAAATACCTTGCTCTTTAGCTTCCGATATGTTCACCATCTAGTCACTAACTTTTTTTGTCTGGCGTATAACGCTGGACAGGTAGTGTCCATGCTTCCAGAGCCTATGGGTGGCGGGTAATGTAGGCCGGAGAAGGCGAAGCACTGCCCTAGACTGCAACCTGGTAAAGTTAAAATAAGGAAAACGCCTGCATCGTCCTTGCCTTGTCTGGAGTAAGGTGTTCTTGTGAGCGGTGTCATGATAAGAGACGTTTAGTAGTGAATACCAATACCAGTACATTTCACAATTCCCAATCTAAACAGGACGATGTTTGGTTTGTCCATTCTGGGCTGCTGTCGAAACATGGCAGACTCTGTGAAGAGGACCTGCTCCCTATTTTGGTATAAACCATTCATTCTAAGCTAACAAAAACACAATGAGTCTATGAATATTACATTTAACTTCTCCTGATAGATCCCCCGTAATCCAACACACTGGTCCTTTAAGAGTAAAACCCTGAAGCTTTACCTCTAAGACGTGCTTTCCATAACCAGCAGTCCAGTGCATTCACAAATACTGTGCAGATAAAAATAATTCATAAACACCCCTTCCTTTTTACTACACACGGCACTCCGAGAGACTCAAACATAGAACACACACACACACACTCAACCCAGTGTTTGTACTTTGCCATATACGGGCAGCCTGAGGCCGGCATTGGGTCATACCTCGGAGTTTGTACAGCTCTCCGTTGACAGAGTTTACAACGAACATGTGCGGAGCCTCGTCGCTCGGGGTTACGGAGGCACCGATCAGGGGCAGGGACCCGCGGGGCTTCTGGCTCTTCCCCTGATCGTTGACAAAGTACTGCAGCTGTCCCAGCTCTGGATCCAACACAAAGTACCTGTATGGGAGGGAAACAAAGACCGAGAGTTAAGAAAGCAATGGGCAAGAGAGAAAGAAAGCAGGGAAGAGAGGGAAACAGAAGCAGCCCCATCATTTTTGCTTTATGCTCTCATTATCCCCGCTTGTTTATTGGGAACACTTTTCTTTATATTCCTGTTGTGCAAACCTTCCAAGAAGTGTGTGAGAGAAGAGCAAGAAAGCGGGGAAGAGGGCTTTAAATGAGGGTGAGACGAGGCGAGAGAGAGCGCTGCTATAAATCTAGATCTGGTTGTCGATGTTTTTCTGACTGAGGTATGTGCACCTGTGTGAACTGGGATGTGATGACTTGAATCTTAGTTTTGGTTTTACTAAAGTTTTTATTGTCTCTCACTGTTTTATGTCGTATGTCTGAAACTTTGTTAAATGTGCTTTTGCTGTCTTGACCACGACACTCTTGTAAAGGAGATTAAATAAATTTAAATAAAAATAAAAACACACAATATCCTTAAGTTTCTCACCTCCCATGCAACGACGCCTGCAGGATGTTATTTACCACCGCTCTCGTCATGCGAGATCCATTAGAAATACCCCTGTGTGCACATTAAGGCCCGCTTTCACCAACGTCAAGCCGGGCAACTCAATTCCAAATTACTCAAGGTAGCAATTAGTGCGCTCATCGTGAGCAGAATCCACAGCTCGAGGCGTGCAAATGAAACCCCACATTTCCCCCTTTGTGATTAATGAATCACGTTCGATCGCTGCGTAATTGAATCTCTACCTCGCTCATCGGCGGTTGGACGATTAAGCGAGACACGAGAGAGGAGCAGAGACTTTTCATTTCCCGTGGTCAGAAGGGATCGTGCAGGGCATTCAAGAAAAAAACGGCCTGTCTGCTGCACTCAAGGCATTTTCTGCCTCTCAACACGGGCCAGTGGCGCCGGGTGGCTTCGGCTGACCTTCATACGTGTGCCCAGTGGCCCGAGGTCACAGCAGTTGTCTTTGTTTCGTCGTCCGCTCCGCGTATCGCCTTCGTTTCCCTGATAACTCCAGTGTTCGCAATCAATGTTCTCTTCACATCCGCGAGTACAGAAGCTGTATTGATCAGGCCTTTGCCGAGCGGCGCCCGTACACCCACAGTTGTATGTGGCGATTAAAGGCGTCCACTCCAGTGTCTCACAGGTGTTGACTTTCAAAGGACAGTTACGGGTCACTTCAGTCAGCCCACTGCTACTCCCTTTCATCTGTAATACCAATATATCATCAGTTGTTTGAGTATGACCAGACGTGTATGTTCATTATCAATTTACCGACAAAGAAAAGCTATTAATTTGCCCAATTGCTATATGTATGTAACGTTTGCGATTTTAATAATTAACAAAAACTGGTTGCAGATTAATATTCGATCAGCTAATTGAGAGTAAGTAAGAAACATATCTTGAGTTTGGGTCCAATTCATTCCTGGCTCAACAGATCTAAGACGACAACCAAGAATTACTTTCATTATTTAATCCGCCGTTTGCTTGTTGGTTTGTTTTTCTTCGATTGATCCGTATTAAACATTATCTAATATTTGTCTGTAAAATGTCACAAAACAGTAAAAATCAAAGTCACAGTTTAGAGCCCAAGAAGACCTCTTCATGCTTCCTGTCCAAACAACAGTGTGACGACCAAACGTAGTGAGTTCACAATGAAGCTGCAAACCCTCACATTTGAGACGCTTTTACCAGCTGAGTTGAGCATTTTGACCTTATGAGGAGGATCAGCTATCTGCCAAAGATGATTATTCCACTGTCAAAATAGTTTCTTTGTGAATGTCATGTATAAATGTCAGTTATATCACCACAAGTTCCCAGAGACATGGTGTCATCTTGAAACTGATCATTTTGTCCAACCAACATTGCGAAACACAAATACATTTAATTTGAAATGAATCTGCTAAGTGAACAAAGCAGCAGATTGCAACTGATTGCTTCAGCACTATACATATCTATCACTTTCTTTCTTTTCTTTTTTTAAAATCACATCATGAATGGCTTAAGTCTACAAATATGTTAACGATGAGCGAACAAAAGAACTCTTTTGCTGGGCCTTCACGTCGGGCATTTTCCCATGAACCCTCTAGAGTTCCCCAGAGAAGATGCAGTGAACACCGATCTCGGAAAATGTATCCCCACTGGTGATCTTGCCCCCTTCCATCAGGCGAGCTGGTGATTTATGTCGACCCCATTGACCAGGGAACAATCTGCCTGTGTCAGTTTTTAACCAGGCATCTCTTTTCCGCTCACATACACATGCACACACACACACACACACACACACACACACACATACTGTTACTGTACATGAAGTCTTATCAGTCAGCAGAGTGGAGGCTTTTACCGTTGACCCCTCTAGACGAGTCCTGCCTTTGCAGCAACACCCTGATGGAGACCTCTAACATGATGGATGGTGCTGTGTAATAAATCCTGGGCTTCACATTAAGCCTCTCGTGTCATAGCAGTGCTGATGATGTCTGACCCGCAGTAAACCTTTCACCTTTCACCTTTGGAAGCATGACGCTGCAGCAAACTGGGCCACATGAAAAGATAATGACAATGGTGGAACATTTGCAGCAGTGTTACTGCACTTAGTTAGAATGCATATCTTGATTTTAAACCCATTACTGGTTTAATGGCGATCAAATGTTTGTATTTATCCATATCTCGACAAAAATACATTTTTTTCCAAGAAAACCCTAAATGTAACGACATTTGCTTTTCAAAAACTATCCCCAGTAGCTTTGAAATGTAATCACTCAGCCACTCAAGAATAAACATCTATAACAATAAAGGGCTTTCAGATACCGATCCATTTTTCTTTTCTTTTTGCTGATATCATAAAATAAAATCGCCACCATAACAATAACAACAGTGTTAAAAGAGCTTAGTCAAGCACATTTATCCACTCCACCAGAAACACTGCCATTTCCTAATGCAGAAAATAGCTTGTCAGCAGACTTTGCATCGCTTCTGTGCTCTTTTGGCAGTTCATTCTTAAAAACACTCGGGAGGAAGGCAGTAAATCACCCTCGTTATTGGCAGGAAATGTGACTTATACTTGTTCAGTAATAACATGAGTAGCATGGCCCCAGAATACGACCAAACATTTGAATTGCTCGTGCCGGTGAGCCTGACCTTTAACAGGTCTGCATAAGTGTGTGTAGCATTACTTTTCTTTACCCCGCCCTCTGCAAAGACCTGCCGCCTACTCTGCCTCTGATTGGCCCCGATATTCTTCGCTGCTGAATAAGAATGTGGAATATATAAATAAGGCATGTGTGTATATGTGAAACTGCGCGTTGTACTCCTCCACGAGCAACATCACAACCTTAAAACAAAGCAGTAATTCAAAATGAAGAGAACTATTGATTGTTTTTTCATCAACAGAAATGCAGCGGTTACCAGTTCCCGGGTGTGAACAGACCCATCCCGACATCATTTGTGGAGGTAACCGCTCCTCTGTCAAACCCTGACCTAATATCTTCATTGGAGATTTGGGTGCAACGACATGAAAAAGTTATGCTCAGCGGTGCAACCAATGAAAAGTTAGTTTTGAGCCGTGTGTCGGGTAGTAGTGCCGAAGGGGTTCTGTAAAGTCAACATTTTATAATCACATACTATCATGAGAGAGTCATAACGGTAATCTTACTATAGGTTGGATCTGGTAACATTTCCGTAGCAATTTCAGAACAACACAAGTCTGAATTGAATGTTGCCAGATTATATATATATATATAATAAAATTCTCAATCCCGAGCTCTGGGGTTGAGAAATGAAGCCAAAAAGAAAGTGCCTAGTACAGTTAATCAAATGGCAACTTGAGGCTGGCTCCAAAAATCCCCATCAATCCCAATTGACCTTAAAGTTAAAATGCCCAACTTTACAGCAGAAATATATATGCATGTATACAGCCCAGGACATAAAACAGTGTTGGTCTCTAAAGCTAATATTTATGACAACTGTACAGGGGGTTAGATTTGACATAACTCACCCATTTAAACTATATTGAGGCTTAAAGTTTGGCTTAATCAAGAGTGTTGCCGCTTTGAGTGACAGGTGGGTGGCGTTACAGGTTGCTTGCTGTCTGCTAGGTGTCACCTCGGCTAAATCACTTTAACTTGACCTCTCGGGCCGTGTTGGTGCCTTTCAGAGAATTCTTCAAGCAATACATTTGTCAGGCTTGCTGTGTGCTTAATTGTACGCCAGCCATCCTGCTGGCCAATGTGCGGGCATTGGATGATGGTCTGTATGACCTCTGTGCGGGCATCAGTTTCCAATGGGATAACAGGAACTGTAATATCCGTGTTTCCCCGAAACTTGTCTAAATCATGACATAACGTAAATGACAAGACGAGAGCCTGATGAGAGCATTGAGAGTCAACCAGAAATCTAAACATTAAGGTAAAAGCTAGAGCGGCATTTATTCGGCATTAATCACACAAATTATCACTAAAGCAGGTTCAAGTACAAGCTCCCATCAAAATAGTTTGCTATGGAGCTTTCAACTGTATCACATGGTCTTCATCCGCAGATTGAGTTGTGGACTTTGAGTTGTGGACCTTTAGTTGCGATGGTCAACTCAAAAAAGAAAATCTAAATAGGGGCAGTGAAAGAAAACGAGGCTTAGTTTTTCTTCCTCTTCTCTGCCACAGAAACCAGAGCTGCATTACCCCGACTCACAGCTTTGATGAAAGCAGCACAGCAGGGCTCCTTTTCCAGAGAGCACATCTGCAAAGAAATGATTCATCCCTCACAGTGTACTCCACACCCTGCTGACCGCTGAGGTAGACATACATTTAGAATCTACACATGGAGAAATCATTTCAGATATAGCCCCGTATAACAAGATATAGTCAAAATATCATAGACAGAGAGCTCTAAATGCTTTTGGTACTCTTCGATCTGCATGCAAATGTTGAAGTATCACCACATGACTATTTACCTGTATCTTTATTTATTTACCTTTATCTTAATTTCTTTGGGTATTCCTCATACAAAAAGTATTCATTTAAACCATTAAATAAAGTTGCATTAAAAAAAGGATCTAACTTCCTGGTTGACCAAAGCATCACTTTTTTTGGGTCAGTTTTGCGTTTTATTTTTTGCTGGTACTTTGAGAGACGTGTGTTAAACTACGCTTCAAGTCGCAATTTACTTACTTTCATTATCATTATATCTACTGTATATTATTATAGTATATACAAACTATGAAAAGCTAGAAAAAAGGAGTATAGAATGCATATGCAACATAAATGGCTCCCGAGCATATTTTCCCCCACAATGACACACAAGGCACCTACACAACATAACAGCACTTCACACTGACACATGGCCTCCCACACAGCGGCAGAATTAGCTCCACTCAGGTCTGATGCCCACCACGACACAACCTGCCAAACACACACAATGTGTTTCTCCGCCTAATAAATATTGGAACGTGACTGTCGACTGCAATTGCTCCTACACCACCAGAGCACCGCCTCTCCTCCTTCACATGTTCCCATAGGAATACTGTATATGAGCTTTCGGCACCTAAAGATACAACTAGACGCACCCTGAACTTCTCTTCTTCCTCTAATGGGTTTAGAAAAAGGCTGATATTATCCTTAAATGTTTAACTCAGAACCAGCTGCATCAAGCTTCTCTCTAACTTCCAGTTCAAGTATTTTTGTGGCCACCTCAAGTAAAAAAAACTTTTATATCTAAATTAAGTTATCTAATGTGCCAGATGAGTTCAGGGACTAATGAAAAACTGAATTGTAGTGGAAGTTTGAAGAAATGTAAACAAAAGTGCTAAACATTTGATTGAAGGAATACTTTCACCACTAAACTGAGCAATGAGTAAGACAGTTACGATTATTAATGTTTTCTGGTTCGTTTAAATCAATTTAAAGCCATTGGTTACATTTCGTTAAGCTATAGGAAACACAACAATCCAAATATTTCATGTGGAACCTCTTCTATAAAAGGTGATGTCAAGTATGTATTCGGTTAAAATGATTGATTGGGCCCTTAATTGCCACGTCAATTATCGTAAAACAAAAGAAGACAGCAATATCTGAAATACTTCAAGTTACTGTTATGAATCTGTAGCAAAACGGTGCCTCACGTTGCAAATTGTAGCATGTTAAATAATCTCAAAGATTGATAGAACAGTGTTGCAGAAAAATGACTGCTGACCGAAAGTGCAGTTCTACTACCTTACTGGCAACAAGACAACAATATTTTTGGAATATTCACTCATTTCCCTCCAAATGGACATAATCTTTGAAATTAAAATTGCTTTTTCATGCTTTTCTGGATTATCTAGAAATTATAAACAACTCCGGAATCATTTTAGTCCACATATAAAAAGGGTTAACAGAATATGAATTATGCTTTAAATGGTCACATCCCACCAACGCACTTGTGTTCAGAACAACCGGCTTTCTGTCTTCCTGCAAAAAGGCTCCATTTTCAGGATGTTTCTCTGCATCGACACATTTCGTAAGACCTTCACCATCGGGCACTCTGAAATTGAAACGGGACAAGTGCCCCCCCCCCCCCGCCCCAAAGAACAAAGGCCATGCTTTAACATCACCCTTCCACATAACAAATTTAGCATAACAACCTGTGCATTATATACTGTGATATTGGTTTTCATATGCAAGTTCAGGTGTTTGAGTGAGCAGACTTGACAGGTAACAAATCCCACATGAATAATAAACACAATTGAGATGCGCGTGTGCTGAATCTTACGCCCAGATTTTTACTCCTGTGGGTGCATATCAGTGCATCATCTGCCTGTCAGTTTAATGGAGAGCTGGGAGCAGCCATTCGTTCTCTCCGCCTCCCTCTCTCACATATACACACACTGGCTTCCAGCCCGGATCAAACCCCCTACAGTCCCGTATATGCAGCAGCGCCACGGCGACAACGGGACGATTATTTTTGTGGGTACGTGGGTGAAAAAAATTAAAAAGTAATTTCATCACACTACAGCTGCAGAGGAGAAATGTTGCATTATTCATTAGCAAGTAAAGTCATTATACGCCTAAAAACAAAAAAAACACTCAAACCACAACCGGGTGTTTGATACATAGCTCACAACAGTAAGAAGTGTAGGCTTTGGTCATGTTTTCAAATGAAAAGCTCGCTCATAGCTACTCATTGAAAACGCTCTGAGTTGAGTGAACTGGACAGGGTAGCAAGTAAACCCATGAATGCTGCATGAAGAACATTCATCCAATAAAGCACCGCTGTGATCTCCACAGTTGTTGCCGAGATATTCTGCACTTCATTATGAGAGCAGACGGCAGCGCTTTCATGAGCAGCAGAATATCAGGAAACTCTTTAAAGAATTAAGAATAAGTTAATATCCCGACAACGTTTATTTATAAGGAAACGCTGCACGTAACACAGGGACGCATGTGTTGATGTTTAAGGCTACGTGTCCACAGATACGATAACCCAGCCCTAGAATAAAGACTATCTTTAGGACTCTACTAACTAGAGCTACAACGATTAGTCCATTAAGCCGTCTTGTATGTGAGGACTGCTGCTTTCTTTGTCTTTTCTCAGTTGCAAATGACAGGCCAACTATGCGATTAGTGCAGTAGAACAAAAAAAATCAAACTATTGACTAATTGAGATCATCAATTAACCGTTTGGTTAATGTTTCCAGCTTCTCTTTACAGAAAATGTGATGCTTTTCTGAGTCATATGTGATGGTAGAAATAATAGCTTTGGGTTTTGGACTATCGGCAGATTAATCAACAATGAAAACATTGATTGTTGCCTACATTATTTGTACATTATACAAATAGGGATAAGTTACTGTATGTAATGGAAACAGTTTCTAAATTAGCATCAGTCTCTGCCGATGCATACGTTGATACCAGCATGTCTTCTATTAGCTAATATCGGATCGATATATAGTATTAACCCAGACGATTTATCGGTCGAGCTCTAGTCAAATGTTCTTTTAGTCGATCGACAGAAAATCAATAATTCTTCAAGAAATAACGTCAAATATTGTCTGGTCCCAACTTAAATTAAATATTTTCGGGTTATTTAATTAGAAGGTGTCATGCGTGTGTTGTGACGGGCATTTGTCGCTGTTTGCTGACGTTTAGTAGACCAAACAATTCATGAAGAAAATAACAGATGAATTGATAGTAAAAAATAATCATTAGTTGTGTATAAAGTGGACCCCTAATGTTAGAAAAGGCCACACAACTAGTGCTATATGGTTGCGACTAAAAACGATTTTCATTATCAATTAACCAGTTGATAGTTTTCAAGATGTATTAGTTCATCATCTCCTACAGCCCAAGTTGGACGCCTCCTCATAGTCCAAAACCCAGAGGACAGAGAACAAACTGCAAATATTCACATTTGAGAGGTAACATTTCTGAGGCATTTTGCCACGATTGACCATATCCAAACAGTTGCCATTTCAGCTCTAAAAATACAATCTAAATCTAAATCTAGCCTAAAAATGACTGTAGAGTCGGATCAACACACCTGTTATACGATGTCACCAAAGGCCAGCATTTAACTGGACTGATAAATAGAAATTTGTCTCTCTGAAAAATGTATTATATGATTTTTATTAGATTCTGTAAACCTTGTAATAGTCAGTAGAGTAGTCCGTTAGGAGGCCTACATGACATGTGCAGGGTTTGGAACCCTCTGACCCCTCCTCCTCCTCCTCCCCCTCCTCCTCCTCCTCCTCATCACAGTGACGTGTTGGTAAAAGTGCAACGTGGACGGGGAAAATAACAACACCGAGCTATCGGAACCCCCGAACAATAAAAGTGAATCGTGTCCAACGCCTGCCCCCCAAACTCCATCCCGTGCGCGCTCACCTGTTCTGCCAGCCCTGGAGCAGGTTGGTGTATTTGCTCAGCACTCCTTCCAGCTGCTTCTTGCGCGGCTGCTGCAAATTCATGCTGTTCCACAGCGCAGATCCCCGGCTGCTGCCTCCTCCTCCTCCGGCCGGGCCGCCCAGGGAGCTGGAGCCGGGGCTGTGCGACCCGCTCCTCACGGGCTTCCTCGTCGATGACGAACTCCCTCGGTCCGACGGGGACGAGTTGGTCGCGTTGGCCACGGGGTGCGGACTGCAGGGCGACTTGTCCATCCTGGCGACGGGACGGTGAAGAGCAGGAGGAGGAGGAGGAGGAAAGGGGAGGGGAGGACAGAGTGAGGAGGAGGAGGAGGAGGAGGAGGGGACGGGGATGGACCAGAAGCAGCCGCGGCGGGGACGATTTCAGCAGAGCATAAGTGGTGAACGGGGCGATGTGTGTCTGCTGAATTAAAGCAGAGCCGGTGGATATGCACGGGCCGCGGTGCGCCGGTGGTTAAAGCGTCCCTCGGCGCGTGACATACTCCCCGCTGGTGTTTATATCCCGCTTCCTCTCTCTCTCTCTCTCTCTCTCTCTCTCTCCCTCGCTCTCTCCTCTGCAGTGCGCGGCTGTGTGGCACTGTGGGTCTCCTCCGGCGTTTTCCTGTTAGAAAGGAAGAGCAGAGCGCAGACACTCCCACTCCACTCTGGACCGGCCCCCGGATATTACAATGCAATACCAATATGCACATCATCATACCAACAAAAATGGTACATAATATTTATAATAATTATTTTTATTTCATTGTTTGCCAGTGTTGAGTCTCGCCATCAGTCTTCCTCTCAGACTGCAAGCACATACCAATCAGAGGGTCGGCAGTAACCTCTTTGTAGCCTGAGAGGCGAAACACAGGGCATCAAAGTCATGAAAATACTGAAAAAAATTGTACTTGTGACCCCAACTTCTAAAAATGCATGTTGGATATTTGTGTAACAGAAATATTTGTACAATTAAAATAAAACAAATAAATATAAAACCTAATATACCTCCAAGCTTCCACGCTGCCCCAATTGGCAGTTTGAAGTAATAGCGCAGTGCGAATTGGCTTAACTCCATAAACATCTCCTGTGGATGCTCAAGAAAGTTTAATTTTGTCCTCGTTTTATCTTTGGTAAGTCCATTAAATAGCAAGTTCTGTCTACAACTTCTTTGAGCAGGCCCAAATGTGCTTAAGGACACATTCAACAGCTGAATTGTGAAGCACAGTTCAAGGTCAATCGGTATTCTTTTCTCCATCTAAGATATCAAACTAATTCAGTCAGAAACCTCCAGTTTAGATGACACCTGTATGCAGTGGAGAGGCTCTGAATATGAGAATGCAACAACAACAATTATGTTTTAAGGTTGAGTTAACTTTAATAAACTATTTCACAACACAAATGTGTGTGTGTGTATTAAAACATATATATATATATATATATATTATGATGTCAATATTTAAATTAATATTTTTTACTCAATATGAAAGAGAATAGGAAATATTTACTTTAGTATTAATTCGATCAACTAAGGAGGAAGAAAAAGTAGAAAATCATTTCTTAAATTCTCTTGTTCTAGTATTTTAGCAATTTGGGATGGCTATATGTGGGTTATATTTTCGTTCATCAAAGTATTACATAACATGTCCGACTCACACAGACAAGCACGCACATATGGCCACAACAAACCGAATGAAAAGGACACGTTAGCGAAGACCTGACTGAGGACTGACTGCAGGCCATTAAGAAAAGGCAGAGATTTGAAGGCATGCCTGAATGAATGATATATTCCTGCTGCTCATCAGCTGAGGCAGACACAAAGCCAAGATCAATACAAGAGAGTAAAAAAAGATCCCTGGGCTACAGAGTGCCCGGGAGATTTGTTAAAAGCCTGCGCTGAGAGTCAAGCTTGGGTCAGCTGCATTCCTAATGAGCGGTCAACGCCACTTTAACTCCGAGGTCTTGCTTATTGTCCATCCATTTAGAGTACATATTATTTAGAGGGAACAAGTATTTATCATGTCCATCATTAAACATAAAAGGAAGGTGGTTGTGCCTGGACGGTGATCGTCCAATCGCACCGTAGCAACCGTAACTAAGCATGTCTGTAAAGCTTTAGATTTGTCGACATGTTGTCCATTACATTTCCAAAACTAACCTAGGAGAAAAAGCTTAGAAAATGGACTAAACTGTGTTCATCTGCTCTAAAATAAGCCAACAATGTTAGTGTGTCCTGCTAACTAGTTTACTATCTGCATTAGTAAGCTAATAATAGTTCATCCCAAAAGGCAAGGGGCATGTTATCAGCTGACTTTATTATATTATTTTTTGGGGTTATAGGTTACTTTACGTGTGTAAAAAGATGCTTGTGCATCACCTTTATTTCATTGGTTATTTCTCATCCCCAAAACCCCTTTCTCTTGCAAAAGTGCCACTGTGTTACTTCTCAGGATTGTGTCTAAATGAGCAGTTCTCTTGGACTGGCACATACTTGCCCAGAAACGACAAATCGATGCAGTCAAATCACATCTCTGTGATGTCGCGTTGGGCTTAGCCTACTTAACAAAAGGAAGCTAGAAGATTTGTTTATTTTATTGCTCAAAGCGTTCAAACAACACGTTGATAGCGGTTTCCAGTATCTGCGTTGCAAAGGGGAGGGATCAGTTGAGCCATGAAATATGATTGTGACAAATTTTTCAGATTATTCTGACAGCACATGAATGCAGCACAATTATCCTATAGATTGTTGGTCGGTGACATTTCCAGCTTACTGAATAAATCATTTGAAATTAAGCTTCATATGTTTAGATAAGGATGGCCTTTTTTTCAAGAATAAATCCAATATCGTTGTTTATTTAATATTTCTGGTTTTTCACAGGCTTAATGAAACACCATTTCCCATAACATTACATTACATTACATGTCATTTAGCTGACGCTTTTATCCAAAGCGACTTACAATAAGTGCATTAAACCATGAGTCCAAACTCAGAACAACAAGAATCAAGCAAGTACAATTTCTTCGATAACGTTAAACTACAGAGTACTATCCATACGTGCCATTTAAGTGCTACTAAAGTGCTAAACAACAAAGTGCTATCGGTAGATATCTATTGCTAGAGTGCTACTACGGCTCTACCCTCCCTATTCAAGGTATAGTCGAAAAAGATGTGTTTTTAGTTTGCAACGGAAGGTGTAGAGACTTTCTGCTGTCCTGATGTCAATGGGGAGCTTGTTCCACCAATGAGGAGCCAGCACAGCAAACAGTCGTGATTTTGTTGAGTGTTTAGCTCGAAGTGAAGGAGCTACAAGCCGATTGGCAGAAGCCGAGCGAAGTGAATGAGCTGGGGTGTACGGTTTGACCATGTCCAGGATGTAGACCGGACCCGATCTGTTCGCAGCACGGTACGCAAGTACCAATGTTTTGAAGCGGATGTGGGCGGCCACCGGTAACCAGTGAAGGTCGCGGAGGAGCGGAGTAGTGTGGGTAAATTTCGGGAGGTTGAAGACCAGTCGAGCAGCTGCATTCTGGATGAGCTGTAGAGGTCGAATGGCATTAGCAGGTAGAACTGCCAGGGAGTTGCAATAGTCTAGCCGTGAGATGACCAGAGCCTGGACCAGAACCTGTGCCGCCTTCTCAGTGAGAAGAGGTCGTATTCTCCTGATGTTGTACAGCATGTACCTACAGGAGCGTGTTGTTGCGGTAATGTTGGCAGTCAGGGAGAGTTGACTGTCGAGCGTCACACCGAGGTTCCATAAAACCCAGATTTTATTGGGTTGAGGGGTTTGTTCAGAGATAGAAAGTACAAATGCTGGAAAAGTTTTTAGCGAGCAGAGATTACAGCAAAAAAAAAAGATTAAATTACTTCGACGACACAAGTACCAACGCTACTGTGCTTGTAGGTTTTTTATTGGAGCTCCAATTTGAAATATAAAAATGGCATACATTAAAAGGTTTCAATTTCTAATAGCAACTGTAGAGGAAGCCAATTTATTCTAGAATATGAAAAGTAAACCTCAACAACGCGCTTAATGAACTGAAAAGAATGATGAAAGAAATGCATTAGACTGACGTGAGGACTTCGGCTCTCTATAATCTTCTGCAAACTCTGCAGTATCATCACATTGAACATCCTCTTTGTCATCATTATTTCTTCCTTTTAATCATCTTCCACTCCGTCCTCTTCCTCCAATCCCCTTCATCACCATCACCCATGTTATAAGCACTTTGAGACAACTTGCATCATCGCTGCCTCTGTCGCCATCACCGAAACAGAATGGCCCAGAAATCTGTGTTTCCTCACCTCGGCACTGTAAAATACGGAAGAACTTGTTCCCCAGAGAAGGAGATACTTTAAAACTGAATAGATCCAAAATCTCAGATTTTTAGGAACTGAGAACAGCAGTTGCTTGTAGCATAATAGGGACACACTTCTTCGTTCATACGGTGACCTTAGATGAGTTTTAGGTTGTCAATGTTAAGTTATAAACTCAAATGTCAGTTTTTTTAAACATTAACCCCCTAGCGCCCCCTGAAGGTTTCCTTTTTCTACACAGTATCACATTTGTTTTATTCTACATCAGCTTGTTGTCTGTACACTGGTACCCTGCACTCCTTGAAGCTTATGCGCTTTCATGCCGAGTGTTAGATACAAAGATCTATACCGCTCTCATGTCTGTCATCGGCGATCACTCACGGTTGAGTATGATTGTCTTCCTGTTGGTGAAATGGATTATGTGTGGGTCTTCAAATGGCTGTAAAGGCCAATCCTGGATCCAATAATGGTCTACTGCAGTGTAGGCAGTTGTAGTATTCATAGCTGGAGGAGCAGTTTGGTGGTGGGTCTCTCCTTTCTGCGTTGCCTTTTTTGCTTTCATAGCAAGGCAAAGGTCCTGTTCCCTTCAAACGTCATCCTTCTCTAAAGGTTCTTCTCACAGGCCATCTCTCCCCAGTCGTTGAGGTAAACATGGCATTTCATCAGGTGGGATATGAGGTTATCCTTGTCCCGCTTTTTTTTTTGGTCCCCCTTGGGTGCACTTCCCCTGCCCAAGTTCTTCATTGAGGGCCTATTTCGGAAGACGGGAGTTTGGAATACGGATTATTTGGCCTGTCCGTCGGAGCTGGTGACGAGTGATGGTTGTGGAGATACTTGGTAGTTTGCTGATGTTTGTTTGCCTTTTGATCCCAGTTGGTCCTGAGGATCTTATGGAGGCATCGTTGGTGATATTGTTCCAGGACGTTGATGTGTCTTTTGTAGGTGGTTCAGTATTCAGCACCAAAGAGGAGCGAGGACAAACTGCTGCTTGATAGACAAGCAACTTGGTCTTAGTCTGGATGTACAGTACAGATGGAGCAGTCAGGATGTTAGCATAGCTTTGGCCTTTGTGTGGATCTATTACTTGGTAAGCTATGGAGGCATTTTGACAAATAAGATGTCCTCGTCTTGGAGCTAATTTTACAGCGACGTAAAATTAAAATTGAGGTATGGCACAGCTGATCAGCTGTCCATTGTTTAGTCATACTGCTATATTTTATGATCTCTGTCAGATGAGCATAACGGTGTTCATGACTATTTATATATTTACCATTAATTCAATAAATGTACTTTTGGTGTGTGTACTAATACATATTTTAGTATGTTGCAGAAGCAAACCTTCCCATGTGTCCAGCACATTTGGCAATTGGATTTCAGAAAATAATTAATGATTGATCAGTCAAGGCTCAATAAAGAAAAAGGCCCAGGACTCAGCTGTAAAGATAGTTGTGTGAAGAGGTCTTCCGTCAGCACACCTTCTCAGTTCTAATACCTCGATTTCCACGCCATAATATTTCACAGCTTTTAATGGAACCTGGCCTCTCAAAAACGACTGTAATAAGTGGAAGGATGGGGAGTTTTGCTCGTTGATAGATACAGTGCGTCAGAATAAATGATAATTTTGTAGTCAGTGCACATTTTCTAAGGAAGCAGAGTTCATTTCAGAGCAGGCTGTCAGATTTGGGTGCATTACATCAGCGATCTTATTGGGATGAGCTCCTCTGTCCTTGTCCCTGACAGCTATCTGCACATTACACATCACTTTGTGTAGTGTGCACAAACCACATATATCTCCTCCTCTCAGACTGACGAGTCCTAAACCCAACAGGAATGTACAGAAAAACACGACCAACCTTGGTTTGTATCTAAGTATTCGCTGGCACTGCATTTGCAGAGAACAGCCGGATCAGATTAGCATTTCACCTGGTGTAATTGTTCCTGGCAGCCATGGGAACTGAGATTATCCTGGGTCTGTTTGTTTTGGGAACATTGTATCTGCTCATTGTAAACTGTATTCCCATTGTTCCCCTTCGTTTTCTGGAAAGAAGCTCACGAGTCAAATAACATCCTGTCGGCTCTTATTTTGGTTTTACTGCAATGTAATCTTACGATTGTTCTGTTTATTCAGTTTCAGATCATTTCTTTACTGAGGGAGTTCCGTATGTCATGTTAGAAATTACAATGCGATGCTTGACTTGCCAAAAGCTTGTCTATGTTTGCACAATAGCCTGTTTTATTCACAAAGACCAGCAACCTCGCCAACTACCTTACGGACTGGAAGGGAGCTGTTGACCCTGACCACTGACAAGGTCAGCAAACTGTGTGTGTGTTTGTGTGTGTTGTTGTGCGTAATACTGTAAACTGATTTTAAAGTTCAAGGGTGTGTGTCGGCCTGTGAATATTTGACTTCTCAGCTTGCTGCCTATTTCCATGCTTGGCTGAAGGACAAAGCCATGCATATTCATCAAGGCAGCTAAATAATAAGGCTTTCTGATACACAGGTATGAATACTGAGGCTGTAATGTTCACACTTCAGAAACCTTCAGCCAGCCGCTTCTCTGAAGCTCAGAACACCTTAAAGGCTCTAGAAAAAAAGACGGGTACGTAAGACCAGTTGGTTAATCACTTGTGCGCCCTAGTTTTTCAAACAAATCCTTGTTGAAATCGGCAGGAAGAGAACTAGCTCACGTTAGCTATTAGCAGCTGCTGGGCAGCACAGTCCTGCTTGGCTAAATAACTGAGCTAACAGCTAACGCTAACGGAGGTTGCATTGGGTTACATTATGATGCGATCACGCTCTATTACAAGATTACAAGATCTTACAAGATAAGTCTAGCCTGGGTGTGTGTTTATGAATTGGTTTCTAACCTTCAACATGTTTTTTTTCTTGTAGATAGCCAACCACCCTGAACAATAATCTACTGTATTGGTCCCGAAGAGCTGCAGACCGGGCAACCCAACCTCTTTATGAAAGTAAAAAGCATGTAGTAGATGAATGTTTTACATGTAAAATGTCAAGTGCTTAAAAGAGAACTGAGAACTGAATTTGAAAAGGATACATGCATGCTCACTTCAGCCTTTCGAGTCAGCCAGCCCGGTCACTTCTAGCAGTCGTAACACCTGCAGATAGTTTTGGTGTTTACACTTCGGCGCTACTGTCAACGTCATTAGTCATATTATTCAAGCATTGTGCCATAAGATAAGTGGGAAAAATCCAGACCCAGTTCATGTTTTTATAATGGGTGGTGTAGGCACACAGGTGGTGCATTCACCGGAAAAAGTCATTTAATTCAAATTAAATGACTTTTTCCTCTTGATTTCTTTCACTTATCTTGTCTAGACACCATTGTCTCATCTGATAAAATATAGACATTTGTGTGTCATTCAGAGCCCTAATTAAGTTTAACCCTTCACTTTTGCACATGTTATTAGTCTTCTTCAAATGTGCAACTTGTTGATGACTAAATGCAAGGTCAGGAATACCTTCCATGTGCTCCTCATCTACGTTTTCATTTTCTTTGCGCTCTCGTTCGCATTCTTATCACTCCAGCTCTTGTTCTGGGCACAGCTCACACTAAAACAGCATTATCATCACTAGACCCTTGTACACTATCCAATTCCTCTGCGTCAACTTCAAACAAACCTCTATTCTTGTCAACTACAGATTTCAATGACTGTCTTGATCCATCATTAAATCTAACATGACCAGCCATATAAAAGTCTTCAAATGTTGATGGTTTCAACTGCACATCTGCACGATACGGCATAAACAACTGCGAAATACTATGATAAAAATGTTCTGAATATTTTATCTTAGAGAAATGAGCATAACGCACAACTGCAGGTCGTGTTCGCGTTGTTTTCGTTAGTTTGACTGTTGACAAAACTCGATATTGTGATGCAAACACATCATTACTGCATCATTTCACCTATTCTGACACTGGTCCACCAAACTAGTCATCCACATGTCCTCTGTAGTAAGACTCAAACTTATTTTCACTGCACTATCCCCTGTTCGCACAAACTGAATCTTGCGCTAACATTCCTTCAGGCTCATATTTGTCAATCTATGAACTGCCACAATCTCTGTTGTGTAAATAAAAACTTCAAAACTTTTTCAATGCATCTTTTGCTTTGCCCTGTTTGGATGCTTCTCTATGTGCATTCCCTAACAATAACCACATCTCCTTTTCTGCCTTTTGAAATGTTTGCATTTCAGCATTTTACCAATGGTCTGCTATATTGATTAATCCATACTTCATCAATCTCTCTTCTAAATGTGAATTTCTGCCAATACATTTGTATGCAGCCTCAAAGATAGTTTGATCTATACCTAAACTATGAAACAACTCCTCCACACTACCAACACTAGGAGTCTCATCTGTCAGAGACAATTTAATGGATTTCATAATCTTTACTGCTCGATCCCGATACTTCACTTGATCAGCCAAACTGTCCTTGCCGTCCGTCAAATCACTTTTATCATTAACATTACAGTGACATTTTTTCAATCAATTAATCAATCAAAGGCGCACAATAACAACAGAGTTTGTGGTTGGGTTGGTTCCATCTGTGTGCATAATATCAATTTGGAGGTACTGGATGACAAGTAAATGCACAAAGAAAGCTCCCAAAACACTGCTATCTTCCCAAAGTGTGCATTTATTTGTTGTGTCATTATGAAATAACAATTGAAAGAAGAATGTTTGGGGAAAAGATAGCAGGTATGTTGTCTTCTTTTTTATAGTTGTTGTGTGTCCAAAAGAAAAAGACATCCCACAACCAAAGTGGTTAGAAAAAGTCAGTATCTGTCTGCAGCATCAACTTCATGCCCATAAATGTTGAATGACTATGTTTCACTGCCTCTTGAGATTAAATAAAGGGAGATAAAGAGGGGGAAAAGATCAATTTTCATGAATTTTCCCCTTTGTGCAATCAATTGACAGCCGAGTGAAAGGTCATACAGTTAAAATGGTTCCACTAATGAGCCCTTCACTTTGAAGATTGTATTTTCCTCCTAATTAAATCACCTTACAGGACCAGAAGCAGAAAAAGGTGGACAAAGACACAGGAAGGCAGTGACAGACCTTCAGTTAAAAAATGTCACTAAAGCTCTCTGTGGGCTCAATTGAACAGGAGAAGAGGGGGGCGCCAATTTGTGCACCGACTTGACACTTGTATGTGTCAGAGGAGCTTCGGGCAGGAAACTACAAGCGAGGATAACTGCTAATGGCTCCTCTTGGTTTCAGACTTTTCCTGCTAAGCAGACACTCCAGAAGGATCACGGTGTCAAATTGTGACAGACGGAGGACGGTCATTTCCCTGAAGCTGGTTTCAGGGGGGGGTGAGCGCAGAGGACACTGTGACAGAAACACCGTACTCCTTTTCTGCTGCACTGTCATTACTCGCCACTCTGATATCCTCTTTCACAGACAACACAAGCTCTGGCCCTGCATTGTTATGTGCTTGTTTTATTCCCAAGTTGGTTTCCTTCCATGTTTAAGTGACCCTAATTTCCTTTAAGGACTCTTAGGAGGACCCTGTTAGTTGAAATCACTCTGTAACTTAACTTGACATACAGTATGCAGATGTATTCAAAGCAGACATAATGCCATAGTGGCCTCTTTGCGAACTAATTAGGGATTTAATTGCTCACAAATGTTATGGAAAGGTAATATAGAGTTAAAGGGTCGTCAAAGCATCAACAGGCAAAACAGGTTGTTGAAGCCATTACACTGATTTGTGTTCATCTATACCACATCCCATCCATGTGGGTAAATTATAATCATGCTACTGCCTGTATATCAAATTATGCTGATCATAATGAAATACTGTTGATTGTGTTGACATATTGCTGAAATGATTATGATGACGATGATGATAGCAGGGGGCGTTAACTCTATATGTAGACGTCACCTGAGTACAGCCAGGTGTGTTTGGCTTGAGAGCGGAAGGGCAAACTATTGTTCAACCACATTTAAGACAAAGCAAGGTTTTTCTGTTTAAGATGAGTTTCATCTATGTTTCTGTTGCTGTTTTGCAATAAAAGAAAGTATTGAAGTGGCGCGACGAGAGAATGCGCGTTGATTTACTGACCGCTCCTGCACAGGTTGTATTTCAATCAAATTGTTGCCTCAAAGTCAGTGATTTGCATCAAACGCTGGCTATGATGGATGTGGATTTATTTCTCTGAAGCACATGAGAGACATCTACTGGCTTGAAAACTGACTTGGGTTTACACGGCCTGGATGAGAAATCGATGAGGATCACCTTCAAGATGTGATAACAAATATTTCTTTGAAGAATTATTCTGCGCCTTAATCAACAAAACATATGATTTAACATATTTGGTCAAGCCTGAGACTGGGTTTGCAATGTGTTGCCCAAGCTGCAGTTAATGCTCACAGTTTGTGGATCATTAAGCAACCTACCTCAATATATACCATTTCAGACAGACAGACAGACAGACAGACAGACACATGGCTAAAGTGATAGGCCTTTTTTAAAACAGGACATTTTGACATGTATTAAAAGCACCAATGTAAATCATGACAAATAATAATGGTAACACTTGAAAATAACTTAATGTTGTCGTAATTAAATCACACTTCCAGATTTGTGCACTGATTTGACCATAATTAAGGTCTTTAAGTCCACTACAACCATTCTGTCTTCTAGATCTCTGCCGACAGACGTCTGTCTCACATTCATGACGATGACTCCACTTTCCATTCCTGATTAGGTCGAATCGTTTAGTTTTGTTCTGGTTCCCCTCTCTGACAGGCTCATCTCTCTCTCAAGGGCACAGAGGAGAGGACATTAGAACAATTTGCACAATCTTGTGGGTTGGATTCTTGACTTTTTAACAGGACACAAAGAGTGAGGGTAAGTATGTGTGCTTTCGCCCCTATTATTCATCCTCTACACAAATATTTGTCAGACCAGGTATGAAAATAGGACAATTTTAAAGTATGCAGATGATTCTGTTATTGTTAGTCGGCTCCAGGGCGGCGAGACTTGCCACGGTCCGGTCATCCACGACTTTGTGAAGTGGTGTGAGGAGTCCTATCTTCAATTAAACATATCCAAAACTAAAGACATGATAATTGACGTTAGAAAACATGCCCACACACATGAGGTCGTATTCATTAAGGGTCAGACAGTGGAGTGTGTGGAATCTTACAAATATCTTTGGACAATTATTGACCCAAAACTGAACTTTGATGCAAACTGTGAAGCTGTGTACAAAAAGGTGCAGCAGCGTTTGTTTTGTTTGAGGAAACTGTCTTATTTCCACATTGACAAAACCATGATGACCTTATTTTATCGTGCTTTTATTGAATCAATTTGATCTCTTTCTTTGGTGTCGTGGTTTGGAGGCTTGTCTTTAAAGAACAGAAACTCTACATCATTGTGAAAAGGTCTAGCAGGCTGATTGAAGTCACAGCTGAGCTCAGAGTCCCTGAAAGCCACACAGTTACAACGGATAACCGGCTCCATCTTGGAGGACGACTCCCACCCTTTGCACAGGGAGTTTCAGCTTCTCCCTTCTAGACGAGCGTATTTAGAACCACGGTGTAGAACAAAGCGGTATAAAAACAGCTTTGTTCCAGCAGCCATCATTCAGGTAAACAAATTATAATTATAACAGTGCACTGATTTGTGGCTTTGTGTACTTGTATCAGTCTTGTTGTCTGCGTTGATTGTAATGTGTGTCGAGATGAATGCCTCACTTTCCATTGCAAACCAAGTCTACCTACGGGTACAAATAAAGTAACCTGAACCTAATGTTCAACAAGGTCCAGTTCGAGAAAATGTCCTCATGCAAAAGCTCTGGAACATCACAGTAATGTCTTGCGCTATGATATAGTAGCCTATAGCAGTTCTTTCAACAGCTGTATGTAGTCAACAACTGACTGTCAAATTAAATAAATAAATAATATCTAAAAAATATTTATTATCAGTATTCAAATGTAACTGAATTATGAATACTTCAATAATAAATACATGTTCTTCTCTCATTTCAATAACAATAAGGGCTGGATTTAAAAAAGGAAAAAATTTACAGAAAGGTTTTGAAAAATGTTTATCTTAAAATAAAGTACTACATTTAAGTTAATTGTCTTTGCCCTGTAGCTTTACATTAAGTTCATTCAGGTGTCTATTGACTATAATATATTGACGATATTATATTATTCTCTTATAAAATGTGTGTGCAGGGACTAAATCTGTTATTAAAACCACTTCTTTCAGCTCTATTCTGTCTGTTGACATTATTGTTGGTCAGTGAATGAATGTGTTAGATTCTGATCATATGTTTCTGTTCCTTTATTTCGGATGTGAGTACGTTTGCTCCAAAGAGTTGTGATTTGTCTCGTAGCAAAGTTTCTCATTGACGCTTTTAATGATCGTCATGTTCTCTGAACACGTGAGACGTGCTAGTTTTTAACTTCCTTTGGGATGAATGAACATAGAAGAGTCTGGTTAAAGACTCTGGCTTCTGTCCACATTTCTCTTATTGGAGAACAACATGTGAAATAACTTCTCTTACTCGTTCAGTTCCGACTGCTCGGCCTCTCCTCCTCCTGTCTCTCCAGCCTGTGTATATCTCACTCGAGCTGCGACGCTTACCACAATACGCATATTTGATTGGCTGAGTAGCATCACGTGATGTGATTTACAACACGTGTAAATAATCAGTGTGTTTCTGGACCGCTGAACGAGTACCGTAAAGGCTGGAAAAGCGGCGCCGGTTAAAATATAAGCGCTTTGTCAACATTTAATAATTATCAATCAGTTAAAGGTCCAGGGTCCAGATACAACGGCGTCTGGACCCGGATCCGGACCGCGGTCCGCCTGTTAGTGACCCCTGCTCTAGCAGCACCAAAAGGTCATATAACAATCAGAGGACAGTTGACTGTCCTTTTGTTTAAATCCTCTTATAATTCACAAAACTACATATATTTAATTCATCCAGTGTTATGTAATGTTCATTGGGTTTTTTATATTGCATCTAGTTTTTGCGTGTGTTTAATTTACACTTACATTTTTTAAGGGTGAATATGTTGTAAATTATACAGAATTACACAACTATAGGAATGAGAAGTATAGTTGAGATCAAATATGTGTAGTCCCATTATATCAGTAAGTAAAATACTTTATTATGAAGAGATGCATTTATTCATATTAGGGGAATTATGTCTCCGAGAACCCATTATGTTAAAGAATAGCTTCAGAGCCCAATGTTGTAAGTAACTAACAATTTATTTTATTGGAATGATGACCATTTCTTTTATCAATTGCAGGTATTGAAAGGAAGTAATGTTTTCTTTTTTTTAAAAGATATATTTTAAAATATAACATCTACCATCATCCATCCATCCATCCATCCATCTTTACTGCCATCATTAACAACCACCGACTAACTTTCCCTCTCTCATTTTTGTTATACATATAGCTCCAATCAAATTTTAAAAACTAATACCGTTAATACTAGCCGACTTCTACTATGCATTTACTTGAAGCACCTTCTGTTTCTACTATTACAATTATCCCTGCCCTTCTACTCAGGTTACTGTATTTGACAATGTTTTCCTTAATACTTCACAACTTAACACTACGAGCAAACACATTTACCTTAGAAATTGTGTCTGTTTCTTGTTTCATAAAATGTAGGAAAACATAAATAAATAAATGTCACATAATGTCTTCTCTAAATCCTTTCTTTTATTCTTTTAGAGAAAAAAAAAGAAAAAAGGCTGACACCGAGAAAGCAGGTGATATCTCACATGCAGAGGTTTCACATGTGTGTATTGCAATGCATTTCTTTCATCTCATTCAAATCTGAGACGCCATATCCGTGAGGTTCATAACTTTCCGACTACACCTATGACGTGCATTGACCCTAAAAATGGCATCTATGTCACACCAAAACATGATTCAGGCCCTCAGTTCCCAATTCATGTCATCAAATCTACCAGCACACCCGTTATTGATTGTGAAGTTTCACTGTGTCGGAAATTGATGGATAAAGCAAAAGCGTCTGTAAATCCAGGAAAAGAGTGCATTCACCTGGAAAGTACAACATATGCATAATATGCAGATTATTTTCTCATCTGAAATAGTAGAATGGAGACTAATTTTAGCAGTTGCGACCACTTTGGCTGTCGCTGGTGACAATAAAGACAGCAGGAAGAGACATTTAGCCAGAAGTGATCAATCCTGATATAATAGGGTTAGCTATAGGGCTGACAACCCTCCCCGCTCCGGACTTTTTGCTTTTAGGTGCGTTGTCAGTAAGAGCCCTTGGTAGATGGCCAGCTGTTTGATCATCTTAAAGTATTAACTCTTTTTGTTAAGATTTGCTTGAGAACACATTATGCATGTGAGAAAATAATTGCTGAAAACATGCCACAAGAATGTGAACTATATAGTACTGAAATGTCGAGTACTCCTGAAAATGGAGCCGTCCTTATCAAAACCCCAGTGCATTGCATCAGTGGTTACTCTGCTCAATCGCCTGTTACAACCCTTACTTGTGTTAGGTTGTAGTGGATTTTATATATATTTGCACATGTAGATAAGAGAAGTTTATGTTTTAAATTAATACATAAAGAAAGATATGATAATTAATTTGGGATATTATGAGGAATATTCTGGAGGAATGTATTATGAAACATAAGAGAGGATCACTGTTTTATTATTCTGTTTTAATGACAAATGTAATGATTAACTGTATGATGCATGAGAATGAATGAATGTTTTATTGTTTAGACAATAGTTAAAATGGATGCCGATTGAAACCTAATGTGTTGCTTTTATTCGGAAGGCAGGATAATAGGGTTTTATTGTGAAGGGGAACTTCCTGTCCTTGACCGGAAGAGTGAGCTTTGACCTCGCCTGTTTACTAATTGGCGTAGCGAACAGAATGGCGGCATCCTTTGAACTGACCAATGGAACTAACCTTTAGGTGTGAATTCATTTGCATGACCATACTAATAGCCGAGCATTTGTTCTGGGGACATGGTTCTACTGGTCTGGAGACTCGAGACAGCCCCGGTCTGTGGCTCCCTGGGAGCTGCACTCCGTCTGTGGAGAGTTCCTCCTTTCTGGCCCCACGATCGTGAACGCTACATGAGTATTATCTTTGCCATTAAATATTGTTAAACTTTAACTCGAATCCTGAATTTCCTGCGGCCACGGGACCCGGAGCTTTGAACACGAATCTTACACTTGCCACAGACTAGAGTTTGATAGTTTTAGTGGCGTACTGGCCATCTGCTACACCAGGACAAATCCAGGTGGATCGTCAAACAATACATATGGTTTTCATTGGTTGTCCGTCACTGTCTGTCTTCGGTTTTCTCTGTAAAATGACTGCTTCAGAAGAACTATGGAGATGAGCTGATAGCAAGCGCTTACTTACATTGACAAGGCCTTAATGTGGCCACAAATCAAATCTGAACATAAGAAAGCACTGAATGCGTATGCTATTTTTCTGACTGGATGTTATACCAGAAGATGTGGAGTTCATGGAGGAGATGGATAACCCCACAAATATGAGAATTGTGGCATCCAAATTGCCATATAAAATGAGAGAGGTGGTGCAAGTTTCTTGTTTCTTGAACGTTGTTGGTGACATATTGTTTAGTCGGCTTTGAATATGAATTACTAGTTCTAGGTTTAGGGTTGTGTTTTGACATAAATACATTTGAGTACTGAATTACAACACACACACACACACACACACACACACACACCCCGATCCATCCCTCTTATACCCGGTGTGTTTTAATGTAATGACCCTTTATAATGCAGCTCATCGGGATGCTGCAGGAAACAGAGGTCTGGATCAACTGAAGCCATACTTTGCCGTAGCCAATGCCCACACACAAGGACATCACATTAGCATTGATTGCCCTCTATTCCACCCGGTATAGCAAAGAAGAATACTTCAATTCATTGTCTCTCAATGATCTGCTTCATCTTTTCTAAACAAAATATCTTAATTAAGACGCACATAGGCCATGTATTGTGGTTTCAGGATTCCATTATGTGTGGAGGTACCTTACTGCTGCCTCAAAGTCACCATTCATCCAGTTAAGGTTACAGAATGATGGAACTGCTTTTCCCAGAATGCAACATGGGGCTTTTTAGTCCAACCACAGCACCGCTCCGGGTTGACCATGTGTTGTGAGACTGCCACCGGACGGATGTCTGTAGACGGCGCAGGAAAAACGTGCCACGCAGCGCCACATACACACACACACGCGCGCGCGCGCACCAGGCAGGCAGCTCAACGCGGACCAGCAGCAGCAACAGAAATGTAAAAGGTGGCCTGGAAAATAATGTGCCTCGGCTCGTCGTCAACATGTTCCCTGGAGTTTTGTATGCACTGCTGGCGGGTTTCCTCGGGGCCGTGGCGTCGTCATCGGCCAAACTGTCCCTCGGAGCCGACTACCTGAAGGGGGTCTGTGAAACCGGACTCCGGACGTGGGGGGAGCAGCGGAAATTTAGACAAGCGGACGAAACTACCGCCTGCGACCGGGTGAGGCATCTCCACAGTTAATTATTTAAACCGTGAGGATGGCTGTGAATAATGCAGCGTGCGCGCCTGCAAGCGGGGTGATTTCTCACGGAGGAAGTTGGATGGTTATCCCCGCCCGCCTCTCCTCTCTGACTCCCTCAGCATCAGCACCAGCAGCATCGCACGGGGGTGGGGGAGCCCATGCAGCAGCTTCGCTCGCGTGACGTCCGCGTGCCGGATGACATTGCAGCTCGTCCGTGTGTGTGTGTGTGTGTGTGTGTGTGTGTGTGTGTGTGTGTGTGTTATGGCGTTATTTTGTAAGTAACTTGTTTCGGCGTGGCGTTTCTGCGAATGTGGTCAGGTGTCGTGTTTGTGTGTGACTCTGGATAAGGTCTACGGTGTGACCTTCACGCTGTGTGCGCGTATACGTCACACGGTGATGTCGGAAACATCTGCAGACAGCAGTCATGGAGCCTCAGACGGTAGAAAGCGTGACATTTAATCTGGAGGATATTTTACATGGCAAAGGTGTGCAAGTAACACACACCCTCTTAACATGCAGCTTCTGGGAACACAATAGACACAATAACGCTGATGGTATTATAATACTGTCATTAATCTAATGTATTCTTTACAATTTGCAGTGGTGGAATGTAACAAAGTAGTTTTACTCAATATTGTGCTGAAGTACAATTTCCAAGGCCCTGTAGTTCATGATATTTACTCCACAAGACATAAAGTATAATAGTTGCTTCACCTCCAGCAACTGCAACATCAACAAATGTGACGGAAACATTGATACAGTTGTGTGTGTGTGTATATATATATATATATATATATATATATATATATATATGTATGTATGTATATATATATATATATATATATATATATATATATATATATATATATGTATATGTGTGTGTATGTATACTAATAATTTAATTGCATGAAAGTGGTCACAAATCAGTTGCCAATAAGTTCTGTTTTTGTTCTTCAGCTTCATATCCCTCTGAGGCTGCTGTGTGGTGGGCTGCTTTTCACCTGCAATGCTGTGATGTGGACCTTCCTCGCCAAAGCCCTCAGGTACTCCTCTTCCTCCACCCAAACCACTGTGACCACCACCGCCTCCAACTTCATATCTTCCGTAAGTATACAACAGTCTCTCACAGGGCCGTGTAGTCTGCTGCCACTGAGCGTAATAGAGTACTGTAATGAAGTTCATTTCACGGTGACCTTTCGTCCTTATATAAGCTGCATTCATTTAGAAAATAGGTTATATTCAGAAATAACTTGTCTCAGTGATGTAGGCCTCTTTCATGAATTACTTGTCAAAGTTCTCCTTGTTTGACATACCCTGAAGGCATCCTTATTGGCGATTATTTTGTATGAAATTGTAGAGACTGACTTACTCCCCCCCCACAGGCTTTTCTGGGCCAGCTGATCTTTGGTGAAGCCCAGATAACGTTGTGGTGGGTCGGGATCTCCCTGACCTTCTCCGGTCTGTTGGTACTGCAGAGGGTTTCACCGCAGGATGGGCAACGTGACGCAGCCACCAAGGACGAATAATAAGTCTTGTCTCCACTAGAGTTCAGCCCGGCTTCGGCTGGCTGTGGAATGAGGTGTGTTTTGGTCGGCTTCTCTTCTGATTTGAACATCTAGCCAAAGAAAAGTGATATATTATAAGAATAATTTCAAGTGTTCTAGTTAATCCTAGCCCAATTACTAGTTGTATTGATCAAATTGTTTCATAGTTAAACTAAGAGCCACTTAAATTGCATCCTTACTGATGAAGAACAAAAATATTTGTAATGTTACTGATTGTCTGTTTGTTTGCATGTAAGCAGAGGAACACTGTTAAAAAATCCGAGGAGATGTTGGCCTTTAGCCAGTAAGGCCATAACACAGCTACAGTCTGGCTAGTGGAGACAAGTTAATGGATGCCTGCAAAAAGTCTTTGAACACACCAATTAAGCAAAAATGATACTAGCTTTACGTTACGTTTGGGGAGTTTATCAGTCAACCGCAGCACAAGAACTCGTGAGCTATAGCGGAACAGATTAGAAGGAAGGGAAAAGAGTAGACTAAAGGGAATAATAAAACAATTTGGGAAATACCCTTCTTTGCATTCTCTACATAAGATTGATACCACTCTGATGTCTGTGCGGGATATATGAAGCTGGTTAGCGTCTGGTTAGCCTAGCTTAGCATAACATGGGGAAAAGGGAAACAGCTAGCCTGGCTCCGTTTGAAGCTAACACACTCTGCCTGCCAGCACATTTAAAGCTCACAATTAACATATTGTATCTTGTTTGTTTAATTCCAACATCCAGTAAAACCACATGGTGTTTTACAATTTGGTTTGCTTCATATTTAAAGGACATGAGGGATATTAATCTTATTTTCTAACTTTCGTCAAGAAAGGAAATATGTGCATTTCTCAAAAGCTATACCTTTAAAGAGACAGATAATACTACATATATATATATATATATATATATATATATATATGTGTATAAATAGTATTATCCAAAAAATTGACTTGAAGTCAATCTTTTGTGGTTTCTTCATGAGCAATGGTCAAATGGTATCATGTACTTTGATGTCACCATTACTCGCCTGCGCATTATATATCGCACCTGCCAGATCACCAAAGCTTTCTTAATTCTCACATTTCCTTAAGTTACTCTGACACTCACTGTAAACATCCTACACTGACGTTGCATCTTGTGCATGCTCAACTCGAATAATAATAAATGAAGCACTTAGCTGACGAGGTAAACTCGTACCTTCACAAGTAATAATACTAATGTAGCGCTCAAAGGCTCGAAAGGCCTTTTCTTCTCTTATTTGTCTTTCTTGACGGCTTGAACCGCAAGATATGAGCAGGACACAGCTGCTCCTCCACTTTATGATAGACGAATGCATGTTCCCACTGAGGCCTGAACTCAAATATCTCACACCAAAGCATCGTGGAGCGTCAATCCATATCAGAGAGACGTCCCTGTGAGCTGCTTCGTGTTATTAAACACACAATCTTGTGATTAAATGTCCAAACTGTCTCTCCAGCATTAGAGACGTCACATTGCCTCTTGATTGCTGTTGTGCTTCATGCGGCCTGCATTCCTGATCTTATATTATCCCGTCCATTACCCATCATTTGCAATACCATCAAACGTCCTTTAAGTCTCATAACACTGTGATGTGTGTAACAGCGAGGGAGCTTTGAGCACGGATAGTTGAGCGTGGGAAATGGCAAACATGCTGCAAGAGGGACGTTTCTGTTGGCATGAATCAGGCAAAGTAAGTATACCGGAGTATACAGTGGTTTGTCTAATGCTTTATTGAACAGTATTTTGAGGTCACACTTTGCGGTTGTTTGGATACATATCATAATATGAATGCATAACGGTAGCTATTATGCCTGTCTGTAATATTCCACAGCAGCAACGCACAAATATATGTCCGATTTCCTTCCAGTCGCTGCTGTGCAGGTTTTGTATCACGTGATTTACATGCATCCCTATTAATGTGACTGCACTGAGAATGTGATGATACAGCACTCATGTTAAAGGCCGGCTGAGTGATGTTTCACCTCGCAGGCTTCATTAGCAGTGGTGATATCCACTGCTAATATCCACTGCTAATATCCACTGCTAATTCACTCCAGCCAGGCTGAAGTGAATTCAGCTGTTTGTGCCTCCCAGTCACATCCTGGGTGTGTTGCATTACCCTTTGGGGGAAATTGCACTTATTCCCTTTCTTGTTGTGAGTCTGATAAGAAGATTGATACCACTCTCATGTCTGTCGGGATTAATATGAAATTGGAGCAAGCAGCCAGTTAGCTTAGCAACCACAATTTTAATTTGTGAGCTTTCAGGATGCTGGGAGGCAGTTAGCTGACAGGTAGCCGTGTCCCCCTGTAAACAGTCTTTATGCTAAGCTAACTGGCTGCTAGCTGTAGCTTCATATTAACAGACAGACACGAGAGCGGTGTCAACCTCCTCGTCTTAGCTCTCAGCGGGTAAGTGAACGTGAAGTGTGGTATTTCTAATGTACCTTTTAAGATCTGTAATATGTGCTTTTTGGTGCCTGGCTTTTCTTTAAGTTAACGGCATGATATGAGGGTAAACCATCTCCCTGTGAACCCACTCTCACTGTATAATAACCAGTCGGAGATTTGCAGTAGCCACATTTGATTCTCCGTGACAGCCGCATGGCTGAGTGTGATGTATTTATATATCTGTGTGCACATAAACTGTAGATGTGGTTGTACAGAGATTAGAAAACAACTCAAATACGATGTTGACCCGACAAGGCGTGCGTGACATTGGCGAGTTCATGTGCTGCACTGCAACTAGTACATTTTTTTCAGCCCTTTCAAAATCAGTAAAGTTTTGACCTATCTCTTGGTAGTATAATGGAAAAGAGATTTTGCAGTAGTTTGTTGGTACTCTTCAACCTAAAATATGTGCAGATCAGTCATCGCTTCTATCTAAAGGCTGCTGCAGCGACAAATGTAACATTATGTTTGACTTTTTAACACAAATCGAGACAGTTTGATTAGAAAGAGTCTCCGACGTAAACTGTTCATAATGTGTCTTACGGATTATGTGAAACAAACATTTGTAAAATTGTAAATATATTCTGTTAATAGGAAACACAAACGGATGTGCAAATTGCCATCCTCACTGAGAGAAGAGACAATACAGAATTATTTAATAAACATCTCATCTGACAAACAAGATTCTTGTCTTCTTGTATGTTAAGTTCATCTTCATGGCAGCTTTGGTCTTCAGAGAGAGGAGCTTCTCACAGCTATTCTACTTCCATATAGATCAAATTAGATGTGACTTACAATGCACCTGTATTCAACTGGGTAAAGATGTGAAGGTTTGGTCTTTTCCTGCAGGGAACAGGGACTTTGTACTCATTTAGCTCAGTGTCCTCTCTGCATCCAAACACAGTAACAGTCTAATAAAGAGCATTCTGACTGTAGCTAATGGGGCTGGATGTAATGTCTACTTTTACGGGGATGCTTCCTGTAAATAATTTATCAGTTTAAAGCCCCTTCAGATGCCTTGCACTAATTACAAGGCAGATAAGATCATGCTTCTGCAATTACAACAGTTACATATTTATTTTTTAATCATAAATATATTAAACGGTATCAATTATCTACTTTTTGTGTCCACATTTCTCAAAAAGGACAAACATATCTCTTTCATTTCACATGTGTCTTTGGAAAAATAGCAAACATTCAAATTGTGGTATTTCAAGGTATTTATTTAATATATATCCTGCTTTTTTAAAATGGGGTAAAAGTTGGTTTCTAATTATACAATTTAACTCGGGATGGTAACATGACATATGGCTAAAATCTGTCATTTACTAATCTGTATTGGTCATCAAAAGACAGCAACCATTCAAATGAAGACATTTTAAAAAGGTATGATTTTTTTCAAAATTGGAGGTTTTTAATGAGCTGCCAAATTACAATGTGTATTTACAGCAAAAATCAGACAATTCATTCTTATGTCAGGATATATTAATTACAAGTTTTGTTTTGAAACTATAGTATCATATTTGTCCCTGAATTTAAAGGGTCCAAATTTCTCACCAAGTAAAACCTTATTTTCAAAATCTTATCAACCGAGTCAATAAAATATCCACACAAATTATATAAAGTTGTGCTGCATACATACTGTTTTATTGTAATCCCCTTTAAACAAATATCAGTCAAAAGGGGAAAAAACATGTGGTCCATAATAAGTACTACAAATGGGATTTATAGAATATATCAAGAAAAGAAAAAAAGAAAGCTGGTGAACTGTATGTGTAAACTGGATAGCAACAGTTGCATCTCCGTATCATGATAACATTTCTTTAAAACTTCAGTGATTTTTTAAAAAAGTCTAAGAAAATGTCACACTTGATTATGCTCAACTCCTGAAATGGTAACTTTAATGCCTCTCTTCATACAGCATTACATTTGGCAAAATATATGTCCAAATATGTCCTTTCATCATCTTCAAAAAGCAAGTTCTATAAATACAGTAAGGCTTTCGAACACATTTGAGGAAAGGCATTTTTAATGTGCAATGCTTTGAAGTGGCCCATTCTCATCACCAAAGGTACAATATCCTCCTCACACTGGCTGGTCCGGTACCCGTCCACAGCAATTAAAACGTGCATTTCTAACGTGGTCCGTCGGGCCTCGGTGAACATTTTCCTCTAGCCTAAATGTCAATCAACATCTTTATCCTGTGAGGCTTTTTCTCCCTCTCGGCAGGCTCACGCAATCAGAGACAAACTGGATTATCCACAAGCGAATTCCATCAATTGAGAGCCAGTGAATCACACTGGGTCAGTGCATTCAGAGAGCAACGTGTATTGCTTTTATTCCTTTCTATCTGAGCTGGTGGCTGTGATTAAACTGGTTATAAAGCAAAGAGGCTGGCTGGGTTTGCTACACACATAGTGGCCAAATAGTCAAAAGAAGGTCAACCCACCCAACCTGCTGGATTGTAAAACCAACAGACAACACTTTGATTCCCTGTTAAGTATCACATGTTTTAAGTTATAATCCTAAAGATTCCCTTAAACTCAAACCTACTACTTACGGCCGGTACTACTTTTTCAGCAAGAAGCCGTTCAATGTAAATAAATCCAGTTATTAGCTCTATAGTGGTTTTGTTTGTTCGAGGTGGAGTCCGCCATTCGAATGACCTTCACAAGCATGTGATGAAGTGACCTGTTGGATATGAGTGGGTTTCCATTCCACTTTGTAAAATCTAAGGCAAGAAATCAGACTACGGTTGTTTATGGCATGATGGTGAGTCTGTCTGGCTGCACGTTAACAAAGTCCCCCGTTGAACAGCACTTGCTGTCACCACTGGTAACCACGGGTAACCAACACTAAAATCTTAACGATTACAACTTTCTGTCTTACAGCCTTTAAACCTCCCTCACAGCTCCGTAAGCTGTTTTTATACATGATTTGATTCAAGTTTCTTGGGGTGCCAGACATGTGGGGATTATTGCAGACTAAATGTATGTAAAGAAATGTTCTTAAAATTCAGTCTCCAAATACTTTTGTTAGATGACCTGAACTAATCCACCTATCTGGCACCAAAGAAAGACACAACAAACTAATTGAAACCAATGTGATCCTGTCTCATCCTCACTGTCACATTAAGGCAAAAATAATAGAAATGTCTTTTAAAAATACTAACGCACTGTTCTAAGGCAAATCATCCGCAGCACTCGGCAAAAGACTCTTGCGATGACAGGAATACAGCAAATGAAGAGGTGACAGGATCACGACAGCATTTACACAAAGACAAAACCAGGAGACCATGTTGGCACCCGGACTGCAAAAGACTTCCTGGGCATCAGTTGTGCGTTCACTTTGTTTGGCTTTAAAGCAGGAAGTGTTCAGACATACCGCAGGAAGACCTCAGTCTCTTGGTGTCGTTTCACCGCCTCCTATTGAGTGATCCTTGCCAAGTTGTGGCAGCTTAGTGAGAGATGTTTTCTTTCTTGTTTTTGCAGAGCAGCACGTCAATTATCTCAGTCAGCACCAAGAGGGAAATAATAAAATAGAAAGAAGGTAAAGGTTGTTTTTTTTAGTTTTAAAAAAACATTTTGACACCGTCGCTTACAACGGGACACCCTGAAATATCGATAATATCCACAAACTAAAGAAAATGTAGAAGTGGTTTAAGTGGAGTTTATGCTCGTCGTGGTCCGGCCAATAGGAGGGCCGACCAGGAAGTCCAAAGCGGCAGAGCTCGGTTAGACGTCCAGCCTTCACACGATGTACTGGTACAAGTCCGCCTTGCCGTGATCGGGTGTTGCGAAAGGACTCAGCCAGGCTATCGAGAACGGATGACCGAACACCACCGTCATGTTCATCCATTTGGACTTCTTGGCCCATCGCCTCTCCTCCTTCTTGAGCTGTTCGATACCCTGTGGTTAAAAGACAAACATGAGAGAAGAGGTGAGTCTCCAGTGTTGACTCGCGCTCAAAGCTGAACATATAGCTGCGTATTTAAAATGTTTAATGTACCGGCAGGAAATAACCATCTTGAGGGAATGAAATCAAGCGTGTTTTGTATTCTTTTGATTTATTTTCCCCTCAGAGGTCTTGACAAAGGTTAGGGTGACACAACCACACCACACCACACCACACCACACCACACCACACCACACCACACCACACAACGCTTGTAGTGAATATTAAAACAGCGCGAGTCATCGTCGTTGGTGGTTTGAGCTGATACGCTATGAGAAAAAGCCCTAATCTCAACCTACCCGGAAGCTCGACAGTAAGTGAACTACCTGCTCCTGCTTTCATCTGGGCTCTGACTTTGTGACAGAATGAATCCATGACTTATTTTAGGAAGTCAGAGGTGCTACATGGACATTCATGCCTGGATAACTGCCTTAAACCTGCTGTGACGGTCGAAATTCACAACACAAACGAATTGCTGCTGTTTTCACTCACCGTCTCGTCGGTGCAGATGGAGTGGACCTGGGTCCCAAACATGACTGCAGTGAAGATCAGAAACAGGAGTGCCTCGAAGCAGAGGAGGATGAGGAGGATGACCGTGGCTGGGGGAGAGAAGTTACTGCACTCTGGAGAGGAAGAGGGAGGGAGAGAGAGAGAGAGAGAGAGATGTCTCGTGTTAACTAGGAATACAGCCTCGTGGTCGTATTCCTCCGCCAACCAGGGAAGTTGCAGTTTACATCCATGTAAAAAATGTAATCGCTTCATCGTTTCATTCTTTTTAGATGTTTGTGTGAAATTGTCATAATCAGCAGAGGACTTCTTGAAGCCAAACATGTGATTAGCGAGGTTAGTGACAGGTGACCGTCAACCTCTAAGCCACAACTCGTCTTTTTGGAGTATAATCAGCCATATTTGCACATGTGGATGTTGGTAGGAGAGCAGCCACTTCATCAGTAAGTCACTTACTTGTCCAGTCTTCTTCAAAGCAGAACACAAAATGGAGGGCCACCAAGATTAGCGAATGGAAGGATATCAGTGCAATATACATCTGGGGGGGAGAGAGAGCATAATAAAGCATACGATTTGGTGTCAAGAAAAGATTCTTGAGAAACAGGTGTGAGGCACGGGGACAGCCCCTTTGTTGATGTGAGAAGGAACCGGTTGACTTTTCTGTTACGTTAAGCCATTCTAAATCATATATTTTGCTTTTTGTCTTGATTTGGTGTTCTTGTGTGTTCTGGCTTATATCTAAAAGAACTAGAAAAATAGACATTTTGCGTGGTAACATCATGTCTCCGGTGTTCAAGGACTCACCGTGAAGAGCACAAAGTACTTCTGGTTGTTCTCCCCGACACAGTTGTTCACCCAGGGACAGTGGTGGTCCATCTTTTTGATGCAGCGTTTGCACACACTGTGAACACATTAATATAAAAAGGTAAAGATGATGAAACGGAATAATAAATATTGCAGGCAAACTGGCTTTTTGAGCCAAAAGACCAATCTGAATATAGAGTATATGTATCTAGTAAAAGAGGACTGCTCTCAATCATGGTGGCTTGACTGTGTTCGTTTGTGTGTGCGTTTCTCAAGTTCGGTCTGGCGCCTCACAATCTACCCTCTGACAAAGCTCCATCTATTTGTGTGCTTTGTTGACGCACTTTCTGAGTGAAATCTATATTTAAAAAGCGTCCGTCTCCTACTTGTAGCATATTATTCTTATGGGTCATTAGATGCAAGTGTACAATCTGGTTGTCATCATCTCAACCACCAACAAGAAAGAAATCATCTGTTTATTTTCAAACTGACTGCCATTATCCCACGAGCCAGAGTGACTCACTGGCTCTACAATTCAATTACGCTGCAGTGTTTTTATGCTTTTCATGCCTTGAGATCCCCAGAGAAACCGCTGAGCAGCCACAGAGGGAACTCCCTTATCATCTAACTGCAGGGGGAATGCTACACAGCTACTCGAGCTAAAACACACACGGGGGTGGCAGAGGGCCCACCGGCGCGGACGTCAGCAGAACGCTCTAATCGCCCAGACCCACAACTTAAAAGTTGAGGCGTTTGTGATCTTCCCGACAATCTGCACACTCGCAGGGCGCGCCGTACCTGCAGTGGTGCGCTCTGTCGGGCTTTATGCTGCAGCACTTGGGACACTTGTACACCACCTGTCCTGGTTTGAGCTTCAGGCTTTCGATGAATTCTTTGGTCGCGTTCCCTTTAGGCACGGCTCCCTGAGAAAGAGAGGGGGGGGGGGGGGGGGGGGGGGGGGGGGGGGTAATTCAATGGTTTGTTTCAGTGATTCCTTGTCATTCATTTAGCTGCAGGAGCTCCTTAAAGATGGAAATTCTCCTTCACAGCAAAGAAAAATGAAAGATTTATGGTTTTAATCACTCAACTGGCCAAGATTACAAAACTACAACATAACATAACCAAGAAACTATTACAGTCCAGCCAGTAGGTGGCCCATGGTCCAAAATGAGCAGTGGGTCCCAACTGATACCAGAACCAAACAGCATTTCTATGCTGGAATACCACTTTGCTGTAGATCAGTGACAATTTGACTCAAAACTAATTTCCTGAAGGATACAGACCACATGAGGATGCATATCAAAAAGGTATTTAAAATCAAATTCACATGCGTCTGCAAAAGTAAAAGTAAAAGAAAGTGTTTAACCTGGTCGGCATGCATTCTAACAGTATATAAAGACAATTTATACAAAGATGTTTTACAGCGTGTGTATGATGATGAGTCGGACTGACCGGGTCTGTGCACATGGCCTTGGCGTGAGAGGCGAGGGCGAGGAACCCCAGGCCGTTGAAGATCACCCCGTTGAAGAGGCTGTAGATCACGCTCTTGGCGGGCAGCAGCATGACGAACACCACCACAAACTCGGCGTAGAGGACCAGGAACCAGGTGATGACGCCGCACACGATGCCGCAGCCGTCGCGGATGAACCACATGGTGTCGGAGGTGTTGCGGAGCGGGGGAGGGGCGCAGTGCTCGGGCCTCAGGTAGCCAGCCTGCCTCTCGATGTCCCTGGTGCGGTGCGCCGGGCTCTTCATCCTACAACGCCCGGGGCTCCGACCACATACTGAGAGCAGCGGCGAGGGACAGATGGAGAAGAAGAGGGGGAGCAGAGTGACGGGGAGAAAAGGAAAGAAAGGAATTGGAGAAGGAGGTGAGGGATTAGGACGTAGGTCGGTATCAGTGTACGGCTGCAACTAACAATTATTTTTGAATGCCAGAACAAGCAGACACAGTTTCTTCCTGCAGGCTGTCTCTCAGATGAGCATTAACTCAGTCATACATTGTCAATAACCCTGTAACACATGCTGCTGTTATAGATTTTAGATGCACCATTTTTTCATATGTACATATATTCTTTAACTTTATTTATCCAGCTTTGTTGTCTTTGTTCCCAGCTGTTATGAATATTGCTGTGTACACTGAGGGCGATGCAAAAAACCAGAGGCCAACTCCTTGTAATGGTCTATGAAAATGTGCCGCACAGGTTTCCAGTCGTACGTGACACTTTCATACGGCTTGTTTTTTTTTCCCACCAACAATCCAAATCTTCAACATTATAGATTTACAGTCATGCAAGACAAATGCAAACTGCTAATGGTCATTTCTGCAGCGTGTCTGGTAGTTTTTACATAATAAATTATTGTTCTATTATTTTGAAAAATAAATAAAGAATGTGAAAACGATTGATGAAGTGATTCGGAAAAAAATAACTGTTGATTGATTTCCTGTCAATCTACCAAGTGACTAATGGTCTCTGCTCTATATCAGTGCCATGTCTGCATTACAGCAATAGCACAGTGTAATAGTGCTGTACCACAACAACTAAGAGTCTGTGCAGTCTATCTAATAAGCGTTCCACATCCTCGAGGAATACAAACAAAGATAGGGGCTAATAAGTCCACAGAGAAAATGGGCAAATGAGGTTGAGGACAATAACAGCAACATTAACTGAATGAACCACAATCAGTGATTGGCCTCATCCCAACGGGCCAAACAATACACCCACATTCCCCCTCGCAGTCAAACGAAGACACCGTTGTTGGATTTGGAAACTGCAAATCACCATTTGGCTTTAAAAGTGAACCACAACAATGCTTCAACTAAACAGCCTCCACAGTTGTCCTGAGCTGCATCCGGCTGGAGGTCGTGTCCGATGCCTTATGAATAAGCAATTGGGCCGGTCCGAGAGTGTGATGCGCCTTCAAAGGGGGTAAAATGTCGGAAAACCAAAAATAGGCCTCCCTATTATATGCAGACAACAGACACTGGAATAAAATAGCTAATTCCCAGAGGACGTCTGGGACCCGGCACCCGTCTCCTCAAACCCTGAGTTTATACCGGGAGCAGTGAAATTGGTCAGTCCTGAGGATTCAATATATCCATTAGGATTAAGTGAGCGATAACAGTTAAACTGGCTTCCCCCCCGAGGACAGGAATGTAATCAGAAAGAAAAGGATACAGAGTTTCTATGGCACATTTGGGATAGAATTAATCAAAGCCATCTCTGGATATAGCCAGGTACTCCGACTGCAATAATTCAGGCAATTAACTGAAAATAATTGATAAAATGTGGGTATTGACTTGTACTTTGTGGTTCGAATGACTGTTTTAAAAATGCAGTAGGCCCGACCCGAACCCTGCTGCGCAGCATCTTGACCTCCTCACCACAGCAGGAGTCAGGCGGGGGTGGGGGGGTCGTTGTTGGAGGTGTGGCGTGTCTGCGAGTATCACTTCCACTAGAAGCCTCTGTGTTTGTGTATGAAACTTAGCTTGCCTTTAAATGTAATACGCCAGCAGTATTATTTACAAAATATGATGCTTTGTTTGTCTAAAACTCCCCAACAGTATATTGTAGGTAACATTATTTTCGTTCGCTTGTTGCTCATAATCGGATAATAAAACACATTTAAAAGTTAATTTCTTCCACAATCACTTTCCCAATTTGAGGTGAGGCGTCACAATGCCAATGTGAAAAGGTGGACTTCCTCAGACCGACAAAATTGTTACCACAGGATATATTATTATGGCGTTTGTCCCCTTATCTAGAAAATCACTGCGAGATTGAATCATTTCTTTACAAGATTTTTGAAAATGCTTGTTAGTTTCAGGTTTAGTTTCATCAGTCAAGCCAACGGCTGATGATTCATGTGACTGTTTACCATTATAAAAAAAACGTGTTCCGGTGACGGAGACACGTTTGGTATCGACTTGTAATTGTTATGTGGAGCCTTTTAACAGTTCCCTTCATTGGAAACAAAGAAGCTCAGATGGCCCTAAAAAACGGGTTTAGTGAAAATGCCGATGAATGGACAAGATAGGACTTCCTACAATAGAGTGATGAAAGACCTCGAGGATCAACTCAGTCCATAGAGTGGAGAATGAGTCTATAGATTTCTATTTTTATTTTAACAACTGAATGGCTTGATTGTCTGTCTGTCTGTCCCCCCCACCCCCCCATCCATTCTTCTCCTGAGTCGACCCAGAGAAACACCAGTTGATAGTTTCTGTATTGAAATGCTACCAGCCCGCTGCCTCAGCAGTACTGAAGATTAGATTCAATATGTGATTCATCCTGTAACGGGAGACTAAATGTTCACACCGCACAGTCGGATATTCAATTAATGATTTATGGGCATGTTCAACACCCTGCTGCTTGAATGCATTTCAAAGTAAATGACAGCCACTAATGTGGATAGGCAGGATGAAAGATGTAGCGATGAGAGGCAGCTGGATTTGACCTCCTGTTGAGTTAATTGACACTCATGTGATTGCACTTTACTGATGACCTCCTCTGGCAATTTACAGAGCAAAAGACTTCTAATCTCACTTGGATTAGTTTTTGGGACACATTTTGAGAGCTTGACTGATTGCAACTAATGATTATGAGACGACAACTATCAGAAAGTGAAGATGTGTTTCTGACTATCTGATCTCTATTTTAAATCCTGAATGAATTTACTTCCAAGTCAAATTTGGTCTCCAACAACCTTTGAGAAAAACATATCGGGGTCTCCATCGTGCTAGATGCTTGACTTATTAATAGTTGCAGCCCTAAAGTAAGGTTAAGTTTTAACAAGCATGCAACCAGATAAGATATGAAGATAAAAGATAAGATAATCCCTTGTTTAAAGCTTGGTTGATTTAAGATCAGATACGATATTACATTATTCATTTCTTAAATTAGTGGAGGATAAATAAGACACAAATTAAAATATGTTAAAAAACGTAATGGTCAACGAAATCTCCTAAGTGCCCTAGAGCAAGACTCAAGAGAAATTGACCTCTGACCTCCCTGAAAATGGGTGAGCAAAAAAGGGAAATGATATTGTCGTGCCCAGTGGGGGGCTGAGCAGGTATTATGGCACCGCAATGCCATAATTCATAATAGCTAATTAGTTCCAGAAAGTTATTATCTATTAGCCCGACCAGGAAGTAGCTGGCAGCTGGAGCAGCATATCTTGACTCCTATTACTTGATAGCTGACAACGACCATGCAGCGTTAATTCCATTCAAGTATCTGAAGAGTTTACGTTACACTTCCACGGTTGTTGTTTTGAACACATACCTCGCCCTCTCCAGGCTTGTGGGGGAAAGTTGCTGGCAGTCTTCGCGTAGTTTGGAGCCTCGGGAAGTTTAAAAACACAGCGAAGTGTCTCCTCCGTGTGTTAGCGCAATCCCAGCTAACCTCACTGATCTGCGGTCAGATGCTCTGCGCAGCTCGGCTCCCGCTTTCTCTGCCGCCTCGGTTTCGACGAGGTGTTAATTCACCTCGTTCGTGTGCTAATTATCGCGGGGGACCGAGCACCGAGACGGGCCGTTACCGAACGACGGCTTCCTCCCCTGTTAGACCCAGAAAGCGTTGCTGGCAGCGGGGCAGCAACGCGCAGAGCGAAGCAGGAAGTCCGATAGTCTCTGCCGAGGGTTTCCGTACCCTGAGCGAGGTCTATCAGGCAGCAGCCGCTCCCACTGTGTTGACTCAATACGCTGAGTTAATTTTGAGATAGTGTCATCCATTTGTCGTTCTGAATTGTACTAGGGGGGTTCCTGCTCATATCCTTAGTTCAACTGCTATTCTATCAGCCCCAGTGCATTTCAGATTGTTCTGCATTCAAGACGCTCTTTGAAAAACCTAGAAAGTAATTTAACAAAGCCATCCTCCATGGAAGGGATAAGCTGGAAGGAGGCCCATTGGCAAACAAGAGGAAGGCTTTCTTTGCATTATGTATACGTTCTCCTACACTACATCGTGACCTGGCGCTAGTTTGGCATTGTGGCAGTTAAAAAAAACAAAACACAGATAATACAAGAATATGCATCAAGTCAGCATAAAACTGAAATGAAGAAATTGCCTCGGACGCTTCATCAGGCCAAAGTGTAACAATGATGCACTTCAGCCAAAGAAAAACTACATCATATGGATCCTGTTTGCGGTTCAATGTTTGATGGTTCATTGTTGTGTTCTGTTTAGTTATACATGTACACTTTAATTCAATAAAGTGATTTTGATTACTATCTGGGAAGTTCATTCAGCCTTTAGGATACTGGTAATACATTTATAATACTGTAATGGACAAGGGTATGTATTGTACAAAGTAATATAGCATAGTAAAAACAAAGTGTGCTTTCTTAGTACTTTGAATAAGCCAAAAGTATAACTTTTAGTATACTATTGCCACACCAGATCTCAGCCAAAAGTCTGAACCTGAAACAGAACGATCTGAAAGTGTAAAAACCTGCTACTAAAAAATGAACAGAACTGAATCAACATTATATTTTAACCCAAGACTTTTCATACACTTTTTTTCAAAGTTCAAGATTAAAACTTTAATCTAGGTGCAAATCTTTTTTTCAAACGAACAAAACAATTGGCCTGGATTTGGCCCCATACTTCTTCTCCTCCTATCCTCCTCTATCACACTGCAGACCTGAGTGTCAGTTTTGGTTGATGAAGATGTGCTGCATCCAACAAGAACTCTGTCTGATCTCAGGTCAAATGGTGACAGTGAGAAAAGATTAATAAATAAATAATACATAATTACATTAAACCTTCTGATTCTAATCTCCATGACTATCAAAAAAGTAGTGGTTCAAAAGACAATATATATATATATATATATATATATATATTGGCTTCATTCACTTATTTTACCATTACAGTATTTGGGTGTCAGGTGTATGTACTGTATACATATGTTATCATACGTGCACAAGCCAGTGGATTAGATTTATTATTGATTAGACATGATTGTTGAATGTTCAATATGACGGGGGACATTCAAGAGGGACAATTTAAGGGTCATTTTTGGAGCAAATATCGGGTGAGGAAAAAAGGTGCCGGAATCATGACGCGTTGGCTTCTCCGTCGTCTTTTAATGACGTAAGAAGAAGCGCGACACACACATGCTAGCAGTGCTTTTTACACTATGGCAACAGTACAAGTCAGCGAGGCCGAAAAAGTGTACATCTTACACGGTATACGGGTGAGTTCTTCACAGCTTTCATTCAGCCCTCAACCTTCTTTTACTGAAAAAGATTTCGACAAATGCCACGACGGGGACTTGTGCTCTGAAAGGGCAGAAAGCTCAAGTTAGCGACGTCTAGTTGACATGTTGGTTCTTTGAATCAGGATGACTTACGAGTGGACGGGAGAGGCTGTGAGGACTACAGACACATGGAGATAGAGACCGACGTGGTGTCCAACACAGACGGCTCCGCCAAAGTCACTCTGGTAAATATAAATAAATAAATATGTTGATGCTCGAGCACCCTCGGTCCCTTGTCAACACATAACGTTGCTCCTTTGAGCTATATCTATATCATGTCTACTATCTTCATAATTCTATGTCATTTGAGGACCGCTTATTTTCTGAAATATTCAGGGCCACACAGCGGTTCTGGTTGGGATTAAGGCCGACATTGGAAAACCGAGGCCCGGGGTGCCAAATGAAGGCTACTTGGAATTCTTTGTAGACTGGTAGGTGCATGTTGTTATGAGTAAGTTATGGCTTTTTAGAAACTACGGCTTATTTTATTTAGATTTGGCCACCGAGCAAATCAGTTATGAAGACATTCTACTTACCACCTTTTTAGGAGGCGATATGAATTAAACACATTTTATTTGTACATGTATATCATATTACATTACATTACATGTCATTTAGCTGACGCTTTTATCCAAAGCGACTTACAATAAGTGCATTAAAACATGAGTCCAAACTCAGAACAACAAGAATCAAGCAAGTACAATTTATTCAATAACGTCAAACTACAGAGTACTATCCGTACGTGCCATTTAAGTGCTACTAAAGTGCTAAACAACAAAGTGCTATCGGTAAGGGACATTTAAGTGCTACTAGAGTGCTACTACGGCTCTACCTTCCCTATTCAAGGGAATATCATAGTATCACTGCTCAGAGAATAGACTTTAAAACAGCTCTGCTTGTGTACAAATCTATTCATGGTCCAGCACCAAAGTACATGTATGACATGTTAGAGCCATGTGAACTATCTCGGGCTCTGAGAAGCTCAGGGAGTGGTCTCCTGCTGGTGCCCAGAGTCAGGACTAAACACGGTGAGGCTGCGTTTCAGTTTTCTGCTGCTAAAATCTGGAACGGTCTTCCAGAAGATGTGAGACAGGCCTCAACTCTGACAATGTTTAAATCCAGGCTGAAAACGGTTCTATTTGACAACTGAAAGTATTTTATATGCACTCTTCGCTTTTAATATATTTATTTTATATTGTTTTTATGGAATGATTTAATTTGCCTTTTTGTAATTTTATGTAGCTGTAAAGCACTTTGAATTGTCTTGTGTATGAATTGTGCTCTATAAATAAACTTGCCTTGCCATCATTACCTGTCATGATATACAGATATTTATGTATGTAAATTCAAAAAATGGGTGTTTGGATGGAGACCTTGCCACAAGGAGGTAGTGTTGCATCATCAGTTCCCTGTGAGATGACATCCTAGTGATGATGGACTTACCAAAGAAAATATTATCATATTACTGCTACTTTATTCATAAACATGTGTGGAGAACGGTAACACGGTCAACAAGTCCCCACTGACTCAAGTAAGAATAAAACCTCTCTGACTTATTTCACATTGTTATTGTTTCCTTTTCTCCTTCTAATCATCAGTTCGGCCAATGCAACCCCCGAGTTTGAGGGCAGAGGAGGGGAGGAGCTGGGGACGGAGCTGAGTAACACACTCTACAAAGTCTTCAACAACAAACACAGCGTGGACCTGAAGAGCCTCTGCATCAGTGCAGGAGAACACTGCTGGGTCCTCTATGTGGATGTGCTGGTGAGTGGTAGCGTCCGATGATGTCTTTGGCAAATGTTAATGTAACCAATGGCGATTGGCCGATTGACCCACTGACATGTTTCCACAGCTCCTGCAGTGTGATGGAAACCTCTACGATGCCATCTCAGTAGCTATTAAGGCAGCTCTCTTCAACACAAAGTAAGTGAGATGTTGTACTGGTCTTTCAGATCGGATCGCAAAATCCTACGATCTCTTCCAGCTGTTATTCCTAGTCAGTAAAATAAGAGCTGACAGACGTCTGATTTCCTTACTGGCAGAATTCCCAAAGTGCACATATCAGCTGACGAGGAAGGAGGGAAGGAAATCGAGCTGTCGGATGACCCGTATGATTGCATGAGACTCGATGTAGAAAATGTTCCTTGCATAGTGACGTTGTGCAAGGTAAGCTCGCCTGCGTTTTACTCGGAAGTAAAAAATAACTACAATTATTGCACCTTTTTTTTATCACACAAACTGTGAACATGATATTGGTTTTGTTTACAGGTGGGCCACAGGCACGTAGTGGACGTGACTCTGCAGGAGAAGGCCTGCTCCGTGGCGAGCCTGATCATCTCTGTCACACACACGGGCACGGTCACCTGCACCAGGAAGGTGGGCGGAGGCAGCCTGGATCCAGAGAGTATCTTTGAAATGACAGAGGTGAGTCCTGCCCTGCTCCTTGGCCATCTGGCCCCATGCAGGGTTTTTAAATATGGTGACACCTGAATAAGACTGTGCGGTAGAAAGGTACTTCAGTGTTTTGCTGTCTCCAGGCAGGGAAACGGGTCGGGAAGGCCCTTCATGCTCCGCTCATGAAGCTGCTGCAGCAGGAGGAGAGTTTGGGAAAGACACGACAGAAAGTTGGCTTCCTTGGTTGACATCAAGTACTGTAGTTACAGTTTGTATGTACATGTATACAGAATTTTCTAATAAAACTTAAATTTGTACGGCCTTCTTGTCTTTGTATTTCAATGTAGAAACACTCACATTTCTGCCCAAATTCTAAAATATGGTGTAACGATGCCGTACAGATGCATTTTATGATGAAAACAATAACTAAAGTATGCAAAGGACATTACAGAGGGACTATGCTTCACACAACATCAAGCAGGTACATCAGATAATGTTGCTGAACAGTATATTTTACACAAATAACGTGCTAAGTTGTAAAACCTTAAAATGTCCTTTTCCACTCACCAAGCCTCAGTTCAATATATATTTATTTGTGCGGTCCACTCTTGTGAACGTGATATTCAAATTTTGCACAGCCCTCCACCTGGACTCGAGGATGCATTGATTAGATTTTGATGCTCAAAGGTCACTGTGACCTCTCAAAATGTGTTTTTTCTCTACTTTGCATGCTAATTGTAACAATTTCACACAATTGTCTAAAAAGGTAACACAATGACATTTTGGACAGACCTGGATGTAAACTGCATCTTTAGTGGTTGGAGGAGGCATACAACCACAGGCGATAATTCTGGTTTTAATCAAAGATGGTAATCAATACTATGAAAAGTAAAAAAAATGTACATGGGAAGTCCATTCTCACTGCGTCCTTAAGTTTCTGCCACGTGTCAGTGTTACAAAAAGACCAGATGGGACTCTGGATCACGGCCACGCTTCCCTCAGAAAGTTTGTGTGTGTGTGTGTGCTGGCCGAGAGCAGGCGGGTCCAAAACAAACTCCCATTTATGGATAGTGCTCTCGCTGCAGATTTTGAAATGAGAAAGCGCATGCAGAGAAATGTTTATGAAATGTCACAAATCTTAAAATAAGGGAACACCTTGCAGTATGATCTAAACCGGTAATCTTCATGAGAGACTTCATATGATTACTGAGTTTTTAATTTCTGTGCTTTACTGCCACCCAAAAAAACTGGAAATATTACATTTTTCCAAATGAGGCCATGCCTAAAGACTTCCAAAACACCCGGTCAACGTTTTTTTAAATTTTTTTATTCCATCTGTTTGTTTTTTTCCCTCGGGTTTAAACTTGTCTTTTGAGCCAAGAAATAAACTGCAACCAAGTTATTCAATTATTTATGCAACACATCAGTCGGGTTTATTCATTTCTGTTTTCGTATACTTTGATGAAAGCTGCACAGCTGCACTGTTACGTCATAAATGCTTCACATCATCTGCCAGTCCACCTGCATGTGAAGCATCTGGGGCCAGATGTGTGTGTGTGTGAGAGAGAGAGAGAGAGAGAGAGACATACACACACGCAAATGGCAGTTTTGGACTTCAGTATTTTTCCTATAGGCGAGATGAGAGAGAGAGAGAAAGAGGAGGATAAATTGCAGCGTAGACGTTGGAGCAGCCTCATTCAACAGGTCTCATCATGGAGTTCAAAGGAGCGTTTGTGCTTCTGGGAGTTCTGCTACTGGTCAACTGCTCATTTCAGCAGACTCCAGCGAAGAAGAAGCCCGTGAAAAAAGGTATAGGCAAAAAACAATTGGTTCACCACAATCTACGAGGAGGATTATTTGGATATCATATTTGTGTAGTGAGATCTTTAAAATCCCTCTATCAAATATAATTTTCAAATATTCTCTTAAACAGCATGCTTTTTTGTATATAACCAAATGCTCAGCAAGAAATGATTGAAATACAAACACCTGGTCTTAATGTCGTTGTGCGTGTGGTGTTGTTGGCACAGCTAAAGATGCTGCCATCGAGGAGCTACAGAAACAGATCAACGACATTGTCCACGAGCTCAACCTACTGAAGGAGCATCAAGCCCTGCAGACAGGTAACAACATAATGGATCATACGGTTGATCTTGTTTATATTGATAAAGGAGTACAAATAATTCTAATAATGGCTCGGTCACCCATAAGTCCCCAAACACCAGGACTTTTATTACTAAACCAGGTGAAAGGAGCAACTGCCTCCAAAAGCCCTGAGTGTACTGTGTGTACACTCAGGGACACATTTTTTTTTATTGGAATTTGCAACAGTAAATTACATGCAGGTTCTCATTATGTAATCTTATGGCCCTGTCTTGTAGAGTTTGTCAAAACGTTGTATTTGTTTGTCAAAAGCTAGTCTTAATAATAATTATAACTTATAGTCAAATAGTACCTTCCAAAGAATAAGATACCAAAAAGCTTTACAGTCAAACAAGGAAAATAAAGTAAAAATTAACCAAAGTCTAAACACAAAAGCATTTACAACAAACTCTATCAGATAAGGGGGTTTGAACAAGAGATTTAAAAGAGCGTGCCGAGTTTGGATTTTCATAACCAAGGGGATTAAATGTCACCCTCAGAGACATGGCATCATTTTTTATTTGTTGGTTTATTGTTCTCTTGTGGCGCATGCATATAGTCGTTTGAATCAAATTACCAGGCAACAAATCAGCTAGGTTTAAGTCTCTTCACCCGTGAACTCTTTCAGCTTTAGATGCAGGTCTACTTCATGACCACCAGTCCAGTGCAGGTGGACAAGCACCCATTGGCTGGTAATTGGATTACAATGTGAGCATTTTAAAGGGTTGCTGCTTGATTTATTGATGCATGACATGAGCTGCATTACTCAGCGTACAGAATATGTACTCAAGTTCAAGTGAACAGCCTGAGGTAGGCTTCTGCTAAAAATACATTCAGATGGGATACACGTGTAGTCTTTGGAACTGCACTTTGAATCTGGAGAGCACGTGGCAAACGGCAAAATGATATCCAGTTGTTTCTGCAAATCCTAAAATATGTGTCCATCATGTTGCCCATGTCTCCAAACAAATACCACAGGGCTACTTTTATTATTACCAAATGACAGGATGCCTGTGAATTGACCACGTTAGCCATCGGCTCCCTTTTGATTTTTCTCTCCAGTGTGTTTGAAAGGCATAAAGAGCCACAACAAGTGTTTCTTGGCCGACACCGTCAGAAAACGCTATCACGCTGCCAGCGAGGACTGCAACGCCCTGGGCGGCGTCCTCGGTACGCCCACGTCCAGCGACGAGAACGACCAGCTCCGAGACTACGTCCGCCAGAGCGTCGGCCCGGACGAGCAGGTATGGCTGGGCGTCAACGACATGGTGACCGAGGGCACCTGGGTGGACCAGACCGGCTCCAGCATCACATTCAAAAACTGGGACGCGTCCAACAACCGGTCCCCTCAGCCGGACGGAGGCCAGGCCCACGACTGCGCCGCCCTGTCCGGGGCCTCCGGTGGGAAGTGGTTCGACGAGAACTGCCGCGAGGAGAAGCCGTCCGTCTGCCAGTTCAACATCGTTTGATCGCATGCATCCCATAGATGATAGCTGCTTTATAGTCGCGCTTTAAACCAGTGGTTCAGCTGCTTCTGCGTCAGGAATGAATACTCAATATGGAAGTCTGTCAGTTGCATGATACAAGTGGGTTATTTGTGTTGGTCAAAATAAAACTTGGATGAACACTGTCCTGCCATCAATCATTTTAAGACATATATATATTGGATGTTAACAATTCAAAATACCAGTATTCCTGCAGTAAAAGATGTGGGGGTGCTGGCATGTAACAACTGGGTGTAACTTTCTATTGTTTCTACACATCTCCATTAGGATTCACTGGTTGCGAACCACTGGTTTAAACAGACATCCTTTCACCATTAATGCAATTTAACGACAAGAATTGGGCGAGAACTATATGCTCAGTGATATTTCATGAACATTAAAAAAAAGAAATATAATCTTCAGCCGCATTCATTAAAACAATATTTTAGTCTGCTAGCCTTGACGTCTCTTTGAACGTCTAGCCTGGTGTAGCCTTACAAATAAACCATGAAAACACTTTCCTCTTGTCATTTCTTCAAGGAAAAGTTTGGGGAAATATGCTTATTAGCGTTAGATCTTCCAGACCAACTCTCAGCGAGAGTGCGTGCTTCACAAAGAGTCAAACAATATTCCCGAAAGTCAGATCGCTCCAAACTGAAAGAGAAAAACAGAAATGCAGACTAAGATTTGACTTTAACAGTAACATCTGCAGTCCTGGCTTCCGTATGCGTTGCTTCCAGTAAAAACCCACTTCTCCGTGGTAAACATTGGCTGCTCTGCATTCAGAATTATTTTCCACTCCCTCCTTCACGTCCCTGTTTTTCATGGCCAGAGTGTTGTTGAAATAGTTTTCCTCCACCCAGAATACAAAAAGGTGACAGTCTCAGCATGAGAGGGAAAATCACATGTGATGGAAGTCAGTACTTTAAGTAGTAAACAGTTTCCCCACCTGAACGTTCTTGGAATTTATTGCAAATTTAAAAAAAAAAATATATGTTTTTACAGGTAACGAAAACAGAAATCTCTTCAAAAACAAATAAACAATATAAAACCACTTAAAACAAGGACCAGAGGACCACTTTTCCCATAGTCCCTGCTCCTGAATCCTTGCCACATGGGGAACGATTTAATAAAAGCAATAACAAATAGAACATTAAAAAAGGAATAGTTCATAATTCTTTTTGTTGCTTTCTTGTTGAGAGTTGGAGAAGATTGATACTCATGTTTGTACGCTAAGACACAGCCGGCTCACGAATAATACATTATAGCTTGTTTTGTATGAGATTTAGAGGTGCTGGGTGGATTCTGTTCCCTTTAGAGAGAGCTAGCCTCGCTGTTTTCAGTGCTTATGCTAAGCTAACGAGATGCAACTTCCTATTTGACAAGACAATGATGAGAATGGAATCGATCTTCTCATCGAACTCTCTGCAAAGAAAGCAGAAAGGTATTTCCCAAACCGCCAAACTTCCTTTAGAAAAGAATATTTTAAAAAGTGTGCAGTGTGTAGGATTTGGCGCCATCTAGCGGTGAGGCTGCAACCAACTGAAACCTCCCCTTGTGTGCCAAGCGTGGAAGAGATTCTTATTTCCAGGTGACAATACATCAAAGAAAACATACTTATTCATATTAAATTTAATTTCTGACAACAGAGCCCCGTAATTGCTTCACTCTGTTCCTTTATAGAAAAAAAAATAAAAATAAGGATCACAGCTCAGACTCTTGAAACTTCAGTTCTGACAAAGACGACGGCCACATCAAATTCGGGAGCTCATCAATCTCATATTCCCAGATTGTGGCCGAGGCACAGAAGTTCACACGAGTACCGTCCGGGGATACTCGGTGCTGCAAAGAGAATTCAGTAACAGCGGCCCGTCATGCAGCTACAGTCCTGACACACTACAAGGAGTCCTCCGATATCGGCGGCGGCTGTGGCTCCATGTCAACGCCGGAGAGCCGGATCGTGTTCATATCCCCCGTGCTCTTGAACGTGTACAGTTCATTATCCAACATCCTGCGGTCCTGGAAGCCGAGGCTGTCCTGCCGGTCGATAGGAGTGCGCGGACGGGTCAAGTTGAAAGACTCGGACGGGTCCAAGAACGTCTGGAACCGTTCCAGCTCAGGCTCGTGGTCCGGCTCTTTGATCACAGGCAGCCCTGCATCAGTGGGGCCCGTGAATGTGTTGTAAGAGTCCACCTGCACGCCGTTGAAGTGGTCCGGCATGCTGTCGGCGTAGCTGGTGTCACCCAGCAGGTGGCCGTACATCATCGACTCGTCTATGGAGGCGTAGACGTGGGAGTCGTTGTCAGACCGAGCTTTGCTGAAGTGCCGGTCACTCGGGCGGAAGATGTTTCCTTTGCCAATGTAGATGGATGCCTCCTTGGCCAGTTTGTCTTTCTTCCTTTTCCTGTTTGAGAGGTTGAAGGCAGACCACAAACAATAAGTCAACAAAAGTCTTGACAAACATTGAATAATGTATCGCTTATCTAACAAACAATATCATTAAAGTAAATTAAAAAGTAAATTCTCAACTGGTCTGATAATCTTTTTAAACATTTTGTCAATTTCAAGACACCGATACTAATGAGCCAACTTGAGTAAGAAAAGTTCTTTGCTGAATGAATGAAATACATTTAACATCTTAAAGGACTCAACATTTACTGTACAACATTTATTATATTGTACATTCTTTCAAAACAGACTAACATATTCACGTAATATTTACATAACTTCTGATCAAGCAAGCAGAATCTGCAAAATCGGTCAGAGTAAGAATGTTATTGATAAACACCGCCCCGGATGTCGACACAGTTCCGCTGCAGGTGCACTCACTTTGTGACGAAGCATACAACAGCCAGCACTATGAGCAACAGCAAGAGAGCTCCCGCTATCCCGAGGAGGATGGCCAGGAGATCTGCGGAGGAGAAAAGAAGGAGCAATAGAATGAAGTCCCTTGCTTTAGTTATTGATGGCATTGTTGTTTGTACATTGGTCCTGCTTGCTTACTGCTCCTCTTCTGCAGAACGATGTTGGTCATTGCACCAAAGTGTCCCTCCTCTGGAATACAGTTGGACATGTTGAGATAAAAGCTACGCGGCACTGTCAACTTGTCCTCCGCCTCCTCGTCCTCCCTGCGGCTGATCATCTCCTCCTCGTCCCCCAGCATCATCACCTTGATGGCGGTGTGCCGGTCCATGCATTTGGGTTGGCTGAGGTTGACAAACTGCATGTGCGCCTCGTACTGGCTCGGTACGGTGACGATCCAGGAGACGGTGGACGAAGGCCGCATGCCCAGGGGCCAGTTGGGAGTGGCCAGCAGGGTCGGAGACGACTCCTCTGGGCTGACTCTATAAATAATGGTCTCTTAAAAAAAATAAAATAATAAAAGGGATTAAATAAGTGTCAGTGTGGAATTTAAAAAAGTAAAATGAATGCGCTATATTTGACCATGTTAAGAGTGGAGAACCCCAGCATACGGCAGCATGACAAATGTGAGGCAGATACAGATGTTCTTACCATGGCTGCATCAAGCAGTTATTGTCATCATTTATTCATCAAAACTTATGATATGAAAAAAAGTTTTAAATCTGAACTTTCTAATTGAAAGGGAATTATAATAGAGCTGAAAACAATTACAAATGGCAAACATTCTGAGTATTGGTTAATATATGATTGGGTTTTGGACAGACAAAACGGTTACTATAAAGATGTCAACATATGATGGCCATCTTTCGGACAGAATTATTGAAATTGATCAGTCAAGAAAATAATCAGCAAATTAAAATTATCATTAGTTGCAGCCCGCAGCATATCTGTGTTTTACCTGAGATCTCCTGACTGAAGCTGACGTTGAGGAAAGGCTCCTTGGTCTTGCTGAAGTCCGGGACGGTGGCTGTGACGGCGACGTTTCCGTGCACCTGAACTTTCTGGATCATTCCGGTGATGCAGAATTCTCCAACAGAAAACCCGTCTTCTTCGGCCACATGCAGAGAAACGGACGGACTACACTCCTGGCCGGGCAGGGACTGTCGGAGACTCCCTGTGGGTGACACCAGGTCCACGGTGCCGTCCTGAGGGACTTTGAGGTGCCAGGTGAAGCTGTGGAGGGGCATCGGTAGACAGGAGTCCAGTTTGGGCACAGTGAGCTGAGTCGCAGAGCAGGACGTCACATTTTGGCACTCTGTTGGTTTAAAAAAAAAAAGGGGGCAATGAGACTATTAAGTTTCCAACTAAAGGATTAGCTAAGATGACATGACGAGTGTCAAGCTTCTCATCTGACTCTCGGCAAGAAAGCACCTTATTTCCCATAATTTCAAACTACTCTTAAGACTGAAATAGACTTTGTACTTTGACCTTAATATTTATTTAACCAAGAAACTGTGAGAGACTATGACCTAAAAAAATATTTAACAAACAAGCGTTTCATGGACATGCAAAACAAAACCATCTTACCAATAACTTTACTGGCAGTGAGGCGCACATCTTCATTTGGACAGTCAAGGAAGGCCAGGCTGGCCTTCGTGCCTGCAGCCACGTTCAGCTTCTTTTCGACCTTAGAGTTAACGCTCATCTCACAGTAGGGATCAGAACCCACTTTCTCCACCTGCATCGACACTCCTTGCTGTCCGATGAGATCCACCACACACAGGACTACGACAGAAATACAACAGAAAGATTTTAGTGGCAAGTCTTCATCTGAGCTTTTATTGTGAAAATATTGGATCAGAAATCATGTTAAAACAAAACTGCATTTAATACTCAGTGTTATGGCTTTACATATTTCGCAGAACCACAACACAGGCTGTTGGGCCAGCAACAAGTCAGATCTGAGCCTAATTTTGATCTATACGTTTTAAAATGATGGGTCTTTTTATGGGTAAAGGCGTGTTAGTTTGGACTCTCATAGTCCCACTTTGTGCCGCTCATGTATTACCAGGCACTGAAGTCGCAGAGCTACGCTTTGGATAATTCAATAAATATATACCCGCTTTGAAAAACCCAGAAACTAAACTTCCTAAAATGATCAAAGAGCTTTTCAATATTCAGTCTGCTGCTTGAAAAAATAAAATGTTTTAACCCGTTTCTCAAACTGCAACTGAAAAATGACACTTGGCACTTTCCGTGCTCTTTTTGTAAAAAAACCACAACAAACAAACAAACAAATTGGTTTATCCGAGTAACCCGGTTACTTTCGTGCATGTACTGCATAACTTCAGACTTTAAGCCTCAACCCTGTACCTGGATGCCCGCTCCTGATTACAGAGACTCTGTAGTTCAAGGTGAGGCCCTGCAGCGTCCTGTTGGTTTTACAGTTCCTCAGCACCATGTTGAAGTTGCCCTGCTCGTGGTGCGGCTGAGGATCCGCCAGAGTCAGTTTGGTCACCTTCTTTTTCTCTTTCTGGTACTCCACCTCCACCTCTTTCCTGAGGCACTCTGGAGCTGTGTGATCGCTGAAACGCATTGTGTAGTTGTGCATGCCGGGCACCGTGAAGTTCCACTGCATCTCCTGGTCGTCAGGGAAGTCGCGGGGATAGTTGGCCGTGATGAAGTCTGTGTTGGACACACCTCGTGGTAGGTTGACTGTCAATATGGCAACCACTGGGGAGAAACGCATAGAGCATTGTGAAGCAGAAGATGTCTCGTTACAGGATGTTTGACGTCTTCCAATCATGACACAGAAAACTAACTTACTGTTGGTCTCAGGTCCTACGTTGAGTTTGATGTCAACGGGATCCAGCTTCCGGTTGCCAGGCACCTGCAGAGATAGTCGGCCCTTGTAGAGAGCCATGATGGTGGTCACAGTTCCTCCTTTGCAAAAGGTACCAATGGTTGCTGGCCCCGTGCGCAGATAGGCAACAATGGAGTACGTGTGCTCATCTGGACAGGTCTCCTCGTTGGGAATCTGTCGCATTCCCGGTTCTGGGAAGTCCAGTTGGAAGGTTCGAGTGGAGACGACTTTCAGGTCCCAGGTGAAGGTCCGGTTGAAGTCTGGGAACAGCGAGGACTCGGCCTGAACGATGTTTCCAGGGCAGGAGGCATCTTTGCATTCTGGGATTCGTGGAGAGGAGCATGTGAAGCAATTTAGTGTTTTACAGAGATTTGTGTTGACAAGGATACAAACAACTACATCGTTAAAAGCACAAAAACAGGTCAAAGGAATTAAGGAGTCATCTGAAGCAGGAAATAATGTGCTGTAGAAGATATTCTCCAATCTACAACACAATAAAAGAGTCAATGTGTTTAATTTGAAGTGCAAATTCATAATTGTGATTTTATTCAAATGACAATGTAAAGAGACCTAACAGGAGCAAGAGTTGTGAAAATATGTACTTAAGCTTATTTTAAAAAAATCTTCCTACCAATGTCTCTGTTGATCTCCACAATGAAAACATCCTGAGGCTGAGGACAGGTGAACTCCACTGTGGTGTTGCTGGGATCTTCCAGGGTGAGCCGTGACGGCTCACATTTCTGTTTGGGCTCCTTGTTCACGCACACACTGCAGTCTGGCTCGCTGGTCACCCTGCTGATGGTTATAATGGTGTTAGGATCGGGCATCACGGACATCATTCTGGCCCCTAGGGAGAAAAGGGAAAGTGGTGAAATAAGACATTGGTCAAAGTCATTTCCCCATGACATGTGGTCCACAGAGGCATGTCCCCCTGAGAATGAACTGGAATAACTTTTAACACGCTAAAAACCTGCCAAACCAAGATGGCTAAAATACTATTTGCAGTGTGTTATCTATATCAATTATGCTCTAAACATGATCTTCATAAGACATATCCTTTAGTTACGTTAGAGGGCCTTTTTGACGTAGGAAAACAGATGAAAGCTAACGTACTTTGCTGGATCTTTTGGTCTTTAATACAGTGCATGTATTGTTCTGTAAATAAATAGCTACTTGGACACGGACACTTGCCTCTTGGTGCTGCTTTGGCTGTGAATAAGTCCACTTCACTTCCTTTGGGAACCTCTGCAGTCACAGCCGTCGTTCCGAGCAGATCCAGATGACGAGACAATGTTCCGCCCTTACAGTAGCTGGTAGTTTTAATCTTTCCTTCCCTGTTAGTTGTGCTCACAGAGTACTGGGGGCCATCTTGGCATTTTACTGCTCCAGACATCTCCTCTAATCCACCAGGGAAGTCCAGAGTTAAGACAGTCCTGTCTGGTACACTAATGTCCCATGTTAGGGATCTTTTGAAGTCCATGAAGACGTCAGGATCAATTTCTTCTGCAGCAGGAGTGCAGGAGCTCTGGGTACATTCTGTGTGTCAAGAATTTCAAATGTTTGAATTTGACACAATTAAACAAGCTGTGTGTGTGTGTGTGTGTGTGTGTGTGTGTGTGTGTGTGTGTGTGTGTGTGTGTGTGTGTGTGTGTGTGTGTGTCCGTCCAACTTCTCCCTGTTGGTGTGTGTCTGTCTTTGGCTTTCAGCTTCAGTATTATTACCGTTATATGTTGATATATGGTTGAAAAAGGTTAAATTAGTGTATTTAAAAACTATTCTCTTACCAAGGTTGTTACTGAATAGCTAATTGTGTGTAATTAGCGTGGTTCCCTGTGACAGCAGCTGACCATTGCACCAGCTCCCCACGTGTGTGTGTGTGATAGAGCGAGAGCCAAGACTATGAGTAGATGAAATAAACATTTTCAACAATGAATAAATACGTACATATATAAATAAATAAATCAAATAAATAAATGCTGAATTAAATGCATACCATTTTAAATGGAGAAATAAACAAGAGATTTTAGGAATGATTTACTCAATTAACAACATACATTTTGTATTTCACCATTATGTCTTCATTATAGCTTCTATTTATTCAATATTGTATTTATTAAGTAAAATATGCATCTTATTATTTCTGCATCTATTTCAGCGTTTATTTAAACCTTTATATTGAAACAAAATAGTGATGATTAAGTCATTTCTATCTTCCATATGTAAGAATTTGATATGAAGTGAAGTAAATGCTGACATGTAGCATCCACAGTCCTCACCTATTTTCATCTCCATCTTCACGCTGTACACATCCTGAGGTTTCAGGCAGCTGAACTCCAGCAAGAGTTTTTCAACGTTGATCAGCGTCTTTTCTGTGGGGCTGCAGTCGCCCGTGGAGCAAACGTCACATTCTGGCTGCCCAGGGTCCCGGCTGACGACCAAAGTCGTACTTGAATTAACGGTTACAACCATTGTTCGGCCCTCTAAAAAGGGGGGAAAAAAGAGCGTGAGACAGATTCCATGTTATCTTTAACGGTTACCCTTTGCAGATACTGGCTGTAAGTATTTAGCAACAACTCATCTCTATGCAGGAATGAGCTTGTGCGAGACATTTAGATAATAAAACACTTCAAAAAAGTTTGTATACAATAATTTGTTCTTACTCAGAGGTCCAGCTGAGGCCTGGAACAAAACCGATTTGACCAGAGCCTTCGGTTTAACTTGCAGAGACACAACAGCTCCATTGGGCGCTTCTAAACGAGTCTCAGAACCACCTCGACAATACCGAGTCCGGCTCTCGGCGTTTGTTTTGGATGTGGTCACCGAATACTGAAAGTCGTCAGGGCACGGTTGCGACGTCTCTATCAGCCCGTCTCCAAGGACGTCCAGACCCACAAGCGTCTTCTCCGGCGCCTTCAGCTCCCAGGTGAAGGTTCTGCTCAACTCTGTGAGGACGGCGGGTTGAGTTTCTACCGTTGTCGGGCTGCAGGCGTCCTTTGTGCACTCTGGAGTAAAACATTTTTTTTTAAAGTCGCTCAGATGGTTTAAGAATTTCAGCTCTGTATTATGTTTTGATGTGAATTAAGTCAGATTTCACTTAGTTATTCTTAATATATTGTAGCACCCCAACAATATGCACTATATCAAAAAGGTACTATGGGAGGTTGGCGGGGAATGATGCAGGTTTTGGGGTAGAGAACAAGAAGGTTGACCCCTTTGCAGAAAAATAAGGGGTTTCTCATGAAAAATAAATTTAAAATACACCCATGCCTTTGAAATGCCTTTTCACAGTAAACCTATACTTGGACCTGATTGGTTCCCAAACTATTCCTGAAGTGCACTCACCAATGGTCCGAGCGATCGTCACAGTGAAAGCCTCTTCAATCGGCTGGGAGCAGTTGAACAGCAGCTTGACCTCCTCCTCAGGCACCAGAGGCAGAGAGGAGTGGCAGGAGGTCAGCGTGTCGTTCACCCCACTCACCGTGCAAACTGCACATTGATCCACCGGCAGCGCGGTGGACACCGTCACCGTCGAGCCTTTGTCCGGTCGCACCGTCGTCTGGAGGCATTCTGAGGGAACAGGTCACAGGGAGTTGGTCGCAAATAGCCCAAAGATGTTGTACACTTGGACCAGTAATCTAAAAGATGTGACCTGTAGTTAGGTTCAGATTTAAATGAAGCCACATAAGTTGTGTTAATGCCAATTATAGTTTTGTTTGCGACTGGACATCAGCTGGTTGAGAGCATGCTGGGACACACACACACACACACACACACACACACACTTGGAGGGATTTCTATGAAATTAAATATATACAGTTGTGTTCCCCTGAGGATGAATGCTACCGACTATTGCTTAAGAAGGTTCCTTATTGAGTGAAATGACCTGGAAGTATCTAAGTGGCAGCCATGACAAGAGCTGGTCGAATACTCTCTATGCTAAGGAAAGGTGCTTCAATGCTTCCTTTCTTATCTCCTATAGCATCGGGTACACTTGACCATCCTTCACGAAAGGAGAGGTGATACTGCCATCCCACAATTCCTTGCGGCAGCAACATTTAAAGCGACGCACCCTTTGGCCGTCAATAACATCCGCCGCCGTTGGTCAACTTGCGCATTATGGATGTCGTTGTCTTTTCCTAAATCCTCAAACTCTCCTCCGCATGACATTTCCCATCGAAGTCAAGAATATAAATGGTTCAGAAAAGTTTTTTTTATTTTTTATTTGACCATGGACATTCGTTTGTTCAAAGTTCTTGAACATAAGGATGCTTTTCATTCGCATGGGTTTTCGACAGTTGGTCGGACAATACTTGAGGTCACCTTGGAAAACCGAGGAAGAAATGAGGTCCAACACCTCAGTAATATTTTGGCTACAAAAGGAACAAACACACACAAACGGTCAGACAGTTTGCTGTTGACTCTTGAGCAAACAGTGGCATCAGACACACCTATCCCCATGTTGTGCAGTGCCAGACCAAAACAAATTAATTGACTTGATATTATCGTGAGTCATCTGAGTGCCGAGTAATGAGTGTAATGAGAGGTGAGCCAGTTTTAAAAAACAACTGCTGTGTTTACGCTATGAGACTCCAAACTTCTCCTTTATGGAAACCTAGATGATACAGGTACCGTATCTGCGATTCTATCACATCAGCTGTTGTAAAGTTACATTGCAGCTTTAGTTTTTAGCTTTAGTCCCCGTTTTGGTCACAATTCAGAAATAAAAACAACATTAATGGATCCTAATGGATACATCAAGATTGTATGCGTTTATGTTGACAGTTTTAGTGGCCGATACATCATTGTAGTTTTTTCAACTCACAAATATTGATATTGGCCCCTTAATCTCTGTATTTTATACTTTCATCCAAATTCTATTGGAACACTATTAGGCATAGTTTTTTCTTTTATTGTAATGTTATTTATATTCTATTGATTTTTTTTTTTTAAATTAGAAGACCCAAACAATATATGCCCAAAAAGAGAAAACATATACAAGATAAACATATACATGCTGCGCACAATCAAATATGTTCCGACACAGATTCATGTCCTCAATAATATATTACTTCTCATTTTACCTACCTCCAATATCAGTTATACAAAGCCCTACTAGTCTCATGTCCCATTTTGTTGTAATGTTCTTCAAAATACCAAATGTGGCCGCATGAGCCATCTCTCATTTTGAATGAGACTTTTGCAAATGAGATGGTTTTACTAAAGACTTCCAGTCGCTTATCAGAACCGGTCTCTCCACCATAATGCTCCATCCAGGCCGTCATTATTAGTGTGTCATCAAGTTTAAACAGTCTAAATATAACTTAAACCATACCAAATACATTTATGGAACCTTCCACCCATAAGCCTGGACTAAAGGACACATTCATCATGAAGGCTGCCCTCTCGCTGAAGTGATGCAAAGGCTTGAATGGAGGGAAGCTGCACAAGTTCACACATAAGAAGAAGCCAGGAATTCACAACTCGAACTTGCAAGGACTTGAAGGCATCACAGAGCAACACTGCAGCATTCAAACTGTTGGCTAGAGGGTTTCTTGTGACAGTAAACAACGGGTGTGTCGAGGATGTCACAGGATTCAAAAAAAGAAGTGCATGTGCTCATTTCCACGAACACTATTCAAGAGAATACATGCTGATGATGACTTTTCCACACAAAATCAATAAAGTGAGTGGACAAAGAATGCACTAAGTATACGTCTAACAGAAAGTATACAAACGCCCGCCATATTCATAGCTCAGCAGCAGATTGCAGGTCAATCATTAATGAAGCGATGATGAATTCATGCCTCTAGGAAGCTCCATAAATGCCTCATAAACCTTTTGAAAATGGAGGTCTAGAAGTCTCACACACACACACACACTGAATATGTGCTTCAGTCTCTCATCCCCACTGTCGCGTCGATCTCACATATACAATGTTGACTTATCGATTCTCTTTCAATGTATTGACACGCGGCTTTACACGCAGGGTGCCTAACTGGACTCCGTTTGGTTTACATCACAAGAGGACAGCCTGCACTCTCATCTCAGGTGCACGTCTGACCCAATTAAACCTGAAGTGAAGCCACAATGTTTCGCGCACTCATCTTTTCTGTTCTTTTCTTTTCTTTTAAAGATTATAGCCTGACAGAAAGCAATAATGTTAGAGGGAAAACAGGCGAACAAAGCTCCAGCAAACAGTAAACGAGCACACGCGTCTTGCTAGTAGAGGTAATGATCCCACCTGATGTGTCGAAGGCCGTCAACAACAAGAGTCCCAGGAGCGCGCAGCTCGCACACAGCCGCATGTTCAATGAGGATTGTTCCGGTTAAAATTTTTTTTTTAAAACGTACAAAGTTTTAAAGTGTGATTTCTAAGTCGCTGTTTCTCTCTCTCTCAAATACCCAGCTGCATTTTTCCCTTCACGTTCAAGCGACAGCCACTTCCTCACTTCCTGCTCCGCGTTGCTACCTGTGCGCAGCGGCGCGGCGGAGGGCGTGGCCCGCAGGTGGGTTACCTGTCCAAACTTGACGCGTGAGGAGGATCGAGGCCCGGCCGGTGTACCCTTGATCCGAAACCTCGCAGCGCTGATACGGAATGTATTGACTCCTGATAAGGGCACGATTCCTGACGCGACTCCCCTTCGCCGTGTGGCACAATGGGTGCCCTATTTATACGCGGCCAAACATGCCAAGGATTGTTGGCATCGTGCGGTGTATCCCCCGAAATGAGGCAGCGGAAGGGCTGTGGAGGCGGAGCTCAAAGTACCCAGCATTGATACTACCAACAAACTCTGATCAATACAAATGCAAAGGGGGTGGTGGTATTATATTATAGGGGTACATTCAGCCCCTGTCGGGTCGTATTTCTGGTCACACTTGAATTGAGCAATGTGTTTACATTTAAAGCAGGTTGTGTCTGGTCAGCTGCTTTTTCTTGTTTTCCTCCACGGTGAAATGATGATGAAAGTAGGATTGACTGTTGATGTCTGATAGTATAGGTAGCACTCCCATGTTGCAGAGGCTCTCCTCCTGCCTCCACATGCTTCGTGACGCAGACATTCCTGCACAGAGACTAAAGGCAAGAACACTCATCTTCCATTTTTGGAAGCTCTAGCCCAAAAGATTCACCCCAATTTGAATGCAAAACAAAATCCTCATATTAACCCTGTGCCTCAGACCCATGTGGCCTTATAACAACTTTATATTTTCTCGTTAAAAAAACAAAACAAACCTATAAATCCCAACACTCAACAAGACAGAAGGAGTAAAAATTTCTTTAAAAACAATTAAATACCTAAGTAAAAGTTGTCACTTTTCCTAATCTTTTGTGTCTTAGTGAAGACACTTGACCCCCCCAAACACACGCACACACACACACACACACACACACACACACACACACACACACACACACACACACACACACACACACACCTTGACAATCAAACGCACGTGATCTCACTGAGTCTTTGTGCTGAACCAGTCTGACAGCATGCAGAGTGGGCGTAGTGGTGAATTTAAACAGCTTCAGTGTGTCTCAACAAGAGCGCTCAGTAAAGAAGCAGCAGCTGTCACACACTTCCCCTCCCGTGCTGCTGGAGATCCACAGCCAAACATGTGCTGCGAAGAGTTTCATGGCTAAAGTTTCTTTGGGGGAGTTTGATAGGAAAGCACCGTGATGATCATGTGGATAGAATGTGTGTCCAATTGTGTTATACTTGTTTATTGTTTGGACGGACAAGTTTGTGAAATGCTTAGTCATTCGTCGAAAAAGTCTTTTTGACATCATGTTTGCTTCCTCTCTTTTGGTCTTGTTTATTTAAAGAACAGAATATATTTGAGAGGAAGAACCAGGAAAAAGAAGGAGGAAAAAAAAGTCCTTGTGTACAAGGGCCATTCAAATAAGGATAAAAATAAAAAACAGACAACCACATTGTTCAGTTACAATCCGTTCTGCTCACTTGGCATGAATGCCAGCATTTGTTTTCAATGCTATTTCCGGGTCATTGGTTACAACATGAAGGTGCCTGAATAGTCCACATGAGGGCAGGAAGATATTTGAGCAGCATCAAGCTCTAATGTTAGGGCTCAGGGCTCCTGTTCAATATTGTATTCATGCACACACAGATTGTTGATCGCAGTGAAGCAAACAGTATAATTTTTTTTAATGAGAAGCAGGCATGTTTGATTTGAATGTTATATTTCAGTTCATTTAAGAAGATCAATGTATGTTTTTTAAAGATAGTTTCAGAAGGCAGATATACTAACAATCATCTCATGACCTTGTGACCCTTTGGACCAACCCGACCACTGCAGGTTGGAAACCACTGCACTAAGCCCCCTGTGTGAAGTCATTAAAACGAGCTCCACCTCGACCAGCTAACAGTACAAAGCTGCTTTTATGTAAATGCATCAATAAAAACAATGAAATCATTTAATGTGGGATAATATTGAACCCACATGAATAATTGTTTGACAGAAGGAGTTCTTGTACTTTTGATACTAGGGTACATTTTACATTTTACTTAAAAAACAGCTGTACTATTACTTAAGTAAGCAATATTCTGAATGCAGTACCTTCACAGTTTTGTAATAGTCATTTAACTGATCTGAATACTTCTTCCTAGTGGTGGAAAGTAACTAAATACATTTAACAAGTACACTTTTGTGGTTGTCTAAATATGATTCTTTACCTTCCATTTTGTGATACTTTGTACTTCAGCCCTTGGACATTTCAGTACTTTCTTACTCCACAACATTTTTATTTATAATTTCAGCTACAGGCTACTTTGCAGATTGAGCTTGATGAATCAAAATATTATGATGTAATATTATAGATTGATATGGGGGGGAAACTACTCAGCAGTATATCAAGTCATTCAAATCAGCTCCACATTGACCAACTTCTGCACATGTTGATGCGTCAATAAATATGCTCCAATAATATAATGTTCATTACTCTGAAACGGGCCGTTCTGCATGAAGACTATTGATCCCTTCCGGTGTTTCTGACTTGTGCTCACCCCAGTGGGCCTTGTCTGTTGCCACCCACTCAGACAGCCACCTTTGAGGAGCCAGGGGGTCTGAGAAGAGACCGAAAGCACCGAGTGCAACACCCATGAACCCAGATAGCAGCTCCCCTTGCAGCTGTCTGCGCCGCGCATAAAATTAGACCCCCAGATAGTCGTACTGGGCGCTCCAGCAGGCAGAGACAACTGGGGCGATTCCAGTAAGAGTCGAGATGGACCCAAGACATAGCTCCAGTCTTTACTTTGGTAAGGAAAAAAAACACTGAATATTTCCCTCTCTAACAGTTGTTCAGTGGTCTTATCTTACAGCACTCTGTGGGTTAAGACCATTATTATTCATTGTGTTTGTGTGTGTGTGTGTGTGTGTGTGTGTGTGTGTGTGTTGTCAGTCTGCACAGTCTGTTTTCAGTCAATGGGGATCAGGGTTCACAGTAACCAGTTCTCTGCGTCTCGTCCTTGTTGTGTATTCAGGGAGCTGCACACGCTGCAGTAAAGCTGTGTACGGTGAAGGGAGAGCCTGCCGGGCGATGGGGAGTTTATTCCACAACACGTGTTTCACCTGCAGCGTTTGCAGTGAGTCCTCCTGACATGCGGGTGGATGTTTCGGCGTCCAAAATATGACGTCGAACCCCCCTGTATTTTTCTTTATAACAACAAATATTCACGACTAGATGGAGATGAATGCATCTCTGCATGTGGTGTATCAAGAGGTTATCACTCAAAAACTATTCTAAGGCCACAAAGTCCATTTAAAGTTGTGTTTCCATCTCTGTGAACACAAAATATCACGTTGAGGATTTACATTCTCCTCACTGCTTGTGTTTTGTTCTCATGTTTAGGTGAAAAGCTCAGCGGGAAGCCATTTTATACTGTGTCAGGAAGAATCTACTGTGAGGCTGATTTCTTGGTGAGAATATCTTGCTTCAGCGCAGCCGCATACACACATGTGATTTCCATCCAATTTACAGATTTACAGCAATCAACCGATTTTATTGAGTTGATTGTTTTGTTATTTCCTGCAGTACTCAGGAGCTCATCCATCCCAAGAAGTGTGTAGCAGCTGTGGGTATTTGATCACGGACATGGTGAGTATGGACATTATGTGACGCATGCTCTCTCCAGTGGTGGAAGTGTTATGAGAAATAACACAGTTTAGAAGCTACCCCCCAAGTGGATTTGAAGTATGACGTAGCAGAAAACGGAAATACTCAAGTAAAGCACAGGTACCTCAAAGCGGTACTTAAGTGGTTGAGTAAGTGTACTTAGTTACTTTGCGCCACTAGTTCTCACATTGTGTAAAAAGAGCTGGTGTTGCCTCGTCAGGTTTTGCAGGCTCGTGGGAAGTCCTACCACCCGTCCTGCTTTCGCTGTGTGGTCTGCAGACGGAGCCTGGAGGGTCAGCCCTTCAGCGTAGACGCAGACAGCAGGGTTTACTGTGTCAGCGACTACCACAGGTGAGTTCCTCATAGGCCCTGATAAAGTACAACAATGGGATGAGTTTCTGTGACCTTTTGCCGAGACTTCTCTGTGGTTTCAGGGTCCGAGCCCCTCTGTGTGCTGCATGCAGAGGGCCGATACTGCCAACTGAGGTGAGCTGAATTGATTGTTTTAGTAATGGAAAATAGCTAGAAGCAATTGTAACTTTAGTTTCTGAGAAAGTATCGTCACAATTTCCCTTCATTTGTTGATGTTTTTCCAGGGCTCTACAGAGTCTGTTCGGGTGGTATCATTTGACAGAAATTACCATGTAGAGTGCTACAGTGGCGAGATAAACCTCATTTAAAGACATAAGCATTTCAAAATCTGTTGTTTGCTGGTCTTGTTTTGTAAATGTAAAACATTAAAAAGAAGTTTCTGTCTTCAATAAAGTAGACCCAAATATTGAGTATTTTTTTGTGCTTTCTGTTTCTCATTAGTTGTGTTGTCTGTGTAAAATGAGTAGACCATAATTTACATGGCCAGCCAAATAATTAGGAAACCCCAGAGGAGTCTTGAATACTTGAATACCATACTACCATACGCTCTCAGTTTGAGACTATGAACTCTGGGAAGTGCTGTAGGATGCTTTTGGTCTTTTATTCTATAAGTACAATCAGATGTTTACATAAACAATCTGAGCCACAATCTTTTTATTTTATATGTTAATGGTTGTACTTTACCATTTTGTTTGTATTTATATTATTTTGTTAGTGTTATTTTGTTGCAGAATTTGTTCATTTTCTTCTGTTGTTTCTGTTGTTATGTTCCTGTCTGGTGGACGATAAAGTCGGAGTCTACAAGTTTAACTCTAATTGTTTTAAACAATGGTGTGAACTGTATTATAAAATATCATCAGTATGTATTATCACGTTTCCCTGGTTGGTAGTCGATGGAGTAAAAGAGTGAAAAAAAACACTTTGACCGCCAGTAAATTTACTGTATGCACTTGTCCCTCCTGGCTCAGAGGCGACACCGTGTGTGTATATTCAGTACTACCACAAACTCCCGGAAGAATCTTCTGTTGGTTAATAAAGATACACGCTGATTGAAATGGCGTCAGTCGGGCTGCGTGGTTGGGCTCTCTGCGCCGTGTCTCTCCTAAACACGGCGTTTGTTGTCATATCCGGTGCAGACTTTATTCAGTTTATATCATTTCGAGCCATTTACCACAACATCACAGGGGACACGACGCTCTGTCAAGGTAAGCTCCGTGGGTCACTCTGCTGCTGGCAGCCGACCATGCGAAGTGAACGCTAGCTAACTTTAGTGGAGGAGTTATTACTGTGAGTTAACGTGAGATGGCTGCTGCTGTCAGGGCTCAAGTCGGTGCTATTCTCACGCTGTTTAGCGTCAGTTACGCTTTAACAATAACAGCAGCATAGCTGTGCTTCATATATAATATTATGAATTAAGTAAAATTATAATTACTGTAATTTTTATTTCATAGTGCACCTTGTGAACACCAGGTGTCAGTGCCCGGCTAGCTCAGTCGGTAGAGCATGAGACTCTTAATCTCAGGGTCGTGGGTTCGAGCCCCACGTTGGGCTACAACTTTTCTTCAGTCCGAATTTGTCCTTTCGAGCTCGCCAATTGTTTTTAATAATAGATTTTTCAAGTCCATGTTATATAGCCCAAATAATTTAATCAAAGTCTATTGTAAACTGTATGCTGTTTGAAACCGAGGTCAAAGTGTTTTAATGCTCAAAAAATACAAAATACAATACAAATTCAATGACAATATTCCAGTTTCAAATGTAACCTTTCACATCTTTTGTCCACTCCTAAGACTCTATACCGTGGTCGGTGGCCCTGCAGGACAGCTCTGTCCTCGGGTCTCTCTTCATGGATCTGGGGCTGCTGGCTCTCTTCATCATGCAGCACAGCCTGCTCGCCTGGTCACCCGTCAAACAGGCCCTCCAATCAGTGCTGGGGCCCCTTAACAGGACGGCTTACTGCTTCACCACAGCACTGGCACTCCAGGTACTGCAACACAGACAGCGTTCAAGTTGAACATGTTTTGGGGCTTTATAATACATGTCGTTTTTCTACACCACTCTGCATCATCACCCTCTTCCCCCCACGTGTTAGATCATCATGCGTTACTGGCAGCCTGTGACAGGCGCCCCCTGTCTGTGGTCGGTGCGTCATGCACCCTGGAGTGTCTGGTTCCCTCTGCTGTGCTTCAGTCTGCACTTCCTCTGCTGGGCAATCATCTGCAGCATCCTCATGATCTTTGATTACCTGGAACTGTTGGGCATCAAGCAGGTAACTAATCAGCATAACATGTACACAAATAATTGGGATAGTTCTGCCTTCATGTGAGAGTAAACAGTAGAAAGGAAACAGAGAGAAGGGGAATGACAGACAAGAACCAGACATCTTGACCTCTAGGTCACCTTACTTTAAATGTTAAACATCAGGTGGAAAACACCTTTTATTATCTTCTTAATTACTTCAAGGTACTCTTGGCATTATAATCAGCAGTATAGTCAAAATAGTTACCTACAGATTGCATTGTTATAACTATTACATTTCATTTCATTTAGCTGACGCTTTTATCCAAAGCGACTTACAATCATACACCGTAGACACAGCTACGGGGAACAATTCAGGGCTAAGTGTCTTGCTCAAGGAGACATTAACGAGGGCTGTGACGGGATTGAACCGCCGATCCTCTGATTTGAAAGACGGACCTACTAACCACTGACCCACAGTCAGAAAAGTTGAAGTACATTTGTGAAACATATCAAACTACGTTTTCTTGAATTGTGATTAGACTTTCAGCGTCGCAGGAAGTGTGTTATCTCTGACGGTGGTTATGAAAAATATAAATAGTTTGACTTGTTATCAGTACTGCCTGCTTAACCTAATTTCTCTCTCTCTCTCTCTCTCTCTCTCTCTCTCTCTCTCTCTCTCTCTCTCTCTCTCTCTCTCTCTCTCTCTCTCTCTCTCTCTCTCTCTCTCTCTCTCTCTCTCTCTCTCTCTCTCTCTCAGGTTTACAACAATTGTCTCGGTTTTGGTGACCCTCTGACTTACAAGTCACCTGGCGCCCAGCGCCTGCTGTCTCACCTCCGCCACCCGGTGTGCCTTGAGCTCGGTGTCGTGCTGTGGCTCCTGCCGGCCTTGTCCCTGGACAGGCTCCTGCTGGCGGGAACTCTGTCGACCTACCTGGCCCTGGCACACTCTCTGGACAAACAGGATTTAGCCTACCTCTGCGTCCATCTTAACCACAAGTTGCAGCTCTTTGCCGAGCCGCAGCAGGGCAGTGCCGAGACCAGCGACCACAAGGAGAAGTGAAGTAAAAGGTCTTCTTCCTGCTGTCATGTGCAGCTTCAAGCTAACTGCTGTCTTAAAATGAGCAGAAATGTTACAAAAGGGACTTCTCAATGAGCCTGGTCGTCTGCCGCGCTGAATAAGATGCTCTGGCTATCGCTGCTCAATGCAAACTCAACTTGACACTGTCCGTTTTAAAGTTTTATTTTCCCTGTATATGTGGTTCCAGAAAGGGAGATTTTATTCCACTAGTTGAAAGCACAATGCTTATATTATATTTTGGAAGACAGCTCTATATTCTGAATTCATTTGGGAACAGAGATTCTTAAATGTAATCACAGTATAGGGGGTTTTATTGTAAAGTGTGTGTGTCCAAATTTGATATTATTAAAACATTTAAATCAAATTAACTAATGAATTAAGTCATATATTCTTTATTTTATTCATCATATAGTATATTTGTATAGGCCTTTACATACAAAGTGCCAACTGCAGGCATGCTGTATTCACAAACATTTAAAAGATACTTGTCAAACAATGGCCTTTCTGAGATTATTAATGTATTAACTCAGGTACTTCATTTTATGTTAGGGCCAGTAATGTCATGAACAAAATAAATCAAGTGGCCTTTTCTAAATATTTCATTCCTTCTCGAACTTCAAGTACTAATCTTTGATTGAACGTGCATTGTATGCTGGTATGAGATGACTCCGTTGTGGCCTCACTGTAATGAGATGAATAACTTTTAGTATTGTCATGTTGAATGAATAAATGTAATAAGCTGCATGCAGTAGCTGTGTAAGAAGTTTATTTCCTATGTCTATTCATGTCGTATTATTAGGGGTGTTGTATATTTTTAAAGGCTCAGTCACACCAGTTTGAGACTCACATTTTTACATACACATTCTCTATTATTATGACTCTTGACGGCCACTTGACCTATTTTCTTCTTCTTTGCATTTTCAGGTCAATCAATGGATTAGATTATGTCTTATATCCATGTTTTGTTGAAATACGGTCACAGTGTCATTCCTCTGGTGGGTGGAACAAGCATTATAGAATTAGAGTTGCATGTTAGGCCCTGTCATAATAAACATGACATGATGAAATGAGGTTGATCAAACCTGGGGTAAACTCCTGCAGCTATGAGCTCTGCCCTGCTGACGCCGCAGCCCGTGTCACACACTCCTCCACCTCCATCTTTTTTCCAATTAGTCCTGCGGGAAGGAGGGATGAGATGACGGTGGGGGTGGGAGGGGTTGTTGCATGGGCAGACGGCTCTGTTCTTTAAACGCCTTTTCTCAGGTCCGACAATATGGTGCGTGCCACTAAACTCTCCTGACAGCATGTAATGTAATTATCGGATTACAGTGCAGCCGCTCCGAGGCTGGACACTACTATACCGACGACGGAGGTGTTTTCATGCTCCGGTGCGCAGTCGGGTCGCCGATGATTTGACGTCTGTTTTTTTACACATATATTTATTTATCTGGTAGTTATAGGCGAAGGAGATTTTTTGGAGTGGAGGGTGGAGCGCACGACGCCCAGCCAAGTGGAGATGACAACTTTAAAGTCGAAGCGGATATAGGCCTACCAATATCTTTGGGTCTTTTTTGGTGAGTTTGATTTCACACTTTCCTCCGCTTTTCCTAGACTAAAGCGGAGAGAGATTCTCTGTTACATGTGCATTATGCCCTGCAAGTTAATTTGATGTTTATGATATTAAAAAAAAGAAAAGTTGAAAAGGGTTGGTCTGCAAATGTTGTTCCAGTGTAATTCTGCAAACATTTTCATATTTCTATATGCTGTTAAACTGTAAACACATGTCAATTTATATTTAAATTGTGCAGTTTGGAGTTTTATAGTAAATACTGTTCTAAAAGTTAAATATGTGTGTGATGTTCACAGCTATTTAAGAATGTATTTAAATATATTTTTTCTTATTTGCAGACAATTCCCAGAAGCTTTAAAGAGGAACAACACCGTTGTTCGAAACCTTTTCTGTTATGTCTGTCTCCTCTCTGCCGGAATGGAAGCAACTCCTGCTGGAGAAAAAGAGGAGAGAGGAGGAGGGGCGAGAGAAGAGAGAGAAAGAGGAAGAGAAGAAGTTTGCCAGCATGCCCGCCTGGAAGCGAGGGATCATCCAGCGGAGGAAGGCCAAGCAGGACAGTTTAGGTGACAGGGAAAAGGAGAGAGACGTCTGTCTGCTGCAGGTGGATGTCAGATCTGCTTCTGATGGCCTGAGTGACACGGACAGCTTTGTGACGGTCAATTTGGAAAGCGAATTGTCACTTAGTCCAGATCCGGGGCTATGGATAGATGGAGAGGTCAAACTAGCGAGTCAGGTGTCTGTAGAAACTATAGTTCCAGTCCACGAAAACCCATTTATTCGCACGCAGAGTACATGGAGGAAGGGCAGAGATTCAGAAGCGGGGAACGAGACGGAAGTTAAGGAGAGGGAGAAAGACAAATCGAGCCCCAAGAGTCAAGATGGGGAGTCAAGAAGAGGAAGAGAAATTGAGCTCAAAATAGAGAGATTCAGAGATGTGAGTGAGGGAAGGGAAAAGGAGATGAGCAGGGACAGGAGTCAAGGAAGAGAAAAAGAGAATAACAACCAATGGAAAGAGTCAGTTAAAGATGCAGCCAGGGAGCGGGAATTCTTCATAGTAAGAAAAGACGAGGAGGAAAAAGAAACGGATCCGCCATCTAGTTCGTTTTCTCCCCTCGTCCCTTGTCTTCGGACCATCCGAGCCGACAACATCATCATCATTGAGCAGGATAGGAGAGGCAGCGATGAGAGAAAGGCTAGATGGAGGGAGGCAGAGGGGGAGAGGCCTGAGGAGGACCAGCAGCTGAAGAGAGGGATGAAGATGGACCTGAGGGAGATCCTTGCAGGAGGAGGGAGCTTCACCGAGATCCGAGCCTCTGAAGTTCTGATCATACAGCCCTCGGCAAGCCCTGAAGCGTGGAGTCCAGAAGTAGTCAGGGGAAGGAAAGGTTTGGGTAGAGAGGATGGAGAGATAAAGTGCAGCATGGATGTAAGGAAGGAGAGTTTGGGCAGGGAGCTCAGAACAGACAAGTCCTGGCTGAGAGAAAAAGAGAAAGAGAGACCATGGGGCCAGGCGACGGTTATTAAAGACGACAGGAAGGACAGCTTGGATGATAACGTGTTTGTTGAAAAGGGAGGGAGGGTCAGCCAGCTGCTGAGTAAATTCGGACAGCACCCCAAGCCTCCATCTCGATCCAAAAGCTCTGATAATTTCCTCCGGCCTGGGAGGAGAAAACTCTCAGGAGATGAAGATGATCAACAATCTGAGGCAGACGGGAGGAATATGGCAGTGAAACGCTCATTTAGCTTCTCTGATCGGGTCCTCTGTGCTAAGGAGAATGGTTTAGATGATGATGGTTATTATGCGAGGAAAACCCGTGAGAGTATACATTCAGACAAGAGCGCAGCGCCGTGGGTCGACAACGCAGGCTTAGGGAAGGAGATCACGAAGATCAAACTGGGGTGCGCACGGCTTGTAGATAAAGACCGGTTTGGAATGCAAAAAGATGGACATTTAAAAAATGAGGATGAAAAAGGGGGGAAGAAAAGAAATGAAGCCGAAATGTGTGCCTCCCTCCAACACAGGAGCGAAGTTAAGAAAGTGGAGCCTGTTGATACGAGGGCTTTGGAAAGGGCAAGCGATGCAGATGGAGAGGAGGGGTTCACAGTGACATCGGTCAAAAACACTGAAGGAATCTCGTTTGCTAGAAGAGTTGCGATCAGGCAGGATGGGAGAGCAAGAGCCGAAAGGGAGGTGAAGCGCCAAACTGGTGAGAAAAGTCTAGAAAAGGAGATGAGTGTAGAAAAACAACCAGAGGCGGGAGTACAGGTTGAGGAGCAAGTTTGTGATAAAAAGGTGTCGGATTGTCGGATGGAAGAGGGATTCCAAAGCACAATCCCACCTGAAACTTTGCTGAAGAGTCACGCCGCATCAGCTTTCACAGAGTGCTCCAGTCTGCTCTGTGCTGTCACCGATAGGACTAGAGACCTCCACAGAGGGCCAGAGTGGAGTGGTTTAGGGCCACAAGGACCGTACATCGCACACTCTGTTTTGTCCCAACACACAGAGGAGCTTATAAGTAAAATAGAAAAAATAGGAGACACAACTATTTATACCAACGAGAAAGGAGAACGGACTCACAAGGCTGCATATGAAATGATCAAAGGATCGGATCAGGAGATTGGATCAATTACACTCCTTAATGATGGAACCCCCAGATCTCCAAAAAGGATTGCACCCACAGGGATCCCTCCAGTTCCCCTGGAGATTCAAATCCCCAGAAGTGTGTTTTACGTTGCAGAAGAAATGGTAGAGAGAAAAAAGTCTGTGGGTCAAAGCGGCGAGGGGAAAGACTGGGAAGGGGGTCAAGGAGTTGAGAGGAGGGATAGCTGGAGAATCGGAAAACCTCTGAGCCGCATCGAGTCCCTGCGAGAGAAAATAAGGCAAAGAGAGCTGGAGAAGCTGAGACAAAGAGAGGCACAAGGTGGCGGCGGGAGTGAAGGTGTAGAGTTAAACGACACTCGGGCACCCGGGGACTGGCGTGACGAGAGGGGAACTGAAATAGAGAAAGAATGGGAAGCTGCAGCTCAGATGCGAAAGCTGGTCGAAGCCGAGAGGGGACAGGAAGACGCAGCAGCGCAGACATCCGCGACTGCGTTTGACGTCACACAGGAAGTCGGTGTGTTGAAAACCTGCCTCCAACTTCCTGTTTCTGTCCCACTCTCGCAAGCCATCAGAGTCGAAGAAGTGGCAAGCGGGTACGCCACTGCTGCCTCCGAAGTTATCTGTGACAGCTTCCAGATATCTGAGGATGAGAACGACCCTGTGAAACATGTGGAGGAAGAGCTGAAGCGCCACAGGAGCCAACACCTGAACAGAGAAGCCGAAAGAGAGGAGGAGGAGGAGGAGGAGGAGGAAAAGGAGCTCTCCGAGGAGGAGGAAGGGGAATACACATCGCCTCTCGACCCTGTGCAATCTTTCTCTCCTTTAACGCCTCATCACAACTCCCTCGTAGCCATGAGCCGGATCTACAAATTGGAGACAGTTGGCTCAAGGTCGGGCTTGTGCCTGAGGGAGAGGACCGGAGACGTCCCATCAGTTCACCTGGTTAAAGTGAAGCCCCTCATGTCCAACGCACAGCAGGGGGACAGCAAAACATTCTCTGGTGAGGAGATTTGCGGGGTTCAGACAATACAACGACAGATAGAGCAGTTTCAGCTGAAAGAGCAAGAAACGCTGAAGTCATGTGCGTCACCAAACACCCTTCTGAAGGACAGGGTGACAAAGGGGCATCAAAGCCCCAGAGCAGTGTTAAAGCACCAGATAAAGGACGATGAAAAGACCCCGGAGAACGATGAAGAAACGTCAAAATCGAATCCCAATGTGTCTCCTCGGCGTGTCCGTTCTCCAACATCTCAGCTAAAACAAACTAACCAAACTACCACAGTCGCCCCCTCACTTCCCAGGAGCCAATCCCCGGACAACACTCTGAAACTGTCGGATTACGCCCCGACCCCGGCCTCCTCCCCGTGCTCCCCATCTCCTTCCCAGTCTCCGAGTGTCTCTCCATCTCCAACCCCTTCGCCCACGCTCTTCTCTGTCAGGAGTGCCTCTGGAGGCCAAGTGAAGATAGGTTCCACCATCACAATTGCCCCAAAAAAGCCTGCTGGCAGAGGAGTGACGGGACCCTCAACGGGGTCCACAGCAGTAGGGTCGAAACCTTTAAAGAGCTCATCGCAGCAGGCCCAGGTGACCTCCGCTGCGGCCGAGCCAGTGAAGAAGAAGTACCCCACAGTGGAGGAGATTGAGGTGATTGGTGGATATCAGAATCTAGACAAGTCCTGTCTGGTCAAGAACAGAGAGACCCCCAAAAGGGTGAGTGTTTAGTTTAGTTTGTTTGCTTTTCACTCAGATAAATGTGAGCAAACTAAATGACTTATTGTCCACTAACCATGCAAGCAAGTGCACCAAAGAAGAGACAAGAACTTATCTGCATCTCTCAGTAATTGTATGTTGCAAGATCTGATTGACTTCTGATTTCAAAAGGGACGGTCGCTTTCCAGACTTCCTAAGAGGTTGTTCAGAGGGCAACACCTCGTTGTCAAGCCGAATCTTGGCTCTGTCTTGGAGAACATCCCTTTTGATTGAGAAGTACGATCACAGAGACGGACTAAGCCGGTTAAAGCCTTATCAAGCACGACATCTTGATTCTTAGCCATAAAATCCTGGAGGGATCTGCTTTGCTATTTGCTTCTTAGGTCTGATTCTTGGCACTTTTAGACTTTAGACTTTTACTACATGATAATGATCTCATATATTTTAACGTGTAGACAGCAGAAAAAACTGACATGTTTTTGGATGTCTATAGTTTATTGTTGACATACAAAACCACAGAGAGACAGTCAAAGTAAGCTGCTTGCTGCTTTGTTTGCTAAAATTAAGGTAATTACAAGTGCAAAGTAATAGAAAAGGGTTTAATTTAGCACCCCTTTGTTTGTTTAAGCATCTGCAGAAGGTTTGAAAGGCTTCAGTCGAGACAAAACAGTTGAGTAGGAAACCACAACGACAGGAAGCCAACATCCCTTCTTTTTTTCCTGTTTTGTCTGCCTACCTGACATCACATGCTTGATTCTGAATTCTATTTACAGTAACTCCATAAATCTCACTGGAGTTAAAGGTCATATTAGGACTTTCTGTTGTTTTTTTACATTTCCTGAATCCAGTCCTTGTTTGAAGAAGAGAAGGAGAGGAGCTCTTATATAATAAAGGGAGTCGAGCAGAAATAATCTTTTGGTCTGTTCTACTTAGCACCTTGTGGGGATGACTTATTTATGTATTTTAGAATTTGTATTCACATATCTAATTATATAGATTTCTTTTTTTTCACGTGTAAAAGTTAAACTGCTGCAAATTTCCCGTCAGTCTGCATGTGTTGCAGACTGCTTCCTTGTTCCCTCGCACCAATTCTGCCGTTTTTGTTGAGTCAGCCCTCAGTTCCTCTCAGACAATTCTCTCTTTGTATCTTCTTGGCTGTTTCCTAGCGGGGATTTGGTTTGTTAGACTGGAATCTTGGCAAACTGTTGACCACGCTGACGCTCCACTGAGTGTTAAAGTCAGCATGCCGCCAACTGTTAGTTTGATGTGTGTGAAATGGAAAGAGCAAGATGTGTAACAGAAAGATGTGAAGTAACTTAATGGTGGTCTCAAAAGATGACAGTTTGACAGTCACACTGAGAGGATTGGAGGCGATAACAGGCTTCTTGTTTCGTCTCACACTGCATGTTTTTGCTCACTTCCTCTTTCAATCTTCTTCATTTCCTCTAAACGAGGGACGTGGATCGACTTGTGGAAGTGACGGAGTGTACTCTTTTAAATCTCTAAATGCGACTCAGACACTCAACCATCTGTTTCAAAAGACTTGACTAATCGACACGAGTGAAAGAGAAACTAGGGTTTGGTGCTCTTCTCTGCATAGGAATTTCTCCAGCTCTCGATTGGCCCGTGACTGTGACCTCTAATTAAATAAACAACCATTTATTTATAAGCAAAGTCTGCTTATAAGTGACCACTTTGCGGCAATGATTCTCTGACCACCTGTCGCTCTCTCGCTGATGCCCTTCAGACTGTTTGACGTCAGGCCTCCTTCCCTTCCCCCATCTGAACCCACAGCATCATGTCACAGTGGGGGGTAACCTGCCTGCTCCTCGTTTTCCTCCTCCTTTATTTTCCTCTTCATATGTAGGCTTGATTCAGACTCTGGAAACCAAAAATATGGCTTTGGTTTTTTTGTTTGATTTTTAAGAATGGGTCTGACATTTTGGTCACAATTGTTGTTATTGATTTATGTTGAGAAACAAATTGTTTTACTATGTTTGAAGCACAACATTGTAATATTGTCTTCTTGAACTATAAAAGCATAAATTGGGGGTCAGCCTTATTTAAATATTTCTCTGAACCAAATAGAAACTTTAACATCCAGCGTTATTAAACGAGTAGTATTGAACCTGTGAAGAAGTGTGGTCAAATATTGATATAGATATTAACTTCCTGCTCAGGAAAACGTCCCTCTGATTCTCCCACCCTCCCAGTTTATGTCTCCCGACCGGTGCCTCTGCTGTCATGCTGTTAGTGAGGTTAATCGGGTTCATGGAGGGAGGATTAGCCTCCCGTGCCTTAGCGTGATTCGCCGGGTCTCTCTAATGCAGCGCTATTCTCTGCACCACTCTGCAGACAGCCGCTGTCAAGGTGAAGCAGCGGCACCTCGTAAGGATGTGTGCAGTGTGGCATTTGGTTGCTTCCGGACCCATCCAGATCATATCTGCACCCCCTGGCTGTGTTCACTACGGTGCACATCTCGGCTGTTCTTATAAGACACACTGGGGATTTGCTGTTTTCCTGTTGGCTCTGTTTACGCCACGCTAACATGAGAGTAAACAGACGCAAACATCCGTCAGTGCAGGCAAAGACGACGGAGCCTCGTTCTCCTTTCCAACACTTGTTGTGAACCGGCTCAGTTTCTGTTCCTGAATAACAAATATGTGAGTGCATGAAGTGTTAAGTCGGTAAATACTCTACAGAGGGAGTATTTCTACTTCGCTAAGCCGCATGCTGTCAGGTAACATTTAACTGAGCGAGGACAAACGTCTCACGGAGACTCTTCAGCGCCTCAAAGCTGTGTTTACATTTGACCATGCAGGCACAGAACATATACTACTATATGCACTTATCAGAGGCAAAAGGAGACATTTATTCATTTTATTTTCTGCAATACTTTGTTTTAATTTTTAAGCTGTATAGTTCAATTGTTTAATGGATGCATGTCTGAAGCAGCTTACCAACTTGGTTGCTATATTTTCCATTCTGTTTTTGGTAGTCATTGATAAATCAAAGGTTTGCTTGAACTCAAGTTCAAGTTCCGAGCTGTTTAAACATTATTTATGCCCTTTCACCTTCAATCAATAGATCACAGTAGAGACACTCAAAGCTGCCTCTACTCACGACAGAATATAAACACAAAACATGCAATGATGGAGAACTTTATTTCCAAATGGTACACGTGAGGGTATTAATAGAAGCATTTATACCTCTCGTGAGTGGATGTCAGCTGTTTTCCTTGTACAGTATCCTCTGCTGAGCAAGCGGTTTTCTAAAGTAACCAAGTTTGCTTCAAACTAGAAATAAAAGACCTGCAGTGATTTAAACAAGTGAAAAAACGTTAATGTAAAAGTAATCCTTTCTTTACTCATGTTCACAGGCAAAGGTGTGTTTCGATGAGGACCAGCTGGAACAGGTGTGCGAGTACCCATCAGAGACCTCCATGCTGACATGTACCCCCTTCCCTCACGACCTGTGGAGGATGGAGAGGCTGCTGGGGGAGGAGGTGCAGGAGGAGGCTGAAGTGGAGGGAGGAGCAATTGTCTCCAAATGCCCAAGGAACGTGGGGATTGTAACGGGAGGGGGCCTCAGAGTGGGTCAGTGCCACCCCCTTCTCAGGAAACACAACGTGTAATGAGGGAGATTATGGGTGCAGAATGTTTTTTGCCATTCGTGTTTACGGTGTGGAGCTTTCCTGAAATAGTATGTTGTCATTATTGTACTGGATAACTTTCCTACTGTCAGCAAATCCCAAGAAGATACAAAAATCAACAATGACTTATTATTATTTCTTGTGAAGCCGAATTCTGATTTAGCTTATTTCTCTGCACCTTTATTGACACATAAATGAGCCCCAGTGTTGTTCTGGGTGACATGTTCTTTTATTATTAAAAGGAACAAGGGCATTGTAGTTTTATTTTGAGCCAATCCCACATGTCATAAATACTAAATGTCACTTGGAATGTTTGTACCTTGGATGCTATCAAAACAATAAGTTCACAGTTTATTCAATAGAGGTGTTTATACCATTGACTCTTGTCTCAAAGATGCCTGCAGACTAATCCTCTTTTATAGATTTAGTTGATGGTTCAACACAACTACGAAAGCTTCCTCCATTTTAAACTCTGAGCCGCTCATAAAAGCCAGTCTGACGTCACTATTGAGAGAGCTTGGTGTGTTGTCTCTTAATGGGAAAAATCTAGATCTACGCCAGCCAGTTTTGGCAAACTTAGCATTGGGAAGACATACATTTTATAAATCCCTGTGTTGGTTTTAAACGCAGCAATGGTAAATGTATGTTTGAAAAAAACAAGTATGTTTTCATAGCGCGAATGGAATAGTTTGGTTCAATTTATGGTCCTCAAGAAGCCATAAATGTCAGTGTTGGTGAATGGGAAAAAGTCAGCTCCAAATATCAAGTGGAATATAAATCCTTGAGTCCCATTACTTACCTTCCATCTCCGTCTCTCTGTCTTCCAGATGAGTCTTGCCCTCGGTAGAAGCCAGTCACCTCCGCCAAAATTGCCCATTTGACGAGATCACCAACACTTTGTTGACCAATATCACATGCTGATTTTTACTCTGTTTTGTTTAATCTGAATTGTTGAAGTGAGTGTTTGTAATCCTTGTGGCGTTTTGTTTTTATCTAGTATCAGATTGAATGAGTGTTGTGGAAGAAATGAACATGACAGTTTGATTTCATGCAGTTGAACATAATTGTGATTACTGGGGAAAATATTTCACTTGTTTATATTTTCAGGGCAATTGTGAATGTATAAGTATGGTACGTATAATAAAAGACCCTCAGGTGTGCTCTGTCGGCAACTAAAGGATCACTTGTCTATGCAATATAAAGATAAGATTTTATTTTTTAGTTAATATAGTTGATAGTTTATTTTATGTTCTATATTGAAATCTGCCTCAGCACAGAAGAGGGATGTTTATATCATCTGGTTTCATGTGCCTGCTGGATTTGCCCATACAGATGATATGAAGATCAGTTTATAGAGATATTTTGATATTTTTTTCTTGTCTGAAGCCTTTTTGGTAAAACCTCTTCTCAGTGGGTGTTGGCCATTGCAGGAACAGGGGTGGTGCAATGTGTGCAGGACAACGTTTAGAGGTCTGTGTCTTGTGTGGGGTTTACATGAGCATTACTGTTCGCAATGACAACTCGTAACAGTTCAGTTAATGTGTAGGAATATAAATAAAGGCATTATTTTGTTATTTCTTTTGTCAGGTGGAAGTGGAGAGAGCTATGTGAGTGAAAGTCCCCGAGAGGAAGTTGTCTTGAGTTAAAAACATCAGCAGTTAACAGATTAACTTCATCATATAACAGCTGCTATCTGACTTTTGGCTGAACTACGTTTATGATGCAATATATACTCAGTGTTCCTTGTTTGTTAATTAATATTTTAATTGGTGAAAAAAGAGGAAAATGATGTGCTAATTATTTTTTTTTCTATGTTGGTTAAAGAAGCTGGCTTCAAGAGAATAAATATAATACACTGACAATAGTTGTGTCCCTGTTTTATTTGTTAATAATACTATGTACAGAAAGTAAAGTGTTCTACAGCTTTTTGTTCTTTTGATAAATGATTAGTGTGAACATAATAATTATTGAGCTTGGAAACCAGCTTTAAAAAACAATCTCACCATAATGTTCTATTGTATCCTCAACAAACAAATGGAGATTGCCAGAAAATACATTAAAATTCCCATTTTTTTCTGAAGACATATTTTTTAATAAGTATGTTTTAAATAAGCAGATTACAGGAGGAACAATTTAAACAAAAAAGTTACTTTTTGTTAGCTTTTTGTTTTACTCTTTAACAGGTCAAAAATAAGAAAAAACTCAGGCTATTTGTCACCACTATATATATATATATATATATATATATATATATATATATATATATATATATATATATATATATATATATATATATATATATAAATAAATATATACACGTATGGTGTATTTTTCACTTTTAATAATTGGAGTACATTTTCCTGCTTGTACTTTACATACTTTTACTAACGGATCAGAATACTTCCTCCACCATTGTTGTATTGTAGGGAATGGAGTTTTTTAAAAAGCAAGTAAACCCCTAAACTGCCCTTGTCATCGTGAGTTGTAACAGCGACACGCTGCGGTGAGATGCAGTATTGCACACGACGTTTTGAGGCTCGGTGACGTAGCCGTTTACAGAAATACTTTTACGTCAACGCGTGTGCGGGCTTGTCACGTAAATTCGGTCAAGTACGTGAGTCTCTGCACGCTCGCCCAGTTTGAGGGAACACAACAAAAGACGACGGGGGACTGACTTTGACCGCGTGCACTGATGTTTTCAAACTAGGAGCCGTGGAGTGACGACGACTCTCTTATCTCCGTCCACCATGAAGAAGTAGTAGTACGAGGGCCCTCTTGTCCTTCTTTATTCTGGCTCACAGTTTCTGCGGAGATTTTGCACCCAAACAAAAGTTGACAGGATATATCGCTAAAAAGCGTCTCGTTGGGACATATAGGCGACACGGAGTGAATTCCTGGTTGTAAGGAAACATGATTCTGAGGAACATCCAACCAGCAACCTACAGAGCATGGCTGTCTCGGGTGAGCTGCTTTTCGGATTTTAGAGTTAAACTAACGAGCCGTAAGTGTCGACATGTTGTCCTGTATTCCTTCTTACAGTGTGTTTATTAAAGCGACGGGGCAGCTGAGCATGTTTCCTCAAGTCACACCTTCCACACTTCCTATTTCCTTGATACGCCCTTAGCAGTGTCCTGCTTTTATTGTCAAACTTTCATGGCTGTCCCTGCACCGTGGTCACACTTTACTAACTAGGTCATAACTCCTAAATGCTGGGGAGTTTGCAGGGCATTAAATGCATATTCAGTCCTGCGGAACCCTTTTTTAAAAACGGCTCCCTCTTCCTCCAGGTCTGGTGGAGGCAGGAGCCGTGTTTCTTCTCCTCCGTGCCCCCACAGCCGGTGCCGCCTCTGGTCCAGACCCTGCAGGGCTACCTGAGCACCCTGGAGCCCCTGCTGCCCCCGGATGAGCTCAGCCACACCCGCCGGATGGTGCAGGAGTTCGGCAGCCCGGGTGGCCTCGGCGCACGGCTGCAGAAGGCGTTGGAGAAGAGAGCCAGGCACACCAAGAACTGGGTCTGTGTTTGAGTCTGGAATGGGAAGGATGTATTGAACTTTTTAAAACAAAAGTTACAAAGTGCTTCACAGTAAAAACATTCAGCAAAAAGAAAACCTGCATTAAAATACACAATTATACATTTCTTTCATTCAAATACCTCCAGTAATTTCTGAGAAAATGTAGGTTTCATGGAAACCTTTTAACAGGCTTCTGAGGTATTTTGCGAATGTGTAAACAAACCAACTGAAAAAAACTTTCTTTATAATGGATCAGAAATGTACAATGACTGAATGAATGAATCACATTTCTAGTACTGTGTCATGCATACAATCTGCCCAGCTTACATTGATTCCCTCTATACTCTTTGAACATATTTATTGTTGTGTGTGTGTGTAGATCTCACCCTGGTGGGTGCAGTGGGCGTACCTGGAGAGCAGACAGCCGCTGCCTGTGCACTCAAACCCGGCCATCTCTCTGCCCAGGAGAGATTATAATGGCTGGAGGAGCCAGCTAGTGTGAGTCAACAACAACAACAACAACAACACAGTGGGGAAAACATCCGGGGAAGAAATATGCCGGAAACATTTTCAAAATAGCCGATGCTGTAATCTTTGATAAGCACTCGGCTGTAATAGAGGCTGCGTCCATCTGCAGATTTTCATAATCATTAAATTGATTTGGCAACAAAGTCCCAGCACAGTGAGTTCAGCAGAGAGCTAAACACATGGTAGTTCAGTCAAAGCAGACACAATTCAATGTGTTTATTTTAGTGCTGTGTCTTTGTTTCCAGTGTAAACACTTGGCCAGGATGTTGCCCTTCAATGTGATCTAGACAGACAACATGAATGTATAAAGGCACCCTGCTCGTTCCTAGGAAAGTTGCTCATAGCCGTATGCAGCAAAACAAGTTAAATATCCACATTTTATATTTGGATGTTATAGCTGGGTTCCAAATCGCCGTCTTTTTACTTTTAGTACTTACTACAGTTCCTCCGTCATGACATGGCAACCAACTGTGTGGCATATTTAAACAACATGTTTGTCTCCACTTAGGTTCGCATCCAAACTCATAGCAGCAGTTCTGGATTTCAAGGCCAAAATCAAAACGTAAGTTTGACACTTTAATCAGTTGGCTAATCTTTCTGATGTTTTAGAGGTTACGTGTTATAAGAGCAGTGGTGGAAAAAGTAGTCCCATTTTTTACTGCAGTAAAAGTAAAATTCATGCTTATCAGCCAAATGTTCAGCATTAACAGTATTTGCTACGCAAAGTGTAAATGTGTATTGCATATTACTTGTGTCTAAGTATGTAAACAGAATTTTTGTTTTAGTCAGTTGAGGTTGAGCTGATTTTAACTACTTTATTAAGTGTTTAGCAGTAAAATGTATAAATACATTTCTGTCTATAATTGAGTCACAAAGCCCTTTTTTTGCAGAGCAGTAAGAATGTTTTTAATTTAAATCAACTTGTTTTTAGAGACGGGTTGAAATATTCCTGCTAAACTTTGCTTTTTATAAGAAAATACACCTTCAAGGACTCGATAAATTCACTTGATAATGAGGATATATAACTAAACAATGCATCATGTTTTTTAATGCACAACATGGAAAAGTACAATATTTCACTCTGAAATGTGGTTGTGGAAGGGTAAAGTGGCATAAAATGAACCATTATTCACATAAAGTAGCCAAACTACTTAAATACACTCCTTAAGTAAACATACGTAGTTATATTCCATCCCCTTTAAAAGCAAATGAAACCAGCCGTCAATAATTACCTGCTACAGTCATTAGAGTCTGTCATTAATATCAACATTTGTTGACAAATAGTTTCTAATTGGTGCTTTATCCTTGAGCCTGGCTGGTAGCTCAATCGGTGTCTCAAATGCATTTGACGTGGTGAGATGTTGGCTTAGCATTTGCCCACAGTCTCTGTGGGTAAATGCTGTGTGTATAGTTTGCTTTTCCACATCAGGATATTTATGACTGGTTATCTGAAAATGTGTGACAGTGAGAACCCCACCATTCTGGCTAAACTGCAGTATTAATGTCTTGAATACTCCCTCTCCACCACATTTCCTAGGACAATAAACAGAGTGAAAATACATTATTCATAAATAACATCTAGACACGCGTGTCTGTCTGCTTTCCCCGTCAGCGGCCATCTGCCGGTCGAGAACATGCGAGGGAAGCCCCTGTGCATGGAGCTCTACCCGCTCCTCTTCTCCTCCTGCAGGATCCCCGGCCCCAAACACGACTACATCGCCCACCACGGTCGCTCCCGCCGCTCGCCGACTCACATCACAGTCGTCAGGAACTACCAGGTGGGAATGTGTTGACGACAGAGGGCACTGTCGGATTTATACTTTCTCTTTTCCTGGTTGCTGACTCTTGATTGCTTATTGTACCACATTGCAATCGATTATCAAAATAGTTGCCGATCAATTTTCTGCTGATTTTATTCGTGAATTAATCATTGCAGCTTTATTTTGCTTAAAAATTGTATTAGCAAAATAATTGGGGATAATTTCTGTTGAGGAATTTCTGAATTAATCCACTAATTGTTGCAGCAGCACTGCACATGTGGTTGTGGTTTGTGAAGCCCCAATGGGTCAAATAAATCGGTACCAAAAATGCCAACTTTGAAACGACACACGACAGTCTGTAGCTTGTAAAGCAATTAACGTTTATGTGGAGGACTGTTTAGTTCAGGTGACACCAAACCAACATAGAAAGCTTCGCCCCTCGAGCGCCTCATCGAATCGTCTTTAGTGACAAAGATGGCCTCCTCTTTTTTTTCTACCAGTTCTTCCAGCTGGAGGTTTACAACAGCGACGGCTCCCGCATGACGGAGAGTCAGATCCACAGCCAGCTGTTGAGGATCCGGTCTCAGTCCTGGAAGACGGACAAAGAGCCGATGGGCATCCTGACCAGTGAGCACCGTCACACCTGGGGAGAGGCCTACAACCGGCTGCTGAGAGGTAAAGCACAGGACAACATGCACTACTAAATATATATATATATATATATATATATATATATATATATATATATATATATATATATATATATATATATATATATATATATATATATATATATATAAATACTGTTATAATCAAATATCAGTGAAACCTGCTTAAGAAAGGCCATCATGAAAATAAAATGATAAATGTAGTTAAGCTTCTATGTTTTTACATTTATTTATTGATCAAACAGGCTTTATTGTATGCCAATTGTATATACAGTAAGAAATATGGCACAAAATGTGTATATATGTTTTTTATATATATATATATATATATATATATATATATATATATATATATATATATATATACTCAGTTTTTGTTTCTCCTTTTTGTGACTCAGATAAACTAAACAAGGAATCTGTGGGACTGATAGAGACGGGTCTTTTCTCCTTGTGTCTGGATTCTCCGGTCATGAGGATATCGGATGAAAAGTACGCACACACTCGCACAAACAACCTACTCTAACTCTTTCTCTCCGTTCTGTCTTGTCAGCCACGCTCATGTATTTCTGTTTGCTAAATATGTTGCTCAATCCTGTGTGTGCTCAGATATCATTGTGCCGTCTGTTGACTTTTGGTTCTCAAGCAAAAACATACAGTATATTTGTCACTTCCTCCATTTTAAATGTCGTCGCAGTTGCTGCTTGTTTGAAGCTTGTTTCAGACACACCGATTTTTATGTCTCTCTTGAATTGTTAGTTGTTTTTATTCCTTTTTTAAAAGTCCTGAATCATAAATGTTACCTCAGTGTAAATACAGAACTATTATCAGCTAATTGTACTGAAAGTATTAAAAGTACTCATTACGCAGAATAGCAGTGTAATAATACCACCGTGCTCATGTGAGAGCCTTGTAATGTTGTAGTACGTCAATGTGTATCCAACTTTAAACTGATTAGGGGTAGATTTCTAGTAAAGTACAGCATCAAATCATATAAGCATATCATTTGTTATTTTATGGAACAAATGTACTAGTATCAATAGATAACAAATAAATGCAATGGAGTAAAAAGTACAATTTGCCTCTAAAATTGCAAACACTCAAAGTAACTCAAAACTGTGCTGAAGTACGGTGCTTGAGTAAATGTACGTACCGCTAGTCACTTGATCTTGTTCTCCGTGTGAGGATTTTGTTTGTTACAACTTTGATTGACAGGTATGCCAGCCGTAAGGCAGCACAGGTTCTGCATGGAGGCGGGACGTTCTCCAACAGCGGCAACCGCTGGTTTGATAAAACGCTGCAGGTGAGCACCAGCGACATTCTCACAGGACAAAGAGAGGTGACACAGGACCGACTGATGCAGCAGCTACTTTGGTCTGTGTGTTTGTTTGAATAGTTTGTGGTGGGCGAGGACGGCTCCTGGGGTCTTCTGTATGAAGCAGCCATAGCTGAGGGTCCACCCATAGCGACACTGCTGCATCATATCCTCGAGTACTGGTAAGATTAAGGGTTGGACAGGAGAGACATCATCATATGCTGGCGCACACTTCAAAACATGCTGCTTTAACTGGATTCAATGTAAAACCGCAACAGCATCTCTATATATATATATATATATATATATATATACACACACACACACACCTTAAAATCACATGTTACGGGTTGTATACATCACATAGTATTTGAAGCAGGTCCAAATTTGTTAGACTGCTTATCTTTTAAGGTACAAATTATTCCTGATGGGTAATCTTTTTAAACCACATTGCCCCGTGATTCCCACTAGTGAAGCAGCATACTCAAAATGTACCATAATAATAGGGTGGAAAATGATTGTGTTTTCTTGACTGCAGTGAGAAACCGGACCCAAAGAGGGCGCCGCTGGTCCCTCTACCGATGCCCAAGAAGCTCTACTTTCACATAGACCGGGAGATTAAGAGGGACATAGAGCACGCTAAGCAGAACCTCGACATGTACGTTCCCCCACTTATTCTCCTGAACAGTGGGGAGTGTTCCAGTGTAAATGTAAAGTCTCTGCAGACTACCTGTCGTGATAAGAGAAGAATGGCCTCGCACAACGTAGGCGAGCCGTTTGCTTTAGTCTCAAAAACTAACAAAGCTGAAGTGAACTTGGCCCAGAAGAAAGCCACAGGAGGGCAAACACGTTTATCATCTCTGTGAGTGTGACCTTGACAAAACCGAAAGCCGTCATTGGTTGGACAGAGGTTTTAGAAGTCGTTATTGTCATTCAGGCCTTTCCCACCAGCTTGTGTACAACTTCAGAGTAGCCGTAAATTATCCAGTAGCCAAGGTCTAGTCCAGGAATAAAGCCTTTTCTTCCATGCACTGAGGAGTTGAGCTGGATGGAGAGTGCCCAGCTCAAAATGCCTTCAATGAGTCATATTTGGCATCATAGTGTAGTTGTAAGCAAACATAAATGCTTATCGGTGTATATTGTCAACTGTAATTATTCAGGTGTAATTTATTTTATATCGTAATATGAGTGCTAAAGTTAATGTAAATGAACAGGCTTTACAAATTCTGAACATAGGGGGTTGTTCTTGACCTTGGGGACATGTTCCAGAGCTTTTGGCCAGATCTCACAACCTTCTTCAGTGAATGGGCTTTTTAATCACACCTTGTGTACTTGACAGGATGAAACCTTCCATTCAAAGAAGAAAGCCATGAGATAGTTGACAAAAAGCTAGAAAACGTACCTCGGAAAAATAATATACTTGACATTTTCTGCAGACTGATCAACGACCTCGACGTGAACGTATTCAACTTCAAGAAGTTTGGTAAGGAGCTTCCCAAGCAGCACAACCTGAGTCCTAACTCCTTCATCCAGGTCGCCCTGCAGCTCGCCTACTACAGGTCAGTGACTGACTTCAGCAGATTCAAAACATAACGTTTTATTTTTATTGTTTGCGTCAAGGACGCAATCCATTAGAATCTCACTATATTTTTATTGTCACCTATTTTAGATTCTCCTCAGCCTGCTTATCCAATTATACATTACTTAGAATAGAACAAACTTAATTGTCCCTCCATGGCAGGTAATTTATCTCACCAGTAAAACACAGTTAAATAAATGTAGAAATTAGTATAAAACCAAGTCACGTTATTTATAGAGCACATCAAAAACAAAACAAAAAGTTGAATAAACTGCAAATAAATGTCCAGAAATCTGCAATTAAACCAACAACTTACAAACTTACAAAAACAGCCTCAAATTGTGATCCAGAGTTAATTAACTGAATCCTTGGCAACAGTCTACTTCCTGTTTTAAATCCACCATAGCATTATGGAAACGATATCTCCAAAGCGTAGAGATCTAATGGTTTGTGTGTGTGTAGCGCAGACGTAGGCACGGACTCTGTCCCATTCTCGTCTCCGTAACACCTGGAGGGAATTTCTTCATATTGGACTGAAACGCCCACTTGGACTCAAATATGAACTGATTATAATTTGGTGGTCAAAGGTCACTGACCTTACAAAGAACATTTTTGGAGAGTTCCAAGGCTAATTATTACAATTTCACACTAATAATAATAATAGTGATGATGTTTTGGACAAAGATGGAAGTAAACTGTATACTGGTTTGCTGAGGCATACAACCACAAGGTGATTATTCCTGTTATGTCATCTTGTGTTTTGTTGTTGAGTGCACCAAACCCCCAAAAAATGATAATCAACTGCGGTTGATATGGCAATAAATAATTCAATAATTTATTAGTTGTTCGTTTCTGTATTCTGTGCGCTTTGTCCTGGAACGTACATCGCAGATCGAAAGCTTGAAATGATCCGTGTTTAGGTTGTTCGACTTGCTCTTTCTTGTTGTAGAGTTCACGATGAGGTCTGCCCTGCCTGTGATATCGCCTCCCAGAGGATGTTTCGCGGCGGGAGGACAGAATATATCCGCTCGCCCGCGAATCAGACGCTCAAGTTCATTCTCGCCTTTGACGACCCGTCCGTAACGGTGAGAAGCGCCAGTGAATTGTTCCGCTGTGGCTAACAAAGGATTCATACTCGATGTTTGCTTTGCGTTGGTTTACTAGCGAGAGGAAATGTAATCATTGTGCGTTTTCATTTTATTTCTTGTGTCGCAGCGAGAGGCCAAGCTCCAACTGTTCAGAGAAGCTGTTGATGCCTACACAGCTCTGACTCTTAAGGTAAACAACAAGTCAACTTTCTTTTGTCATCCGTTATTAACTGATGCCCACTTCTCTTTCATATCGTCTTTTTAAAAAAAAATGTATCTGCTCTGGTCAGGTACTTCAAGGACACGGCGTAGACCTCCACCTGCTGGGGCTCAAGCTGCAGGCCATCGAGGAAGGACTGAGCATCCCCAAAGTCTTCATGGATACAGCATACGGCCTCGCAACACACTGGAAACTCCGAACGGGGCAGGTGTGTGTGTGTGTCTGCGTGATAAAGTGTGCCTCTGTTGGTTTGCTTCACAGTAACATGTGACCACCCTGTAGCACGGCAGGAAGTGGGAATTTGTTTTGGATATTGTGAATCGAAAGAGAGCTCTTTAGCAAGTGATCAGTTTCCTGTTGTTCTGCTTGTGATGCTCTTGACGTGGAGCATTTACTGGCAACAAAATAGAATTTGGAAGTTTCCAGCAATCACGCTGCTTATCTTCTGTGTTTTTTTTATGATGACATTCCGACTTATATAGTAAGTTATTGGACTGCGTTTGTGTTTTTGACAGCAGAAGCTCATGTGGTTTTTATGGTCCTAGTTTCACATTTCGTCTTATTATCCATTGACAATGTAGGTAGCGGCTGCATATAGTGTGAGTTTGTGAGTGACCCTTGATTCATCCTGCTTGATCAAAGTCAACACTTTTCTCTTCACTTCACCTTTTCACACTTTATCCAGACGTCTAATTTACATACAGAACAGTGAACAATGACCCAACACTAATAGATTAATTAGTAAAAGATGAAGATTTTTGTTAGATCTTGTGACATCAAGGACACACAAGTATCGGTCTGCTTTGATGTTATTTGAACTGCTTTTGGCCAACTTGCCGTAACCCACCTTGAGAGGGTTTCTGTCCCTTTTAATACTTACATTGTGAATAGTGTATGGTATTTAATGGCATGCCAAGAGCAGTTAAATCTATGAAGCAGACAAACGTTTTTTTTTTTAACTTGGCTAACTAGGCACTGAAATGGAAGTGAATTGTTAATGTTGCTTATTTTCTTGTGACTTATTGTTTCACCCAGTTTTAGGAACTAGTCATTTCTGATTTCCATATCAACAAGGGCTGGGCAATGTCGAATGATATGAGCATATCTTGTTATCTCCGAGGGCTGCAACTAAATTTACTTTACTTTCATAACCGATTCATGTGCAGAATACTTTATCAATTAATGTTTTTTTGTTTGGTCTATGACATACCTGAATTTTTATTTTTGGAATGCCCATTACAAGTTCCCACAGCCCAAATTATTGACTTCAAAAGCTTGTTTGAACCCAAATATACTCTGCATTTATTATATGAGAAAAAGCAGGACCTCCTCACACTGGAGGAAAACAAACGACAAATATTTGGTACCATGTTTTGAAAATCAGCTTGCATTAATGTTCTACTATTCAAATACTTTTGAAATATTTTTTTTTACAAAATATTGGTGTCAACAACTTGTATTTTTATTATATTAATATTATTGATGATGACACCATATTGTAATTTAATGCATATCAATATCAGGAAATCCTTGTGATATTGTTTTCAGCCAAAGTCTTGGTTTCTAGATATAATTGTGTAGCTTTCTTTCTCTTGATACCTTATCTCGTGTTCTCCCTCCGGCCCCTTCAGGTGCCAGCGAACACTGACAGCGTGATGTGCTTCGGGCCCCTCGTTCCTGACGGTTACGCCATTTGCTACAACCCTCAGGCAGACCACGTCCACTTCTCCATCACCGCCTTCAACTGCTGCGAGGAGACTAATGCAGAAACGTTGGCTCTCACCCTGAAAGACACTTTGGGTCACCTACAGGAGCTACTGCAGCCTACTGTGTAGAGCTGCTCATGTAGTATGTCCAACAGGATACACCCATTCCTCTACACATGGAAAAATAGACATTATTTTCTTAAAACAACATTTTGTAGAAGTCTTGATGAGGTTTGGATGTTTTTCTGTTCATGCAACGCTTCAAGCTTTTAAATCTGAGCAAGTTTTGAAGAATGTGCATGGTGTCTATGGTGCTTTTGATTTTTTGTATAGCTTTTGATGGAGCAATAAATCGCTTTCATTTTCTAGCAAGAGCTGAGCAAGCACGCTGAATTATATTTGCTACAGTGGATGCAACAACATGTCTATGTGAAAGCAAAACAAAGTCAACCTGACTCTCCATCATTCATCAGAACAAGCCAAAGCAGTTGTGTTGAAACTGACTCCACTCCTTTTACAAGTCACGGGATAAACAGTAGCCTTTCTAGTACCCTATACTGAGAATACATACGTTTCTTTTTCAAAACCATCAATTGTTTCTGGAAACTATTGATTGTATATGTCTGTTCTAAATGGATCAAAGGCCAGAAGGTTGGTCATTAATGGTGACCGTGCAAAGAAGGTGCTTATGTCTCTTTTCCGTCAAGCAACTTCAGGGTTTACTTGCTGTATATGGAAATGAATGTTGGGGGGCTTTTGGGTGTTGTTCAACCTGCAGTATTGTTTAATAAAACCTGCCATCACTTGATTCCTCGTTTTAGAGCTGTGTTTGTTTTTTCATTGCTTAGTGTGCTATGGCATCCACAATCAGTGAGCCATTTCAGCTATGCAAGGAGACCACATGGACGTCGTGCTAATCGCTTACTCGTCTCGCTTCGCTCTGAGATTGCATTAGGAAAATATCTTTTAACAGCCAGGATAATAAGGAGGAATTATTACAGCAAGCGGACCCTGTTTCAATACACGTATAGGTACCTGACACCTGAAAAAATGGTGAACCCACCCTTTAATATATCTCTTAGGAATCATTGTAATGATATACTGACTGGTTATCAGTTTCCATGATCTCTTTCAATCCTTTTGAGTTATTAATCATTGACCAGGCTAAATAGATCATTTAAAATACTGTAAATTGCTATTACTGGATAATGACAAGTGGCTAGAGGCTGGGTAAAAAAGAATCCGTAATAACGTATAGTTATACAATTTTGTGTTAATACACAGTGCATATAGTTTTTATAAAGACTATTAAAAATATTTATCATATAAGAAGACTTATTATTATTACTATAACAGTACATTGTGTACTGTGTATCAACGCTGCTGATTGGAGGAGCTGGAACCGGAAATGACGCCACAGGGCCTTCGTCACGTTTCATTTAAAACCGGAAAAAAACAAGAAACCAAGCACAGCTCGGCAGCAGCGTTGGTGCTTTGGGGGAACACACACGAGTAATAAACAGGAACATTTCAGGCACACTGACGAGCGGACTGTTCGTACCGCGGCTTGGGAGCAGAGACGGAGATGAAGATGGCAGCATAACGTTAGCCAAACATCAAGAGTTTATGTTTTTATTTCATTTTAAAGTTATCTATTTGTTTTAGGCAACCTCTTAGTGTTTTTGTGTGTGTTTTTTTATTGACTTGAGTTATAATGAAGGGCTCCCATCCTGCTTTTTTGAGCCGGAGGAGGAGGGAGTACAGCGGGGTGGCCGGGCTGCTGTATCCGCTGCTCGGTGCGTGTCTCTGGGCTTCGGTGGTCGGGTACAAGCCGGTGGTCATCGTCCACGGTTTGTTCGACAGCTCAGGGGATTTTATACATTTACAGCACTTTATTAATGAGGTAAGTGGTCGCAAATACGAGAGTGGTTCAATGTGGTTCCCTCGTAGATGTTTTTTAAACGAAGTATATATTTAGTTTTTCAGTAGTGGACCTTATGCAATGTTTACTGCAGGCCTTACAGCTTATATCACCACATGTTATCAGCAAATGTGGACCTGCGCCATGCAATATGTGCTGTGATGCATTGGTCAGCTTTCATCGTAATGGTGGAGTCAGATGATTGTCTTGTAATGTATTTACATCTGCTTTTAACATGTGGTGCTAGTTAAGTATGCTTTTGTTTTGTTTCTTACAGTTATGTAATCTCTCTTGTGCACATTGTTATTGCTTCTATTCTTTCTGTTTTTACCACGTAAAGTGCCTTCAGTAGCTAATACAAATAACATGTATTATTATTAATGTATTTTTTTCCTTCATTATTCCTGCAGTAACACCACAGGAGAGTGAGAGATTCGTACATTGGCATTTGCAAGTGCCTTCATCATTTCAAGTGTTGATTGTAAACATAATTTAGTATCTAGTATTCAAAAGTTATAAATGTTGGTTTAATACAACCTGTTGTTTGCACTGTATATATTGGAATAACCTGGTTGATTTGAGGAAATTGTGAAGATTTTGTGAGGGACTCCGGTAAAGTGGATCAGGTAAAACCAAGATTCAGTTCCTCCTTTTCCTGCCTAGAAAGCTGATGGCTGAACCTGACTATTTCTGGCGGAAGTTTAGATCTTGGTCTGGCTGTTTCTTACCAAACAACTGTATGATGAATAATCAATATCTAAATTACATCTAAAAAAACAACAATACTGGACCTTAGGTAATACAGAATGTTTGGTTTGCCCTGCCGCTGTTGCTTTTAACACTGAGTGTCTTGTTCTTGTTTAGTGCTTCCTGCAACAATATGAGAAATGACTTGCACATAGTTCCTCCCCACAAGCCCAGTACACCCCATGTATGAATTAAAACCGCTTCCTTCTTTCTCCTGCAGTCTCACCCTGGAACAAATGTTACAGTCATCGACTTGTTTGACGGCAGTTCCAGCCTGCAGCCCATGTGGAAGCAGGTGGAGGGGTTCAAGACAGCTATTTACCCAATAATTCAAAACGCAGAAGATGGGGTCCACTTTATCTGCTACTCTCAAGGTCTAAGTGCATTTGTAAAAGAGACATACATGTGGTATTTGCTTTGTATTCTTTTTTTGTCTTGGTATGCAATTCCTTGAATAACTCAGTTGTAAGCATTATTTTATTCAACAGAGTGGGGCTTTATGAGACTCTGTTTTATTCACTGGATACATTTTTCTATGACATATTTATTATCATTTTAACGTGTTTCTATAGATTAAAGGTCGTGCCATACTGAAAAACAAACGGAAAACACATTAGTTAAAAGTAATGGTGTGTAGTCTTTACGGTGCATGCAATTAGTATGATTAGAGCTGAAACCACTGGACAATCAATCAGGTAGTTGATCGAAAGGAAATTAATTTTGAGCTATTTTACTAAGATTTGATTACTTAAACAAATTTCAAGAAAAGTGCCTCATTTCAGCATTTCAATTTGAATACTTTTCTGCTTTTATTTGTCTTATGTGATAGTTAATTGAATATCTTCAGGTGTTTGACTGTTGGTCAAAAAAGGTAAAAAGACTGACAACAAATAGTTTTTATTTGCTGACATTTTAACAGGTGGGCTGGTTTGCAGAGGAATCCTCTCCACTCTCTCTGACCACAACGTCCAGTCTTTCATCTCTCTGTCCTCGCCTCAGGCCGGGCAATATGGAGGTGGGTTCAATTTCAAAGGCTGAACACGTGATTATGTGTAAAGCACCTCACATCAATATGTGCTTAAGAACAATATATCAAACGACAACATGAAAACAGCACGGCAGCGTGAAAGGGCTTGCCCGACATTTCTCCCGGGTGTTGGTAGAGACCAAAACGGACCTTAAAGAAGAGTGCATATTAGTAACTGCTGGATGTATGAATAAGCATCTGTTTGCAAACAAGCTCACCATATCAACTTCAAATGTGAGGATATGTCAGTGTTGGGTTCACAACTTGTTTTCCACTGCGCCCGAGTGGCTTTAAAATCATGGGAAGGACTGGTGTCTTCTCTCAAGCATGTTCTCCGTCCTGCCCCTTCCAGACACAGACTACTTGAGGTACCTTTTCCCACAGTTTGTGAAGTCCAACCTCTTCCACATCTGCTACACGTCGGTGGGTCAGAGGATCTCCATCTGCAACTACTGGAATGGTGAGAATAATTCCAATTCCTTATCTTGCCAAACCTGAATTGACAATTGGATATTCAGTGTGCCGTTCCCCTTACGTTTTGTATCAGACTCAAGGAGATGTCGTATAAGAAAGCTTTATTCGCAAGTGTTTTGACATACTGGTTCATACTGGTCCTCCTCCTCCAGACCCCCATCACAGAGACCTCTATGTGAACAGCAGTGACTATTTGGCTCTGCTCAACAGCGAGAAACACAACCCAAACTCAACAGGTCAGTACATTGCTGGAGGGTAAAATACATCCATAAGTTTAATGATTGTAACAATCAGGGGGTGTTTGTCTTGATGATGCAACAGTGAGGTGAACTCTAAAAATGATCAATAGGAGCTTGTTGTGCTTTTGTTATCAGCTGATTCTTTAGAAAACTGATTCATTTAATTCATTATCTGAGTTGTTTACAGTAAACACAATATATCAAGAAAACTCATCCCAATGTAATAATTAAAGATACCAAGAGTACACATACAAATTTGTTCAGCAATATTGTATTACTGAACAATACAAGTTGGTAAACTCTGCAATACGGGTTTCATTCAAAGAAGAGAAGATAAACAACCTCAAATTCAATTATTCAATCAATGAGAAAACAAGCATGAGTTCGCTTTCACACCAGCTTTCTTTTGTAAGATAAATATTTCCTGAAATGCATCAGGCATTATTTGAAAAACAGAGGAAGTACAACGAGATAAGATAAAAATTAGACTTTATCGATTTAAGTGGTGACATTCCCAAGTCCCAGGCAAACAGAGACGGACTGAGAGGTAAGAAAACAAACAAAAAAGATTACAATTTCAGGCATTTTAAATCCAACCATATAGGTACTATACAAACAATACCTCAGTCTTAAAACCTCTGGTCTAAAGTGTAATAAAGTAATGTACCTCTCTATCTCAGAGTGGAAGAAGAACTTCCTCAAGATCAAAACACTGGTTTTGATCGGAGGACCAGACGATGGAGTCATCTCTCCCTGGCAGTCGAGGTGAGCTCATCCTCGGTCTTACGTGCTCGTGGTCTTTTCCTTTGACGTATTATTTATTATTTTAGGACAATATTTGACAGATTTCTTGGACATGAAAGTGAAAGTCGGGGCGTCATTTTGTGCATTTAAATGCTTTAAAAACATTTTGCCAAATACACTTGAGGTGTTTCTGTGAACCTGACCCTGGTGCTAAAATGCCTCTGAAACACCCCAGCTAATTCATTTATTCCGGTATTATGCTGGCGTCTGAACCGCTGATGAAAGCCACTTAACTTGTTGAGATTACTATTTCCTCTGCTACAGTTGAGAGATTGTTCTTTCCAGTTCACTTTGATTCATACACAATTACTTTCCTCCTTTGATAGGATTCTTTTTTCCACTGTCATATGACACTTTTTACGCTCAGTTCACACATTATTCCGCTGTGCTAGATTTTCTTTTTCTGGGGGCTGTGGCTGATCAGATGACTCTCATGTGATGCTTACACATTATAACACTTCTGTCTGTCTTCTGGTTTTTAGTCAGTTTGGATTTTATGACGACAACGAAACTGTCGTTGAGATGCAGCATCAAGATGTGAGTGAAAATCCCACAACAGACGCACACAAAATTGTTTTGAATTTATTACAGTGCCCTCTGATCGTTGCTTATACTTTCATATTATTTTGGATTGTTTTCATTCATAGTTATTTATTTATTGTCGTGGTGAAGCAAAAGACAAGCACAGAACTTTTTATATATAATATTATATTACGAACACATAACGTAATCCTCTGTCCCAATTTGACAAATACAATTTGCCACCATCAGAAATGACAGACATTTCTTTGAAAAGTGATAAATCGTCATATCAAAGAGCAATAAAAGATATAAAAGACTCAATCTCACCTAAATCACATAATGATCGAAGATTTTTTTCTCCTCCTCATCGAGAGCCCTGAAACCTGCACATTTATGTAGCTAATGGTAATGTTATTAAACTTACTGTAACTGCACACAAATATTTTAGTTAAAGGGTGCTTCACATAAGCCTCTGCAGCGTAATAAATTAATAATTTAGGTTTGTGCCAAACATCAACTCACCATCTTTCCTTTTACATTAGGAATCATTTGCCCTGAGAATCATTGTTTTGTTCAGTAAATTAACCATCCAAAATACAGTTTTTTACTTTTTACTTTCCCTAATGTCCCAGTGAAAGATCTTTGTGGTGAGCTGGAACATCTCACATTTAAATCTGATGTTTGGAGGTTCCCGTCCCAATGCAGCACATCATACTTGTATCGCCTTGGGATAATATGCCTCGTTTTAAAATGTAAAAAGGGTTCAAACTTTAAGAAGAAGAACCCATACCCTAATGTTGAATGTTTTTTCTTCTTCTTCCTGTTTCAGTTGTATTTAAGAGATGTTTTCGGTCTGAAGACGCTGGCGGCTCGAGGAGATCTGATCATCTGTTCAGTTCCCGGCGTTGAACACGTGCATTGGCACTCGAATGACACGGTGTTCCACATGTGCATGGAGAAATGGCTGGTGTAGAGCAAACCTCTTTAGCAGCATACTCACACAGATACACACACAGAGTTACACACCCTGCAGTCATGTAAGCTCTTAACTTCCACCATGTATGAAAGGCCGCTGTGAAGTATCCTCGCAAACATTTGTGAGCGTACTCTCGAGGATAAAATCAAATTGTTTGGATTCCAGTTCTTAGAGATGACTCGTAATTATGCTCTCTGCTAGAGAGGTTTGTGTTCGATACATTTAGATGTTTATGGTCATCCTAGAAACTACTAGGTTACTTTAAAGGGAATAATTTGATTTTTTGGAAGTACACTAATTTGCTATCTTGCAGAGCATTGATACCACTATTATGACTCTACATGAAATATGTCGCTATAAGCAGCAGCTGGTTATCTTAGCTTGGTATTGAGACTGGAAACACGGGGACACGGATAGCCTGGCTCTGTCCAAAGCTCACTCCTCCTACCAGCACCTCTTACGTTCAATAATGAACGTGTTCTATGTTGTTTGTTTTAACTCTACAAGAACTGAAGTGTAAAAGGAGGTTATGTGCTGTACAATTTCTTGGCTAGATGCAGTTACGTAGTCTTATCGTCACAGTGAGGTTGCCGGGCTACCAGAAGAAACTCCAGAGAGGTACCGCTCAAATCCAAGAAATAAAACACCATCGAACCACATAAGTTAAACAAACGGGATATAATGTGTTAATTGGTGCGCTTTAGAGATGCTGGTTGCCAGATTATTTATCTTTGCACAGAGCCGGCTAGCTGTTTCCCTCTGTTGTCAGTCTGTGTACATGCATATATGTGTGTATATATATATATATATATATATATATATATATATATATATATATATATATATATATATATATATATATATATATATATATATATATATACATACACACACACATACTTGATAAAGGTTTAAGTAGGTTTATGTTATTACAGTCAGCAACGGTAAAGCAAATCATACATTAAAGGAGCAGTCCAGCAATTTAGTATTGCATTTCAGTAAAGTATAGGAGAAAAAGAATTGTCAAAAATCTAGCAGCGGCTGAAGACAGAAGACGTTTCCCGTATTTTCAGTGAAAGCGATGCCCACGAACATACAGTATATATCCGTGTGTGTGTGTGTCTGTGCTTGGTCACACATACCTCAAAACACAGCACCACACAACACAACAGTGCCTGAGCGACGTTCTGTCATCGTGTCTTCATGTACAGATTCACTGCCCTGCTCATTGTACGATGCAGTAATTTATATATTTTTATTCTTCCATTTTTAACCGGAGGTGGGTCATGTTTTTTAAGTGTAATTGTGAATATCATGTTTATTATTATGTCCGTGCAGTGCTTTGGAGCTTTAGTAGATTGAGCTTTAAAGTTTCCCCTCATACCTCAGTGTTTCATGTCCCATACCAAAGTGCTACAACGCACTGCCTTTAGTGACGGTGCTAAAACATAATGATATGGAGGGGTGGCCTGAGATTTGCCTGGAGATTGGCAGTGCTATATTAGTGTTTACTTGTCGACCAGACTATTGTACGTGGCGCTCTTTACCCCCCCCCCCCTTCGCATTTAGATATCTCAGGCGTTTGAGCAACCTTCATGTTTGTCCATTTGTTGGAAAAGGGATTCCTCTCAACTTGTTGCATTTTGTTGGATGTTTATGTATTTTAAAGATGTTTCTCAAAGACAAACAAAGATAAGGAATGGAAATATCTAATGTGTGATAAAACAAGAAGTGAATGTCTATTTTAATTGGTGAAATAGTAATCATTGCACCAGTTTTTATTTTTTTAAAGGGAAATGATGAAGATGGGATGATTTTAACTGTTTTGAAGTTGTAGATATACAGTATTATTTAAATATTGTTGCATCCTTTGTGTGCTTGTAAGTTAATTAACCCAACTGCATAAACTGTGGATTTAAGGAATATCCTCTCTGTTCAGTTTTCTTGCCAATAAAACAGTAAATGTGGTTAAGGAAAATTTTCTAAAAACTATTTTGACTCCTACAATTTCTAAAAGTCTCTTTCGCAAATGAAAATGTGTGAAATGTTGTCAATTCCTCAATAAAAGACAGTTTTGAACAACAGTCATTGTCTTATCACATCAAGATGGATAAATAAACTGAAAGATTAAACAAATATGCAGAAGGTAATTGTTTGGTATAGCTAAATTATTTTTACTTGTTTTGGTTTTATGTGCAGCTTTTTAAAATATACTACTAGTTTGTCGACTTGTTTTCTGACAATTTAAATTGGTACTATAAAATATCAGTACTTAATGTATCTTGGTTGCAAATCTTTCGGTATACTTATTTTGGGATATCAACATTTATTTTTTGCTTTTATAATACACAATGAATATCCTACAAAATAACTTTAAAAACTCAAATATTGATTTAGGCTTCTACGTTTTGCCATGAATAGGTGTTACACGTATGCCCGATACCTAGTGTTGACATCATTGTTCTCGATTTATGGAACAGTGAAAAATATTAAATGTAATTGTACAGTATAGCTAATAAGTAAATCATTCATTCCTTTTTCTTTGTTTGTTTACAATGCACACAGACAAAACAGTAAAAAAGGAGAAAGAACATAAAAACAAACAAACTAAAACAAAATCTTCATCAGCGTATTTTACAATGTAAGTATTCTGTCCCGCATAGACTACACACCTTTAGAGTCAGAGCCATACAAAAAAGAAAAGGAATACAATTCCCTAAATGCATTGCGCCCCGGAAGAAACCCACCACCTCACCGGATATCTGCACGCGGCGCCTCGAAAAGGCCCTTTTCCGTCTCAGAGAAGTGTGGTACACAACGGCTGACACAAGTGAGTGAAAAATTCAGTTTTTGCTCGTTTTATGTGTCATGAAAAAGATTATTCTCGGGTATTTAGAATAGTCACTGGCTCAGGTTGTCTGACAGCCGGGTACAAAAAGGATAAGTTTGCCGTAATGTTGCTATATTTCCACTAAGATTTGCTCTCGAGCACAACGGCACGGAGCGTTAGCATGTGCTAGCTTGCTAGCACATGTGGATGCGGCATGTTAATCGGCGACCTCGATAGGTCTCGAACGCAGTGCTTTATTTAACTAAATGTAGCGAAAGTGTACTTACGAGAGTTGCGTGTATCAATGTAGAATACACCGTCCCTGAATACAAACATAAAATGTCACAATCTTTCAGTTTTTCTTTGCAGCTTGTCGGCTGTCAGCTAACGTTAACTTTAGAGCGGCAGGCTTCCGCTCGGGCCTTACTATGAAAGCGGCTGTTTTCACCAACGTTTTGGCATTGCATCTGATCAAGAACATTTATGTTTAGTTTTAAGATGCATGTTTTGGTATTGTATTATCTCGGTGTCTACGTGACGTGGTTTAGGTTAAGAAAACGAGCAGTGCGTTGCAATTTAGCATCGATCTCTGTCGTTGTTTTATGCTATTTTATCATATTGCCCGATATTGTTAAAATGTTCGTTAGTCAAATTGATTCAGAACAACTTAAATGCGACAACACCATAAATGGTCAATGTTTGGCTAATGTGTACACAAGGCTGTTGGTGTGATTGGCTTTGTGTATTTGGCTTGAATTGACCACCTGCTTTTTTTTCTTATCCCCAGTGACTGAGTGGGAGACTGCCCCAGCCGTGGCTGAGTCCCCGGAGATCAAACTTTTCGGCAAGTGGAGCACTGATGATGTCCAGATCAATGACATTTCTCTGCAGGTAAGCATCAAGAGGCCTCTGGAACCTTAGTTTTATTGTTTGGTGAAATAACTATTTCATGCATCATGCGAGGCCAGGTGTGCTGGAGTGCTCCCAGAGGAAATGTCTTTTCTTATTCATTGGCTGTAGTCTGTGGCCCAGACGATTACTAACTCTTCATGCAGTGCTTAAAATCTGCCTAAACAACTTTAAATCACCCCGTGTACACAACAGGATTACATTGCTGTGAAAGAGAAGTACGCCAAGTACCTGCCACACTCTGGAGGACGGTATGCCGCCAAGCGTTTCCGTAAGGCCCAGTGCCCCATTGTGGAGCGTTTGACCAACTCCATGATGATGCACGGCCGCAACAACGGCAAGAAGCTCATGACCGTGCGCATCGTCAAGCACGCCTTCGAGATCATCCACCTCCTGACTGGAGAGGTATTTACTACTAACATTCACCAAACTCACCCTTGTTTAGTGTGTACAGCAAGATTAAGGCAGACAACTTAAACTTAACGGGTGCCCGGATGGGGACAACAAGATTCTGTGCGCTAATTTTACTTCAGCAGAAAATGCTAACGAGTGCCATTAATGCAACAAAGAAAATAGACTGTTACTGTTCATGATTACAATCTGTGTCAAACAGATGTCACTGTTTGGAGGGACGTTAAACATGCAGTAGAGTATAGAGCACTACTTAAAAATATTAGTTGGCAAAACATTAAGCCGATTACCATAACTTTGTGGCAAGTTTCATTTGGTAGTCTTTGATGTCATGGATATCTTAAATGTCTTAATACTCTTCACATTTTGTTCCCAGAATCCCCTTCAGGTCCTGGTGAATGCCATCATCAACAGTGGACCCCGTGAGGACTCCACCCGTATCGGTCGTGCTGGTACCGTCAGAAGGCAGGCTGTGGATGTGTCACCACTTCGCAGAGTCAATCAGGTAACTTTTTTCTTTTAAAGTTTTGAGGTGTGACCTTTCATTCAATATGTAGCATAACGACATTACACTACCGATGGCAAGTGCTTATTCCAGAGTTAATCCTTCATTCACTAATGTGCTGCTCTCGTCTTGTAGGCCATCTGGCTGCTGTGCACAGGAGCAAGAGAAGCTGCTTTCAGGAACATCAAGACCATCGCTGAGTGCCTGGCTGATGAGCTGATCAATGCCGCAAAGGTAAGGTTATCCACTTATAGCATGACCATTTCTATTCAAAGTGCACTGTTACAGATAACTAAATCCCTTTCTGATGCTTATGTAATAATGTTAGTAGACAAAGTAAATGATCCTCCATTTACATTTTTTTGGGTGTTAAGGCATTGACGTATGCTAACTGCTAATTCTCTTCATTTCAGGGTTCATCTAACTCGTATGCCATCAAGAAGAAGGACGAGTTGGAGAGAGTTGCCAAGTCCAACCGTTAAAATGTTTGCTTTCTCACAAAACAAATAAATTTGAAGAAATTTATTTTGAAGTTGAGTCCTTATTCTTTTTATACACTTTTACACAAATTGTTTACGGCAGTGGTCGCCAACTTGTCGATCTCGGAGACGTTCCCTGTCGCTCTCCAAAATAAACTGAAAATAAATTCAGAAACGCATTGTTCCTTCTCGAACATTTTCTGAAATGTTTTCTTACGGACTTCAGAAGATCAACATCAGAAAAGATCTCTGATCTCCTGATTCATGAACGCCTGAAAATGTGTTCTTCCACAGCCGAAGTGTTCTTAGCTGTGCTCCCCCGAATGAGGGGAACGTAGTCTGCCGTGGTACTACAGGTCCTACCTCCGTGAGATCGGCTTTTCTGCTGTTGCCCTTCAAAACAAAAGCAACATTGAGCATGAATTGAGAGTAGCTGTATCACACCTCCAACCCTGTTTTAAAGAGTTGTAGTGGAAAGCCGGCTCAATGCCACTAATGCTGATAAGACATGATGGCTCACATATGTACTAATTTTGTTTTGCACAGGTTGCACCATATTGTTAGATTCAATGTAAAACTCTTATTTCCAAATATTTGAACTTGTTTAGTGTTTCACAGGTTGCACTTTATTAACTTCTACGAAGCCCAGATAAGAAAAACTTTAATGCCAAATTTGTCCCGAAAACTGCGTAAGGAGTTCAGAAAATCACCAAATCCAGGAGCCGGCTCACAGACTGGCTGTGGTTATGAGCCCAACTACAAGCTCAGACACATGATTTATGATGGGACAGCTGAACTGAACTTACATTAGTAACTGAGCATGTTGTCAGTGTTGTGTTGTAGCTTCAGTTGATAAATACAACAGTTCATATTGGTAGTTCATCCAGCCTGCTCATTGCAAATGTGTTTTTTCTTGTTCATATTGTATGCGGTTAACAAAACCTTTTTGTTGCACTGAAATTAAGTCATTTAGTGTGTTCTTGGTCACATCAATTTGAAAGCTGGACCAACGTGTTTGATTTCATTGAATTACAATGAGGCCAAATAAAATGCCTAAAGTTGTAATTCTGGACAGTGTTTTTCTCTGAACGCCTCAATAGATCTTGCCTGTCACCAAGGCAGAGGTCAGGGATCTTGGGCTTAAAAAGGTTGGTGACCACTGATTTAAGGTCTACATAATAAATTACAAGACATCTTTGTCAGTTAAATTTTTATTGGCATCTTGCTACAAATTCACATATGAACGCTAACTTATTTTTTTATAAAGGTTTATTCTTAGCAGCACACGTTAGGTGGGTGTCAGTAAAACGACAATTAAACTATTAAAATGTGTTATGACAAAAGGAAAGATGCAGTCAAAATGGGCAGGTCTGAAAGTACAAGTGAACTGTACATTTTGCCATCATGTTCATTATATGGGTATGTTAATTTTAGACTTCATCCACTTATGTGGCTTATACTAGGATCCATTATTTTTACAACTGTCGTACTGGAACACTAAATTCCAGGCTACATTGTACGGTTTTTTTCCTTCATACCTTTGAACAAATTTCAGTTTGGTCAGTTTTACCCTCTGCAGAAGCTACAGTTTAATTTAGTGGTTTCATTGATAGTGTTTGAGGAAACCAGCCTGCTTCCCCAGCAGGGGGTGCAGTTGTACCAAGAATAAGCCAAATTAAGTCGGTTAGCAGATGTTACAGTTGGATCATATTCTCATACGATATCACCGTTCCCCTTGAAATAAATAGACAAGAATTGTACATTAGAAGATGTGACGTCCCCACCCCCCACCGTGAACATGTACACGCTGTAGCACGCGAATGGTTGGAAATGAGTTCAGAAATGTGTGTGCTTTCTGTTGATGAGGAGGCAGAGTGAGGACAGAGACGCTCCCAGTTTGGATGCCTCACTGCAAGCTGTAGGCAAGAGGGTGTAGTCCTGAAGCTTCTGGAAAGCCTGCAGAGAGGAGGAAGGAAATTACTGGCGCTTCTTGATTTGCCTCTTCTTCGATTTAGAACAATAAAACACGTTTAACATTAAACTGTACCTAACCGTTGATTAAGTGATTGGAGAATGTACCGATTGTCTCATCTTAAAGTGTCACTTTTCAACAAAAAAAAAGTCACCATTTAACTGTATTCTGAAGGAAAAAATCTAAACACATAACAATTTAAGATCTCTTAACTTTTGTCCTCCCGCCTACTCATTTGAAAGGGTCAACAATGAAGGGTAGTGCCGAGTGAGTGGCTTCTCGAGACTGCAGCTTTTGGATCCATGTTTCTTTCATATCCATTTGAAGTGTCTGTCCCGGGCTCTACTTCAGTCTTTCTGCTTCTCATCAATGAGTTAATTCAAGGTCAGAAATAACTTGACAATATTAACTGACCTCAGCATAATAATGCCGTTTCTAAGGCTTTGACTAGAAGAGACAGAAGTGGCCACTGACTATATAGCAAATGCAATCATAGGTTTAAATCTAAATCCTCAGCTGTACTCACAGAGACGCTGTCGGGACATTCTTCTGCAGGCCGGTGCAGCAGGAAGTCTACTTTAGACGGACCTTTGATGTAGATGCAGTTTGCTGCTGAATCCTCTGGAACAGTGAGCACTTCATAGTGGTGATCGGTCAGCTGTTCCATCATCTGGAGGCAAACAGTGCACACTTAATAGTGCACACGCACACACACACACACACACACACACACACACACACACACACACACACACACACTGCAGCGGGCCACGCCCAGCATTACACAGACTCAAAGGGAGCATTAGTGCTATTGTTAATATGACCTCAGCCGTTAGGACATAAATCATGTGTGCAGTTCACGTTGGGACAGAGAGAAGAGAAACACACTATGTATGATAGAAAATAAGCTTGATCGTCGGCCTACGACATCATTTTGAAAAATGTAATCAGTATAGTCAAATGTTCTGTTCCTTTAAAAGCTATTTTGTATTTCTTAACTCCTCGTGCACACATACATACAACACATACTGTAAATACAAGCGCTTACCCGGAGTGTCTTCTTGGCCCCTTCACTGTTGCTGATGATGATGGTGTCTGGACCTCCCATGGAGCAGATGTTTCTCAGTCGGGCGCCACCACAGACGGGGACGGTGGATACAGCAAAGTCCTGAAAAGAAGGTTTACTTAACACGCTGTGCCTCCAAGTTTCTCTGATGCCCCCTCATCTGGTTTTTGTTTGTCAAATAATAACCTCTGTTCACGCGACTGTGTGAGTCTGAAGTTTATTGTTGAGGATCAGAGGCAGTTGCCACCTCTTGGTCTGAATAGCCCTTAAGTGTACACTGGCAAGAACAAGCCATCACTGCCACTTAGTGTTATTATTACAGTGATAAATACCTGGCTGTAGATATGAAAGAAGCACTTGAAACATTGATTTTATGAATGACAACTGAAAAGCTTGCAAAACGCTGGTGTGATATTTCAAAACACATTTCAGGCGATGTAAATAAATGGTCTGCTGGTCGTCCACTTTCATCTCACCTCCACCAGTTCATACCAGACAGAATCAACAACTCACACACATTCAACACGAGTAGATGCACATTTTGTGTGTGTGTTTTAGAAGTAGCAGAAGTGCACTTAAGAGAAGATGGAGGAATCGAGCCTGAGGGGCTCACTGTGTGGTCTCCATCATTTGGCCAATTGAACGGCCTCAATTATCACCTTTTACGGACTGTAATTCCCCAAATGCAACACAGCAAATGACTATTTGACGACGTGTCTGCTCGACTGCTTCCCAGCGATTCAGTCCCCGCTTCATCTTCTCCTCGGGGGGCCTCTTACCCTGAAAGTGTCCGCCAGTACTTCTGCCCCTCTGTGGTTGGTGTGGGACGAGATGCCGACAAAGAACTCCCTTCCTGTGAAGAGGACGTCGCTGCCCTCCAGCGTGGCCCCTCCAGTATCCCCCTCCTCGGCCCCCATCTCCACCACAGTCAGACTCAGCTCCGACACCACCCTCCTCACTGCCTCCACCTGGAGAGACGAGGAGTAAAGAGAAGAAGGAGGAAGAGAAAGCAGCACATGTACAATTTCAAGTTTCTCATTAACGAAGAAAAAATATTTGAATTGATTAATGTTTCCTTGAGTCTTAATGGTGTTTTATGGCGTTCTTTTTTTGGGGGAAATAATTCACAGACCCCTAAATTAAGGTATCCACAGAACCTCTACAAAAGAAGTAATTTCCGCCACCAAAAAAAAATGATATTGCCTTGCTAAACCAAATGTAAAAAGGTCAACAAAAACATGAGTGTCATGGTGGCGATTTGGTTTCCGTCATCTCTTGGTTTGAAAAGGTTGCGTTTTAAAGTCTACTCTCAAGTCTCAGGGGATCCCAAAAGGCAACTGAAAGCCCCAACACGGCTCTTTTGTCACTTAGTTCTATCCAAACAAGTGAAGCATCTGTTGTGGCTTCATTCTCACACCGTACTCGATATGAACCGACACAAACAGCTACTGCTTACTGCCCTTTGTCTGACAAAGCGGAGATTAAAGTGCATTGTCAGAGGATTAGGGTGCTGAACTTAAGCCATGTTCTTCTCCACGGTGTTACCTCGCTGCGTCTCTGCTGTTTGAAGGGCCTGGTGATGAGTGCCGTGTCTCCCTGGATGACTGCCACGTCCTCTATCCTCCAGCTCTCCGGCAGCTCGGGGTCGGGGGGGATCTCGATCAGCTGCAGGCCCACCTTCTGTCTCAGGGCTCCCGTCAGGCAACCAAACTGACGCTGAGCTTTGGCCAGCTCCACCGAGGTCTCCCCGTTCTCACGGCCGTCTCCCGCTGCTTTCCCAAAGGTCTCGGGGATGCCCCGCACCACGGCGTGGGTAAATCGGCCATATGGGCACATGTTTGCCATGATTGGCTGTCGGTCTATCAAAAGTGTGTGTGCGAGTGTTGGTGTTCTGCCAAGATGCCAATAGGTTTAGTAAGTTAAGAAGACAAGCAAAGAGGTAATGAAAAGGATGGGCGTTGTCAACTTCTTCAGTCTAGTCTTGAAAAAAATGAATAAATAACCAGCTGACGTGTAAATTGAGCTAATGGTGGATCAGGATGTCCACGAGGAACGCGGAGAGCATCTTCCTCCCCGTCTCTCTGCCTCTTCTTTCGTTCCAGTATTCCACCGGCTGGTCCTATACCTCGGCAGATGCTAGGAAGTGGAAGCAGAATCTGAGAGCCTGAGAAGGAGAGAGATGGGCACATTAACAAAGTCACAATTAAACAAATCCCATCTCTTGTGCATACAAATAGCTCAAGCCCACGAAAGAGGTACATCTCTAGGACATTATTAAGTATTCAAATAAAGCACAGCACTGGAGAATTGCAACAAATGTAAAACGTTGTTATTGTTAGTTTGCAAGAGGAGACATCATCGCCGGTAAACCATTCAAGGTCTGCTGATTTTTTTAAAAAGCAGCATTGTCCGAGGCGAGATTGAAAGGAAAACATTCTTCTGCAATATGCTGCAAAGCCTTTCCATGTTTGGGCAGTGGGTTGGATTTGGGACAATCGCCCTTTCATCATCCTCCCTTTACCTCGCAGCAGTCCCCCACTGCGAGGCTGCAGAAAAGGGACTTCCACACAGGATGTTTACGAAATCTGAATCATAACTTATGCAACAAGTGGTGAGCTTTGACATTATTTTTGCTGTTGTTACGATGCAGCACGAATAGATTGTTTTTAAAAGAAGACTTCCCTACAAGTTTAGGCTGTGAAGTCACAGTTAACAGTTCAAAGGTATCCTGTGAGTGCTCCAGCGGCAGTAATGAATACGGACCGCAGTCCAGAAACTACACCTCTGGAACGTGTCCGGCTGCAGGAGCGCGTGCGCCCCGCAGTCCGCTGCTGCTTCCCAAATAACGTCAACAGTTCACAGCCAGCGATGACGGCTCCGCGTCTCTCTCACGGGGAAACTATCCCGAACACTCCCAGAAGTTGCAACAAATAACGTCACAGATGTGTATTTCATATCTCACCTGATTGTATCCCCGTGTTTTCTCTCTCGTTTGAGTTAATTCCCCAAACCCGAGCCAGCAGTTCCCGTTATTCTCCCGTTGTCTTTCTCTACGGACCAACTAACTAAGCATCATGTCAAGTCAAGCTGGCGACTGGGAATATGACCATTTCAGGTCAAGCATTTCAAAATAACACGGCGACGAGGAATCCGGAGTTTTGATCTGTGTTGTGTCATCTCGTCAAAATCACACGAAATCTTTCTTCATCAAATTGCATTATGATGTATTCTAAGTCAAACACAGCCAAAAACAACGACTCGTTATACGCACTTAGGTTATATGTACTATTTTTAGGGACTATGCTCTTATTTTGTAAAGCCAAATCGCTCGGTTTCCGGTCTTCTTTGCGTATCTAAGTTGAGTTTGACCCAGCTTGATTTCGTCCAGGCACCCCCATCCCCCACACGTCCTGTCCGGATTCAATCAACGTTGATTGGAGAGTTGTATTGGCTGTCAATAATGTTGAATTTGGTTAAACGTGACAGTGAGAACAACATCCCATGCGTAACATTGATGTTGAAGTTTAGAGTAAAAATATCTATTCTTTATTCTAAGGTTAATCAGGCAAGCTTTTTTTTTTTGACATATTGAACCCTCTACTTTGTATGGCACAAAGGTGTCACAGTATTTCATTAAATAAAACTTCATAAAAAAGTAATTGTATAGTATCTCATAGAAAATGTAAACATATAGTCGGCCACAAAATGTCAGGAAAGAAGTCATAAAAAGGTCACAGTAAGGTATGCCACAAAAAAACGTCAGAGCATATTATGTCATAACAATCATAGTCATAGTATAGTATATCATACAAACAGTCATAGTATTGTGTCATACAAATAGCATAGTTTGGAATGATATACAAATGTCACTTTGGTTTGCCATAAAAAATAATGACACTGTATGGTATAACAAATATTACAGTATATTATTCCATAATAATATCTTAAACAATTTCATAGTATAGTATTCCATGAAAAATGACTGATATAGGCCTATTTCATAAAGAAATGTCACAGTACAGAAAGTCCTGAAAAAGTCACAAAAAATGCCATAGGATATGACTGAATATGCCACAACATATTAAAATACAGATCAGCATAAAAAATGTGATGGTATATGTCATAGTATAGTTGCCATAATATAGGGTGCTTACAAAATGTTATCATATAGTATTCCATGAAATAATAATCAAGTATGTCATTTAAGATGTATTTCCTTCATGAGAAGATGTCATAATATAGTCTGCCATAAAAAAAAATATAATACATAGTATAGTATACATAGTATAAAAAAGAACAAAACATGTGATAGTGTGCAGTAAAAATGTCACAGAATAGTCAGTATAAAAGCAAAATATAATTTAGATTTTTGCATACTTTGTTAAATATTAATTAAATTTTACTTCTCACTGTCCACATTTTGTTTTACTTTAAATATGTCTGTGAGAAACTTTCGCCTGTGACAACTTTGTATTTAAAATCCTAGGCTCTAGTTTTAGGATACATGTATAATTTATATTCATATTGCTTTGAGACAGTTTCGTTCTGCACTTTTGTCTCTGGGTTGAGTCAATATATTGTCTGATAGTTGTATGAAATATTTTGGTAACCACATGGTTGGGTTTTATGGCGGCGGATTCTGAAAAACCAAAACCCTTTTGAGGATTCACGCCTAATCTAATAACTGTTGCCACATAAAACCTTCTGATAGATACCCTTCCATAGTTTTGAGACATTGAATGAATGATGGATTGGAGTACTTCTGAGTTTTTCTATTACTCCTATATTCTCCCCCTAATCCTGATGCATTGTTTACATAAAGTCAGGTTGCATCTAAACACAAACGTGGACCATCTGATGTGTAATTATCCTTCTCATCCTGCAATGACCTCATCAGGTTCCCGTCGTATTTATTTGACCAGGCTGTTTTCCTCATGTTACCCTGATCTAAGTCATTACGATTATACTGTATTACCGTTTGTTTCTTGTCTGTGTGACACAACCAAAAAATATTAATCTGTCTTTTCCTGAAATGTGGGTCAAAATGATGTGAGCACAGACAGGATTAAAGAATGCCATCTGTTCACTGAGATCCTTCAGCCAGCACATGAAACATGGCCGTCAAATATAGGATCAGCACGTTTACCACATTGTCTATGAAAACCGTGTCCTTCACTCCCGACAGTGGAAGACAGCACAACCGTTTCCTCGTCGTAGAATTTAGAAAGAGGCAATACACAACAACTGTATGTCCGTCAGTTTTTGTTTGTGTATTTTTTTGCAATCGTTGTGTCAAAAGTGTTGGTTTCTTTAAACACAAACATTTCCAACATATGAAACATTTTCAATACAAATTGTAAAAGAAGTGCCTCTACGTGAACCTAAAAACAGGTGGTATTTCTTAGCTCATGCAAAGCTGAAATATGGAGATTAAATGCTTTTATCGAACAGAAAAGTTGCATTGTGCAGGATCTTTGCACATTCCCTAAGTAAGTGAGTCCAAAAAAGCTCCCAGAAAACTGCACATCTGAGGAAAAATGAGATTTCCAAACCAAACTATTCAAAAATCTAGTGCTTTATCAACACACACACAAACACACACACGCACACACACACACACACACACACACACACACACACACACACACACACACACACACACACACTCTTTAAACAGTGTGACAAGTCGTACATTCTTTACATTTATGACTTGCGTACATCATATTATGCAGATAATACAATTATGCAGAAGTACAATTACAAATGAAAGAACATTCTTTGTTAAAACTGAACCGTCTGAACCGAACAGGAGTCTGGCGACATTTGATGGGACTTTTTTTTCAGGCTTTTTGGCTTTGTGCTGTTATTAATCAACAGCTAAACTGCTTATTCAGTCTGAGCCTGCTTGGCTCTCGCCATCACCAGACTGCTGTCAGCAGAGCGTGCGGCCCGCTGGCCTCATGTCTCCCATTACACCCTAAAGGATAATTCAGTTAAACTGCCTCGCTCTCCATCGCACTGACATGCTGTGTCTCCTTCTCTTTCTAAGATGCTGACTCTTTCTGCTCTGTGCCGGCTGTCTGACTTCTTAGCAGCTCTCTCGCTCTCACGCACACATACGCAAAGCATAAACACATACAGATAATATTTCCTACAAGATCGAATTGTCAACTAATTTTCCATCAGCTGCTGAATATATAATATAATAATAAGAGTTGTTAAAGTCCAGTGGTTTATCAATTAAAATGAATGTATCATTGACATAATAAAATGACAAACATGTGTAATAAAACACTGAATATGCAAATCTAAAGAGGTTACTTCCACAAACAAGAGAGGAGGGAAGAGTAAATCCTGCCTTCAATAGTTTTTACTAACAGGGATAACATTAAGTGAGAAGCATATCTACAGGATACAAAAAAAACATATGGGACAGCATATGTACATGCTTTGAAACATTTCAACCATAGATTAATACAAAATAAATAACCGGAAGGCAGGAGGGGAAGTTTTTAAATGACCAACACCGGTACTTTCACGTGTTCCGGTTACCTCTAAATAAAGTTGTTTCTCCAAATAAAAGTACTCATTCAATACTTCTGTCTCAAGGATTACCTCATTTTCTTTGAGGTCAGACGTCATCTCATTCAGTTGTATTAAACTCACTTCCTGCTTCGTGCAATATAAACATGAACAGCAACTAAATACAAAACCTAAGACTCATTCTTAGACTATCTTTAACTATGGCAGCTGATCCTAATTAAATTTGGTTCAATAACCTGAGTAACACAGGTCTACAAGATGAAGAAGAAGACAAAAACAAGAGTGACATGACAAGAACAATTGTTCAGGTGACCTAAAGGTGTCGACAATATCAACTACATTTGAGGTGGTGCCATCTTCATCGCCTAATAGAAAGAAAAACGGGATTAAAAGATGAAGGGTGTGAGCTCACAAGCAAAATGTGAGTTGTGGCACGTAGAGTTTCAGCATTTAGTTTCACCACGAGACAAGGCTTTTGGTACATGCTTGAATCGTTAACTGAAAACAATTTTGAGGATTTCTTGCTGGAAGCATTATGTCTGGTTCACAACTTGTGGTTGTACTCCTGTGTTGTCTACCCTTCAGAGGTATGTAGCTCAGTTCATTTGAGAGAATTGTTTTACGGAATGAAATTTAAAAACGTTTAATTTATTGTAAAGAAAACATTTGTTGTTTTCAGTGACATTAAAATAAATTGAAACATGGCTAAAAAACATTCAGCATTGAAATATCCTAAAGTTTTACCCGAGATTCTAAAGTCACAAAACTGGGTGTTCTGTATATATATATATATATATATATATATATATATATATATATATATATATACACACACACACACATATATTCACACTGAATTGTCCATATGACTCATTTTAGGAATTATCAATAATTGATTTTCTTGCCATCATCCAGCCCATAAATTGGTGTCTGCACAGTGTCTTTATGGTACTTGACCATCAGCAAAGAAGATTTGATATTCCTAGATAGTTTTTCCTTAATGCCGTCTCCAGTTTCTATGTTCACGTCTTCACAGGTAAATTTCGAAGCCAGTTGAAATAAAGCAGCAGGAGATTTGTCATCTTTTGGACAGGAGGCAGTGGCCCCCGTGGAAACACTACCACCTTTGTCCACAGGGGCTGCAAAAATCAACAGAAAATGAAAGTTCCTTGTAGTTGCTTGAACAGTAAAAAAAAAAAAAAATCAAATTCAAGAATCCCAATCAAAACTTCTTGTTATCAGTCAATCCATCATTATACATTTTTTATAACTCTTAAATATTAGTCACAGTAAGTTTCTTTGTATTTGTTTCTCCCTCGTCTCCTTCAGCCTGTTTGATCTGCTACACCTGTGTGTTCCCGGCCATCTATTCAGTTTATTTTGTATAGCCCACAATCACAAATTACAAATTTGCCTCAGAGGGCTTTACAATCTGTACACATACGACATCCCTGTCCCAGGACCTCAAATCGGAGGTCCTGGGACAGGGATGTCATCTCTCCTCTGGTTTGCTTTAAGTTTCCACAGGAGTGTCGAGCCGGACAGCGCTGCCTGTCCAGTACTGCTATGGGCACACGGGGTGAGATCCAGATCTGTGTGCGTGTGTGTGTGTGAGAGAGAGTTTATTCCTGTGTGTGTACATGGGATTATTTATAAGAATCTAGGTCAGGATGGCCACAAATTGGCAAATAAAGCCTCATTGTACTGAACATTGTCTGGGAACAGATTTATTTTATCTCTAAAAATAGCTTTCTGGGGTTTGTGGGTGGAGCGAAACGTTCGCTGAGTCTCATTGAGCCTTTTTTCCTTTTCATGTGCAGGTTAACTCCGAAAAGCTCGGGCACAAGTCAACCTGCCCCCCTTCTCTCGTAGGCTCGCTACACGTGACGATGTACGAGAAGAGCTGCGCAGTCCCGCCCCAGTGCGCGTGAGTGGAAGTCAGGCCTCTCCTTCAACTACAGCAACCTCTGCTGCGATACAGACAACGGGGCCCGGTCCTCTGCTGCCCTCTGGCGGCGAGGAGCCGCTCTGTGCATGCTGCCTGCACTCACTCTCCTGCTGGCCTGAACGTCACAGGGGATTGTGTGTGTGTGCGTGTGCGTGTGGGGGACAAACAATTAATACATTTAAAATAATGGAAACAATTTGACAGTTATGGCGTACAAAATGTTAGAATGCAAATACCACACTTATATTGTACTTATAAATAACAATGACCAATAGAAATAATATGTATTGTTTTAAAAAGAATTTCACTTCAAGGTCTATTTAGTGGCTGTTTCAGATCTTCAGTACATCATATTTGTGTTACCTATGTTGTCTTTAAAGTTTAAGTTTAAATTGAATTATTTAAAACATTTTTGGAAACAGATGAAGATCATGCGATATGACGGAAAGCTCCACAACAGCTACTAAATTGAAGTTAGACTGGTTGATGAACTTCTGTTTCAAATGTCAAGAATGAACCTTGAACTTTCACACGAACATGGATAATAAATCATAAAATACTCTCAATTTGAACGTCCACTTTCAAATGTCAAATGAGCGAAGAAGGCTCCAGAAGAGATACTAAATGTATCTTGAGGTTTGAAACTCAAAATATATATATTTAGTTTGGGCATGCATCAGTGTATCTGCTAATACAACATACACCTTAATCTACCCTGAAGAGATGCCTTCTTTGTATTGGCTTTGTATGTGTTGATATTATATTTTTTATTATTACTGTACTGACAACATGCTTACAATCATTGCTTTCTAAGCTCTGAGCTCATTCACCGTCTCCGCGTCGTTATCCTCCGTAATGGTTCAAAATCAAATAAAAACACATCTGTAAATGGATTGATTATCAAGATATTTCTTTATTGGGATATTAATAAATGTGTCTTTATAAGGACTTTTAAGCACAACGAACATTTCAGCTGTGCTATTAGTTTGATTGACTTCATTGGTTATCTTAATCTACTGGTTTAGTTTACGTGGACTTTTCAGTGTGGGTTATGACTACATGAAAAAACACACCAAAATGTAACAATATTTATAGGGGAATTCAGATGGGTAGGAAACAAAGTCAAAAACAATTAAATTTCATAAAGAAAATACATGAAGGGAAGATTTTCTTTTAAAACAGTGAAGTGGGGAAAAAAAAATCTAAAGATAACATTTTGAATGAGTATATCAAGTTAAATGGTCCCTGAAATTCTGTGTGACAGTAAGAAGTGAAAAACTCTTCCACGCTTTAGAAGAAATACTAAAATACTGAAATGATTCAGACACGGTCCCTTTAAATGTGGTTCCATATTTAGAAAATAGATGAAATCCACAACCATTCAGTCAATATAAAATATACAGTATCATCTCTTTGATCGACACTTGTTTTACACCTCAAAAGAAGGATTGAACTAAAACCATGTAGACAAATAACTAACTGTACTCCCACTGGAGGTACAAGATTGTCTTTTCAAAAGGCTTGAATTGCACTTAGGTAAAAAATAATTTGAAAGAGCTTCACCCTAATAATCTGAGACATGACACTTAATGATGCTATCTTTACAACAACAGACCTAGTGTATATTTGAAGTCTTAATTGCAAACCGGCTCCATAAATGTACATTTGCAGAGTTGCTGTGATGAATAAAAAAAAAAAAACATGTACACAAGCGGCGGCTACGGTCGGACAAGACGTGTTCTTATTGGTTCCAGTTCTTCCCAGCGGTTTCATTTCAAATCCCTTTTACGAGCCTGAAATCACTCAATACACAAGGTTTTTAATTCAAGGGTAAGTCTAGTGCAGTTACAAATGTTTCTAATTGTCAACAATTCCCATGAAAAAAACTGAACCATCGCTTGAGCCAGAAAGGCATTAATGAGCCACATTGTTGCACTGGGTGACATCATAGTGAATATCCTCACAAAAATAACTTCCATCATAGTGGACAAGTGTAAAAATGGAGGCTGATTTTAAAACGAGTCATCATGTTTGAAACAGACTCGCTGCTCCTTATGCATGTTGTTCACGAAAAAGGGTGTGTCCGATCTGTGGTCTTGTGCTATGTGAGCTACCAGAGGAAGTAGTACGAGTGCTTTCAGCTTTTAACTTTAATACGCTCACAATCTGAGCTACTTCTTTTATACAATATTAAAAAGGATCCTTTCGTACATGACAGGCAGAACAAAATAAACGGTCAACAAGAGATTGGCAGTGGATCACAAACAAGCGTGGTCATCTTGAATAATCCTTAGTGCCTGCTATGGGAGCGCAGAAAGGGGAAGCCCTAGTCTATTGAAATGGTTTCCTGTCTCTATAACCGTTTTCTGCCTCCCCGAAAGCAAGACTTGGGTCTGCAGGCCGCAGAGGAAAAAGCACCTCACTTCCTTTCTGAAGTTATTTAATAAAACCACAACCGTTCAAAGCCTTGTAACCTCGGTAATGAAACAATGTGAAGCCTTGTGATTACAGACAAATCACCTGACTTTTGGCAGTTGAGCTGGCAATGGTACGCATGCGTCTGCTTCCTTTATACCAAGACTGAAACAAACGAGTTGGATCGGTCTGTGTGAAGCTTGCACGGTAAGAGTAAAAGTTTGATCTGGTAGGCAGCTTTGTGTCTGATAAGTCCATCCCCAAAATACAAAGATATAAAGGAGGAAACATCAAGAACGGAACAGGAAACAACTTTACAATGTGTATCTACTGATGCTGAAGCTTTACACAAGCAAAACTGTAGTTTTAAGTATATGCACGGTGTGTGTATACATACATACACACATACATACATACATACATACATATATATATATATATATATATATATATATATGCGTGTGTGAGCCTGCAAGCAATGTGATCAATAATTAATTTCCCAAAGAGGTGAATGTCCAGGAAAACTTGGAATAGACTTAGCCACAGCTGACTCTTTTTTTGTGCGTGTGTGTGTGTGTGTTTGTGTTTGTTGTGAACTGATCCACGTGGCAAACAAAAAGCAGGATAACTACATGAACAAACCTCTATAAAACAAACCCCAGTGTATATTCTGATGGTAGTAAACCAGCTATATTGACTTGTCAGAATATTCCCACATAACCTTTAAAGCTGCAAAGAATGATGCAATGGAAGGCTCTTGAGAAACAAGTCGGCCGAGTTGCTCGCAGAGTGAATGCTTGGTGTGTGCAGGTGAGCAATTGTGTGTTCTTTTGTGCAGGTTAAGTAACGACATGTGCATCCTGTCGTGCTCCTACTTGAGAGCTTTGGCTACAGAGGAGTAGGCGATGTGCACCTCATTGTCGCTAGGGCAGGTGGAGGAAAATTCCTCCCTGGCGTATGCTGCGTTCAGGTACCTCCAGAGGTTTGTCAGAGACTGAGGGATGCTGAAGTTTCTGTATTTTAAACACACCACCTAGAGAAGGAAAAGGGAGAGAAACATGCTGGACTTACGTAAGCCTTCAGTTTCAGACTAAACACATGCAGTCGACATTATTATCTATTCATCACAGGGCCCCCACGCTGCACAGCTTAAGGCACTGAAGATTACCTTCACGATGTGGAGCTTAGGCAGCAAGTTGCAGTCAGCCAGAGTAAGCTCTTGGCCGTCCAGGAAGGGGCGGGACGAGGAAATTAGATCATCAGCGCTATTCTCGTCGATCTCGTCAGGAAGAGGGGAGCCAACGTAGTCATCCAGCTTCTTCAGAGCCTTGAGCAGGCCTTTCTCTAGATCTGAGCACATGTTCACCCAGAACATATTACAATACAGTGCTTGATCAAGCTAACAAGCCAGTTTGTTCCTCCAAAATAGACTAGAGCAAATCTAAGCTGTTTCAGACCAATGCAATTATTTTGTATTCATTAAAATGGCTGAAATGATAGTGTGCGTTTCATTTGAAGAAATAAGTGAGTAGATTTAATAAAACACACTGTTCTCCCAACACCAGTGACATTTCCAGTGAGATCACCCAACACAGAGTGGCTAAACCCAGAGGGCAACAGGTGACCTGTTTACACTGAGGCTGAAGCTCAGACTGTAATGTTACTAATGCGGATACCCCCTGCTGGTTTTCTGTCCATCAGAGAAAGACAGAAGGAGCTCAGCAGTACAGAAAAACGCCTCCAAAAATCAAACAGGGGGGGGTCTATTCGAAATGTAAAAGTCTGGATGAATCAAAGAATGGTATTTATTAAAATGTTAGATCCACTTACTTTCATTGGTCTGAGGGTTTGAGTTCTTTACATAAGCAGAGAATTTGGAGAAAACATCCATGCCTGCTGTGTTGGACTCCGGGTTACGAGCAGCCAGACGGGGATACCTTGATCAATAAAGATTCACATTTAAATCACATTGCAAACAAAAATGCACATGAATAAAGGTGTGAAAGGCTTCGACCGAGAAGATCTATGATGTAAAAACTGCAAAAAAAAACTAGGGATGCAACTAACGACTGTTTTCCATTAATACATTCATTGTTGGTTTGAAAAAGATTTATTTTAGTGTCCTAAAGCCCAAGATGATATCTTAAATTGTTTGTTGACCAACAAAGTCCAAAAATAATAAATGTACAAGCACAAACAAGGGAAAGCAGCAATTCCTCACAATTGAGACTCTGAAAAGAGAAAATGAAAAATGACCCGTCTGATCTTCTGTCAACTGACTAGTTGTGTCAGCTCTAAAAAGACCAAGATAAAACATTAGTAAAACAGAAGCATGGAGTGATTACTTTGGAGGGCAGAGATTATCCTCCATGAACTCCTCGATCTTGTTGGTGTCCGTTTTCACTTCGCTGCCATAAAGCAGGAAGGGAGGCTGGGCTCCCGGGGCCAGGTCCTTCAAGATGTCCGGCTTTCTAAAAGGTGGACGAAAAGAAAATATGGAAACGTCATCCAGCAGTGAAGGGATAGGGGGTTAAACGGCAGGAGAGGGATAGAAGAAAACAGGGGAGATGGAAAGGACAAACCATGAAACACAGGAAATTACTCATGTTTGTATCTCAGGACTTCCTTAGCGGTCACTAGAATCAAAGCCAGAGGAGCTTTATATATTCTAACTCTCAATATCTCAATGAAATGCCCCCTTGTTCCTTTAACAATAGAAACCTGCAGAACACACACACGCATGCAAGTCCAGTGTTTTCACCTCTTCATATCCACTGTGGTAACATCGAAGGTGACTCCTTTCAGCCACAGCACCATGAAGAGACGCTGGGAGAAGGGACAGTTTCCGATGTTCTGACCATCACTCCCTGCCTGGGGCACAAAAACATTTCATATCATCTCATGTTTTTCATATAGTTGTTGATATATTTATCTAATGTAGTAGCGCAAAGTAGAGGCACATATGGCGACCGTTAGGTTGTAGTTTTTCATTTAAATTTCCTCTTTTTCTTTGTGAAAAACTAAATAAAAAACACCTGAAAAGAAGGAAAATACATATTCACTCTTTAACCAAGCTGCAAAAACGTCATCTGCAACTATTTTTTATTAACAATTAATTTATTCAAGAAAAGCTTTTTAAATGTTCCTTTTGTGGCTGCAGGAAGCCATATTTCATGTTCAGTCATTCTACGTCTCATTCAAGGGTCTGTGGCCTGAACAGCATATAGTATAAACCATATACCTTTCAAACTAAACTTTCTGTTACCAAGGCCAATGTGAAGCTTTACTTGGGAGATGTGGCCTGTTCTGTTAATTATGGGGTGTCAAGTGTCATTGAAGAGGCTGACTAGAAACCATTGATTAAGAGAAGTTAAAACGGCATCTTTCACCCCTTAAGGGAGAAAAAAAGTGGAGGCTGGTGCACATGTTAACACAGAGGAATCATTATTTTAAACATGTGTGCAGGACATGAGGGGAAGCCATATTTGATTGCATTGAGTTTTGGGCTTAAAGAAAATCTAAATATAGATTATGTATATTAAATTAATGTGCATTTAATTAGATTATTCTCACTGCCATTGAGGCTATAAACCCGGGGAGTCAGCAGAGGTGGTCTAACCGACTTGGCACCGCTGTAATGTGATTTAATGCGGACAAGGTGACTTTGTGTCCCCGTGTGAAGGGAAGTTATGTTATCAGCTTTTAATAACGACACAGTAATAATGCTGATGAGACGATAAGATATGAAACCCCATACAACACCGTATCTGCTCTTTACACAAGTTAATGGCACATACCGTCGCCATGTCGTCACTTTTTTTTTTTGGGGGGGGGGGGGGGGGGGGGGCATCATTCACTTACCTTGACAAAAAGTTCCACTTTGGGCTGCTTCGCGTCGCTCATCCTCAGCTGCTGATGCACCGGATCCCGAGAAAGCTTCTGTATTTTTCTTTTAAAAGAGAAAAACACAAGACGTTCAAATTAAAGCTGAATGCAGCACCAGAGTTGCATTTCCTAAACCAAGCAACAGAAAGGAGGCTCGGGCAGCCAAGCCCATCTTCCGCTCCGAGCCCCAGAGAGTAAATGAGCACATGCACAGTGTGGCGGCTTCACCAACACGTCCAACACCGCGACCCGCCGCCTCTTTGAAGCGCCGCGTATCACTTGTTTTAGCTTATTTTAAGTCTTAGAGGCTACCTACAAAATGTCTAAGTTGTGGCTGTCGCTGTCGCTGTCGCTTGTGGCCGCCTGCTGGTCGTTTCTCCTCCCAGTTCTGCTGCCTCCAGTCCGCTGCCGCGACACGCTCATCATCATCATCATCATCGTCACAGTCCTCCATTTCCTGCTGGTGTATGACGGGGTGAGCTTTCAGCAAATAAAGAGGCGTTCAAGACCGACAGTGACAAAAATAAAGAAGAAGCGCGAGGTGGCTTTGAAGTCGGAGGAGAAGAAGGAGAAGATTAACAGGCTATAGTATTTACATTTTTTTTTTTAAATAAACATTACAACTTCCTGGACATCTTTCTCCCCAAAATGTAAAGCATGTCTCAAACAGTGATATTAGTTTAACTATCCAATGAGTTGAGAGTTTACTTTCTGTTGATGTAGTTTAATGTAGCTAAGTTATGTGTTTCTGCATTGAACATTAACTAACAGTAACTTTACCAAAGGTTGGCTAAGGAAATGTTTCATTGTAATTACTGTGGCAGGTCGGTTAAAACTAGGGATGGGCGGGTGAAGACTTGAGGCTTCAAAGCGTTGAAGAAGAACAGCGACATCTGGTGGCTGCTGGAGTCAAAGCAGGTCGAAGCACTTGAACCGCCTCAATGTTTCAATCTCACATTTCTGCAGTAAAAGTCAATTAAAGCTGCGTCATTCACGGATTTTATGTTATATACAACCGTTATCGATGTTGCTTCGGTCGTTTTTTACATTACAATAAAGCCAGCGCTGTGCGTGAAGGACTTTATCGAGCTGGTCCCGCTCCACCTCCACCTTTTTCATTTTTATTTTATTTATTTATTTAAAACTGTTTCCATCAAGAATTAACTTTAACTGGCTGAACAGTAGACACACAATGTAAAATGGACTCAATCCAATAAAGGAAAAATAATGATCGACTAGGATTTCAATGTTATTAAAACAGTTGGTGATTTGTGAAAAATTGGGTACAACTATTTTATAACACTTTAATATGATTGAGATCTAAATTGTGCAGCAGCAACTGACTCTCCAATATCATGCGGGGGGTCTAATTTGAATAGTCAGGTCATCTGTGGAGAAAACAATAGCCCTGCCTATTAAGCACAAACCTGTTGTGTGTATCTGTGGATAATTACAGCTTCTCATGCCAGTCACATTTTAAAATAAATAGTTACGGACGCATGAATGAGGTACTACTATTCTATCTCCCAAATTCAAGCTTGTATATGAGCTACATATTAAAGACATGCCCTCATTGTCTTCAATGCATGGCTATTGACCTGAAGCTGTATTTTCGGATGATGATACGAGGCAAAAAAACAGGCGAATGATTCATGATTTATTGAATTTATGCTTTTTGGATTTTTAAAAGGATCTCTTCATTACATGAGAAAAGACAGGATGGCAGCAGAGAGGGCCACAGTCAGAGAGAGCTGGACCGAGGGGACTCCATTACACATGTTTGTTTTGCAACAGTCGAAACTGCTGGTGTAACCAGCACTCAGGATGGTGCCGGTCAGCGTTTTCCCACAGAGGTCTGAGTCCAGGCAGCCGCGGATGTGCAGTGTGAGCGACCCTGTCGCATTGAACTCTGGATTGGAAACAAAAGAGGATGCCAACAAATGTAAAACAAACCAACATAAATGAAGCATATTGATTGACAAGGTAACTAATGCAACTGCTAGTCTACGCGTTTGTAAATCCAGTTTTCTTGTAACTGTAGCCTACTAATTTATTACAATAACATTATTTTAAGTATTTTTGGTTGTGCAATAGTATTTTCATAGTTTAATATGTGCATCCTGTGAAAACCCCAAGGGCCAACTCCTGTCTTCAACCTTTACATGAAGCATGTTTAGCTCTGCAACAAGTAAGGGCAGAATAAGCATCATCGGTAGAATAAAACCTCACTAAAGAGGGGTTTGACCTTCCAATATCTGTTCATACTCTGTTTTCCAATCTCACCTCAAGGTTAATATAGATACCTTTTAAATGTATCACACCAACTTCATCAGTTGACTGAATTTGCTCACTTGCCAGTAAAACATTTGAACAGATTAGTCATGTGTTAAAGCATGATTTTGATGCTAATTTGATTAGTTTGGTAATTTGTAATGTCTTATTTTATTATTCATTTCTATATGTTCAATTCAACCCTTGTAGTGTATTCAAAGTATGTCCAGAGTGTTGTTGCGGATTCCCTCACGTGCTTCTCCGCGGTAGCAGCTCTCAGTTGAATTATTACATTGGACGTCGCTTCCGAACAGACATGTCCCAAATATACCAACAGGGCACTGACGACAGGTCAGGCTTTGGGCTGTTGAAGGGAAAGAAAGGTGAAAATATGTGATAATCAGATTCACAGTAAAGAATGTCATTCAGAAACTTCTTAGAGTTCAACACTATTGGGGAATCTCTTTTAGTTTCTTGTTTATAGACCAGCACCTCCTGAGCTCATCAATTACGTGTCGTATCTGACTTTTGTGGCAATTGGTTTATAGTTTTACAGGTGGGGGTGCAGTGACTTCCAGGAGTCTGATTCTCATACAACATAAACAGGAATACCCTGAAAGATCAGTGGCAATTAATGCTGCACGAGACATTTGATCCGGACTTATTGTCATTAAGCTGCAGCGAAATCACCTGAGACCTAATCACGAAGGCCAATTCATATTTGTTTATCCCAAGGATTGGATATGTAATAATAAGTCATGAACCTCAGTACAATCCATTTCTTTTGAGAAAAGTTCTCATCCAATTCGTGTTGGAAAGACATGGACATCATACTTGGTTTAGTGATCAGATAAATGAAAGCATGTTTAAACATGAAAAGATAACATAAAATACATTTTATTCTACAACAATAATAAAATGATAGCGAAAAGAGGTATAGTTATAGTTATAATTACATAAGCCTTAACATACCTGTGACGAGGAAGGCACTCAGGAGGATCGCTGCTTTAAAAACGTAATTCATCTTTCTGTCAACGGCTTGGTTTAAAAAACGGCTTGGTTTAAAAAAAATACACTTCTAGCTCTAAATACCTGCTTCAAACCGCTTCTGAGAGAGTGATGAGGTTTTCTGGTCGCAGTCACTGAAGAAACAACACGCAGGAATGAAGTGCATCAGGTTTTTTGAAGAGGAAGTCTTGACTCATTACGCATAAACATTACATTACATGTCATTTAGCTGACGCTTTTATCCAAAGCGATAAAAGCACTCTGTTATACACTCTGCTCGCGGCCTAGAGAATCTCACGGCCATCAGGTTTGAGCACAAATACCTTTTTCTATTTCATTAGTTTCATTATTAACATACAGAAAAAAGGTTTCATGCAACTCAAACATTATTTTGTGGTAGTTACGGATGCATTTTATTTATTAAAAATGTTCATGCGACTGTCACGGACACAACATGTTATTACACTGAGCTTTTATACTGTGGTCTGTACCAACCCTAAATGTACAGGCTTAGAAGCTACGACAATGGGAGTATCAATACAAAGCTACTCTTTAATGATTGCGTACAAAAACAACCCTTCAGTAATGAATAGAAATCTTCTTTTGTTTATTTTAAAGGCTCCAGGTGCTCCAAACGGCCAGTAGGGCGGCGCTCAAAGCAGCAGTGAGAGGGAGCTGGATGGATGTGGCTCCGTTGCAGCGGTCAGGGCTGCAGCAGGTCCTGGTGACGGTGTATCCGGCAGTCAGGAGGGCTCCGGAATCGGTTTGGTTGCAGAGAGACGAGGCCATGCAACCTCGAGTCTGCAGGGTCATAAAACGACTGATGTTGAAGGCTAAAGGAGGAGATCAGAGGGTGTTGTTAGTAACTCAGTAGCCCAGTACCAAAACTGGTAAACAAACCTATTGGATTATCATTTGTGATGCATCAGCAGCGCTTTGATGTTGCAGCCGATTTGGGTGGAGCTAATTTGACCTTTGTATTCTGGGTAGTTTCACCTACATCTCATCTTAAAGTAGCAGAAAATAGAAAAAAAATACCAAACAAATGGTGGCGAGTATCAACAAGGGACAGTTAAGAGGAATGACGCAGGTGTATGCGATTTTGAACACAACCTTAGTTGCGTAACACTAAGGTCATGACTAACCCCGGTTAGCCTTTTCATCTGCGTATGTGGCATTGGAGGGTTTGTTTGCTTTTGTTTGCCAGGTATTGGGATGAGTTGTGTAATAGCAAGAGCAACAATGGGTGAAAGTATTATGGGAGCAGCAGACTGACTCACAGACAGTAAACATAGACACAGGCTTTCTGGAACCTGATTACTTCAAGAGTAAAGAGTGTTGTTGAGTTGTAGTGGATTTTATATATACTTGCACATGTAAATAAGAAAGTTTATGTTTTAAATGAATACATAAAGAAAGATATGATAATTAATGACTGATATTATGAGGAATTTATTATAAAGCAGTAGATAAGGACTTAGGTCCGTGGTGAAGATAATGCGCATTTAGTGTTTTTGTTGTTAAATGTGATTGTATATCTGTTGTAAGTCGCACGAGCATATTGAACGGTTTGGCTGGTTACGCGAAGATAAGTGCCGCATTGTTCCTGAAGAGTCGAAGTCCACGCGAGCAGCCTGACAGAGTTTATTCAAACCACTGTTAGTAAGGAGTTAATGAGAGTTTCGTAGGAGCTGTTAGCAACAACCTATTGTTCTCTAAATACATTGTTGCTTGGACTTTTTCTTGGGACGCACATTGAGACGATTTAATATTTATGACGCAGGAGTCCACGGTAAATCGTTCTCCGCAACGCGACTGTTCTACAGCGTGTGAGTTCCCCCAGCAGAGACTGTGCAAGAGTTGACGTGGATCGTTGCTAGAAAACTAAAACTTAATAAATATACCGTGATAAACCAACTATTACACAGGCAGGTCTGTATAGTGTAGAACAGAGTCCCACTTAAACCATTTTGACCACTTAGTAACATATTCTATATGCAGTACAGCGTGCTAGTGTTTGTAAATACTGTATATATTCTGTAACTAAAAAATTTTTTTTTTAAAAAAGGAGCGAAAAAGAGAGGAATACCAGTTCTAACACAGGGAAGATAAGTGTAGAACAGAGTCCCACTTATACCGATTTGGCCCCTGATAAACAGTTGTTAAAACATTTTGAGAAAAAGAGAAGAAAGAAGGAGTCAGATGAGACAGAGACAAAGAGTTGTAAAACAAAGCCTTTTTAAGACCACACGTGGGTCACTCGTGTTTTGAATACACATTTTTGCTAGTTGAGTCGCCATTCAACATTCGGTTTGGCACCTCTAGTGGTTGAGAAGTTAATACCTCAATAGGGTGCCCTACGGATTAACCTTTTTAGCACCATCGTGTGGCAAACATTGAATAGTGAAAGAGGACAGTGAGTGCCATTGAGTTATAAACCAATGATGCTTATACACACATTATCTTTTTGATTTAAGTATTGCCAGTTTTTGATTAGAGTAATTGTTTAATCGTTTGATTTTCTCATTATTGTCAGTTTTTGATTAAGACTTATCGTTTGATTTTATCATTATTACCGTTTTTTGATTAAGAGTAATTGTTTTATTGTTTGCTTCTACCATAATTGGCGGTTTTGGTGGTCTTTCATGCTTGGCTGTTTTATTTAAAAGTAATTGTTGAATTATTTGCTTAAAGTAATGTTTTTTCCCTATTTTTGGATTAAAAGTACGCAGGAGAAGCCTGCATAAGTGTAGAACGGAGTCCCACTTATACCAATTGGGCCCCCTGGTGATTCATTTGCTTAAAGTAACAAGTTTTTCTCATTATTTGTCTAATCTATGCATTGTTTAATTGCAGTGTGTAACTTTATTCCCTACCTAACTTGATTATTTTTTCCCAATCGCTACGCACTTAGACACATAGTGTGAAGAAAATTGCATTTTTAAATTGATAAAAAACAAATAATTTCACATTTTTGGGATACATTTTAATCTGAATTAAAAAAATAAAAATAGTATTTTCTTTCTACATTTACATTTCCTTATATAAAGCCAGTCAGTACCTGATTCTCTTGACAATGCCGGAGCCAACTTCAATCAAGAAAGACTCCAGTCGTTTGGATTGAAGACGTACTCTACGCTGCTATGAACATGATTGTTCAAGCAGACAGACTGACTGCCTATAAGAGGTTGAGAAAACATGTTCAGCAATGGCATGCCGAGGGTTTACTTGACGTAACAACCCCGGAGGGGCCCACGGAAGACCAGAAGCTGCAGCTGATGAGAGTGCTCACCCTGAGAGACAGTGCAGCAAAAGAGGAGCAGAAATGGAAAAATTGTTTCACGTCCCGATCAGCAGACGTCACCAGAACCAATGAAGCCATTGTGCAGGCAAGACTGCTACTACATGGCATAGCAGTGAATGAGGACAACACTGCCCGGAGGTGCCAGGCCTCACTGGAAGAAGCAACACCCCCAAAATACCCTCAAAGAAGAAACCCCCCGGAATAAAGAGACAACCCCTGTACTTCTGCCATCAGCCCCAGTTCCCACCCCTTCCATCTATCCCATAATATGTCAATACCTTCCCCCGTACGCCCACAGCCCATTTAAAAGAGAAGCTACACACACCATGGCCCCAGTAGAAAGACTATTAGGAGGCAGTGTAGAGTTTGACTCCACAGAAAGCAAAACAGTCGCAGACCTGATGAGCAAGGTCGCACAGCTGCAGAGGGCCTTAGCTGGCCTAGAAAAGGGCAGAGAAGGGGATGCTAGACAAAATCAGCAAAGAGAGGAGAAAGACAGGGATTTAATGAGAAGATAATTATGGTGGAAGAAAGAGAGGAGAAGACAGGCAGAGAAGGAAGGTGCACTGTCACAAGCAGAGCTGTCAGTGCAGGGTAGAGACAACGTCAGTCCATCACATTGCCAGTCACAGCTTCTACCCGCTGGACTCTCACGGAAGAGTCCAGAGAAAGGAGAATGGCTCAGAGGAAGCCCGGGAGAGTCGCCAAGTCATGACCTCCCCAATTCAGAGCGTCCCAATAGATACAAATGGGAGATAGATCCCACCCAGATACCACTCCCACGCTCATTAACGCCAACCCTAACCGAACAACAGGCGATGGGCGCATACGGACTGCGCCCTGGTGGCACCCCACCTCCAGCTCAGAGCCTCCATTCTAATCACATGGCCAACCTAGACACCTCAGCGAGGGGGGAGCCAGATCAAGGCCCCTGCCCCCTCCACCCTCCATCTCACGCGAGAAGGAGCACGACCTACTTGACTTTTCCGGACAATTGACTGTGCCTTGCTGCTCGTTCAAATGAAGAGAAGGCCTCCAAGACTTGCGACACCAGCTCCTGAGGAGGGCAAAGGAAGGCGTAAACTACAAGCCTCCACCACAACACAGACAAATGTCAGTAGCAGCAACAGGCCCAGAGTGCAGTGAAGAGGAAGAAGAACGCCAAATTCAGGCCCCTATGGCATGACTCAATACAAGTTATATAACCTCAGAGATGTGCAGTACTTCGTCGACCAGCTGCCTCCCCTGACGAGCGGAGGATCCCCCTGGATTAAGGCATTAAACATGGCCACCAGTGGGACTCCATTAGCAATGGGTGACCTGAGAGCCATCCTGGTGAAGTGCTCCTGCGTGAGTGAACTGCAGGCGTTGGAGAGAACTGCTGTCTGTTCAGCCGCCTTGGACAGCCAAGACATTGACACTGTTAGCATTCATCTGTTTGGAGCCATCAGAACCAAGTGGCCCTATACTCCCGACATGGACAATCTGGCCAGCATCAAACTCAAGACAAATGAAGAAGCCATGGTGTACCTGAAGCGAGCTGCTGACGGCTGGGAATCAGCTACAGGCACCAGACATGACAGGGACCTCACCTACTTGAACATGTGGAAGACTGCTGTGATAGCAGGTCGCCCGGCCAAATTGAGTCGTGAGATGCAACGTACGGTGGGCATAAAACATGCCACCTTTGAAGTGTGGAAGGAACATATCACACACCACATCGCTCAGCACCATAAGGATGAAGAGGAAGAAAAGGCAACCAAAGACAAGTTGTCATTGAGACTCCTGAAGCTACAGATAGCAAAAGAAGACAAAGAGGCTACTAAGCACGGCCCAAAAGCGCAAAAGCAGATGGCTGTTGTTAGTGACCTCGCCGTCCAGATCCAGGAAGCAGTTGCCAAAGCCCTGGACCAATATAAAGAAGAGGAGAGAAGACAGAGCAACAGGGAGGACGAGGATAATACTAGAAGAGACAGGTGGCGAGAACCTTGTCGTATCTGTGGCAGACTAGGACACAGGGCTGAGGACTGTTACAGTCGCCCTGATGCAGCTAGAGGCAGAGGAAGCCCACAAAGAGGACAAAGAGGAGGATTTGGACGACACATTTCAAACCAGAACCAGATGCCAGCAAGAATAGTGCAGGATGAAGATTATGTGGATCTCCTATGAAGAGGCCCAGAGGACCCGGCACAGGAAATAAGGGTTCCAATTGGGCGTGAACCTGTCATCACCTGTGCCATAGATGGAGAGGAGAAAGATTTGATGGTGTATACTGGTGCCTCAGTGTCATGCATTGCCAAATTGCATCATGCAGTACCACCACTCTCCACTCAAACACTATCAGTAGTGGGATACTCGGGAACGCCACAAAAACAATATTTCACTAAGAAATTGCAAACTAAAGTGGGGAGAACAATCCTCCACCACTCCTATCTACATGCCCCGTCTACGCCCATTGACCTCGCAGGAAGAGACCTGCTGAGAAAACTCGACATCTCGGAGTTGTGTTCTCCTGCCGGCCTCTACCTGTCGGCCCCATGAGGACTGGTGCTGGGATCCCAACAGGCCGGACACAGAATAATGTGCATGGCCCCTGACACCGCTCCAGAAGCAGTGCGCTCAACCAGAGTATATACTTGTCTGAACTGCAACCAGAAATACCAGAATCCCCTGGTCTAATCAAAGACTTTATGGACTGGAAGCCATGGATTATGACACAACATCCATATGTCATGCAAGAAGATCCCTACCACTGTACCCACAACTACACCACCGACGATGCCTACCAACAAGCTTGGGAAGAAAAAAAGGAGGGCGAAACTGAAGTCATCAGAACAGGAGCCATAATTGTAGGAAAAGAAGGAGTTGCAGCTGAATGTTTGCTGTCTCCCGACCAACGAGACTGGTATGCACTGCGACCTGACTCTGCCCTCACATCACACTACTGATCGGAGCAGGTCATGAAGCAAGAAATCTTGGCCCCATGATTGAGAAAGTCTCAAAAGAAAGGTGGATTCCTACCAAATCCCCATATCTGTCCCACACCCCCGATGGTGACTATTGGAAAATACATCAACACTCGTATTCCAAGGGACAACTCCAACAACTTGACCTTGACAGAAATCATGGAAGGGAACACTCAAATCATCCCTCCACTGATTACATGTTGGAAGTGCCACCACAAATATGGTCAAGAAGAGACTATGATGTTGGCCACACCACTCAACATAATGTGGTAATGACTTTGAAACCAGATCAAGACACTTTGTAGAGCTATCAATATCCGCTGCAGCAAGAACAGAAAGATGGCATTCGAGAGACAATTCAGAGCTTGTATGAAGCAGACGTGCTCATTGAGTCCAACTGGAATACACCGATATTACCAGTCCCAAAATCCAGCAACAGATTTGGACACTATCACTGAGATAAAGATGAACTAGTTCAGTGTCAAATATACCATTCAATGGAAAAAAAATAAAAAAAATAATCTATATTAATGCAAAGAATAGAGAGATGTCGATAGTTATTTCTTGTATTTCGAATTCGCTCATTCAATTCAATTCAGTTTATTTTGTATAGCCCAATATCATAAATTTGCCTCAGAGGGCTTTACAATCTGTACACATACGACATCCCTGTCCCAGGACCTCACATCGGATCAGGAAAAACTCCCCAAAAAGAACCTTTCACAGGGAAAAAAGGGAAGAAACCTTCAGGAGAGCAACAGAGGAGGATCCCTCTCCCCGGATGGACAGACGCAATAGATGTCATGAGTACAGATGAACAGAGTTACAGAGTTACATAAACACATTACATGAATATGATAATGTATGAATGGAACTCCACAATCCACACTCTCACTCACTGGAGACAGTTTCTAACTTTCCTTTCAGGTAACACTCGTTAACAACTACCGACAGCCACATTCTGTAACTACCTGGACTTACAGGTAAACCTGAATGTAAGCAGGTAACACTCGTTAATGGAGTCTATTAAGTTAATGTGCATTTAATTAGATTATTCTCACTGCCATTGAGGCTATAAACCCGGGGAGTCAGCAGAGGTGGTCTAACCGACTTGGCACCGCTGTAATGTGATTTAATGCGGACAAGGTGACTTTGTGTCCCCGTGTGAAGGGAAGTTATGTTATCAGCTTTTAATAACGACACAGTAATAATGCTGATGAGACGATAAGATATGAAACCCCAGACAACACCGTATCTGCTCTTTACACAAGTTAATGGCACATACCGTCGCCATGTCGTCACTTTTTTTGGGGGGGTCACTTACCTTGACAAAAAGTTCCACTTTGGGCTGCTTCGCGTCGCTCATCCTCAGCTGCTGATGCACCGGATCCCGAGAAAGCTTCTGTATTTTTCTTTTAAAAGAGAAAAACACAAGACGTTCAAATTAAAGCTGAATGCAGCACCAGAGTTGCATTTCCTAAACCAAGCAACAGAAAGGAGGCTCGGGCAGCCAAGCCCATCTTCCGCTCCGAGCCCCAGAGAGTAAATGAGCACATGCACAGTGTGGCGGCTTCACCAACACGTCCAACACCGCGACCCGCCGCCTCTTTGAAGCGCCGCGTATCACTTGTTTTAGCTTATTTTAAGTCTTAGAGGCTACCTACAAAATGTCTAAGTTGTGGCTGTCGCTGTCGCTGTCGCTTGTGGCCGCCTGCTGGTCGTTTCTCCTCCCAGTTATGCTGCCTCCAGTCCGCTGCCGCGACACGCTCATCATCATCATCACCATCATCATCATCATCATCATCATCATCACAGTCCTACATTTCCTGCTGGTGTATGACGGGGTGAGCTTTCAGCAAATAAAGAGGCGTTCATGACCGACAGTCACAAAAATAAAGAAGAAGCGCGAGGAGGAGAAGAAGGAGAAGATTAACAGGCTATAGTATTTACATGTAATTTATTTTTTTTTTTAAATAAACATTACAACTTCCTGGAGATCTTTCTCCCCAAAATGTAAAGCACTATGATATTAGTGATTAGATATTATTATCAAACAGTGATATTAGTTTAACTATCTAATGAGTTGAGAGTTTACTTTCTGTTGATGTAGTTTAATGTAGCTAAGTTATGTGTTTCTGCATTGAACATTAACTAACAGTAACTTTACCAAAAGGTTGGCTAAGGAAATGTTTCATTGTAATTACTGTGGCAGGTCGGTTAAAACTAGGGATGGGCGGGTGAAGACTTGAGGCTTCAAAGCGTTGAAGAAGAACAGCGACATCTGGTGGCTGCTGGAGTCAAAGCAGGTCGAAGCACTTGAACCGCCTCAATGTTTCAATCTCACATTTCTGCAGTAAAAGTCAATTAAAGCTGCGTCATTCACGGATTTTATCGAGCTGGTCCCGCTCCACCTCCACCTTTTTCATTTTTATTTTATTTATTTATTTAAAACTGTTTCCATCAAGAATTAACTTTAACTGGCTGAACAGTAGACACACAATGTAAAATGGACTCAATCCAATAAAGGAAAAATAATGATCGACTAGGATTTCAATGTTATTAAAACAGTTGGTGATTTGTGAAAAATTGGGTACAACTATTTTATAACACTTTAATATGATTGAGATCTAAATTGTGCAGCAGCAACTGACTCTCCAATATCAGGCGGGGGGTCTAATTTTAATAGTCAGGTCATCTGTGGAGAAAACAATAGCCCTGCCTATTAAGCACAAACCTGTTGTGTGTATCTGTGGATAATTACAGCTTCTCATGCCAGTCACATTTTTAAATAAAAAGTTAGGGACGCATGAATGTAGTACTACTATTCTATTTCCCAACAAAAAGATAAAAGGATTCCCCAAACTCTCACCACACTGCCTGGAATAAAATGTCCAGGTTCAAGTTTCCAAATTCAAGCTTGTATATGAGCTACATATTAAAGACATGCCCTCATTGTCTTCAATGCATGGCTATTGACCTGAAGCTGTATTTTCGGATGATGATACGAGGCAAAAAAACAGGCGAATGATTCATGATTTATTGAATTTATGCTTTTTGGATTTTTAAAAGGATCTCTTCATTACATGAGAAAAGACAGGATGGCAGCAGAGAGGGCCACAGTCAGAGAGAGCTGGACCGAGGGGACTCCATTACACATGTTTGTTTTGCAACAGTCGAAACTGCTGGTGTAACCAGCACTCAGGATGGTGCCGGTCAGCGTTTTCCCACAGAGGTCTGAGTCCAGGCAGCCGCGGATGTGCAGTGTGAACACCCCTGTCGCATTGAACTCTGGATTGGAAACAAATGTAAAAAAACAAACCAACATAAATGAAGCATATTGATTGACAAGGTAACTAATGCAACTGCTAGACTATGCTTTTGTAAATCCAGTGTTCTTGTAACTGTAGCCTACTAGTTAATTTATTACAATAACATTATTTTAAGTATATTTGGTTGTGCAATAGTATTTTCATAGTTTAATATGTGCATCCTGTGAAAACCCCAAGGGCCAACTCCTGTCTTCAACCTTTACATGAAGCATGTTTAGCTCTGCAACAAGTAAGGGCAGAATAAGCATCATCGGTAGAATAAAACCTCACTAAAGAGGGGTTTGACCTTCCAATATCTGTTCATACTCTGTTTTCCAATCTCACCTCAAGGTTAATATAGATATGCTGGACCTTTTAAATGTATCACACCAACTTCATCAGTTGACTGAATTTGCTAATTTGATTAGTTTGGTAATTTGTAATGTCTTATTTTATTATTCATTTCTATATGTTCAATTCAACCCTTGTAGTGTATTCAAAGTATGTCCAGAGTGTTGTTGCGGATTCCCTCACTTGCTTCTCCGCGGTAGCAGCTCTCAGTTGAATTATTACATTGGACGTCGCTTCCGAACAGACATGTCCCAAGTATACCAACAGGGCACTGACGACAGTTCAGGCTTTGGGCTGTTGAAGGGAAAGAAAGGTGAAAATATGTGATAATCAGATTCACAGTAAAGAATGTCATTCAGAAACTTCTTAGAGTTCAACACTATTGGGGAATCTCTTTTAGTTTCTTGTTTATAGACCAGCACCTCCTGAGCTCATCAATTACGTGTCGTATCTGACTTTTGTGGCAATTGGTTTATAGTTTTACAGGTGGGGGTGCAGTGACTTCCAGGAGTCTGATATATTTTAGGCAACTTTTATTTATCTTTCATTAGTACTGATACAGTGACAATTAATGCTGCACGAGACATTTGATCCGGACTTATTGTCATTAAGCTGCAGCGAAATCACCTGAGACATAATCACGAAGGCCAATTCATATTTGTTTATCCCAAGGATTGGATATGTAATAATAAGTCATGAACCTCAGTACAATCCATTTCTTTAAAAAAAAGTTCTCATCCAATTAGTGTTAGAAAGACATGGACATCATACTTGGTTTAGTGATCAGATAAATGAAAGCATGTTTAAACATGAAAAGATAACATAAAATACATTTTATTCTATAACAATAATAAAATGATAGCGAATCGAGGTATAGTTACATAAACACCAATTTGCTTCAGTGTTACATGCTACTGTTATATAAACCTTTATCTTGATGCATTAGATTCTTAACATACCTGTGACGAGGAAGGCACTCAGGAGGATCGCTGCTTTCAAAACGTAATTCATCTTTCTGTCAACGGCTTGGTTTAAAAATACACTTCTAGCTCTAAATACCTGCTTCAAACCGCTTCTGAGAGAGTGATGAAGTTTTCTGGTCGCAGTCACTGAAGAAACAACACGCAGGAATGAAGTGCATCAGGTTTTGAAGAGGAAGTCTTGACTCATTACTTATACACTCTGATCAAACATTCATCGCCTGGAGGATCTCACAGCCTTCAGGTTTGAGAACAAATACCTTTTTCTATTTCATTAGTTTCATTATTAACATGCAGAAAAAAAGGTTTCATGCAACTCAAACATTATTTTGTGGTAGTTACGGATGCATTTTATTTATTAAAAATGTTCATGCGACTGTCACGGACACAACATGTTATTACACTGAGCTTTTATACTGTGGTCTGTACCAACCCTAAATGTACAGGCTTAGAAGCTACGACAATGGGAGTATCAATACAAAGCTACTCTTTAATGATTGCGTACAAAAACAACCCTTCAGTAATGAATAGAAATCTTCTTTTGTTTATTTTAAAGGCTCCAGGTGCTCCAAACGGCCAGTAGGGCGGCGCTCAAAGCAGCAGTGAGAGGGAGCTGGATGGATGTGGCTCCGTTGCAGCGGTCAGGGCTGCAGCAGGTCCTGGTGACGGTGTATCCGGCAGTCAGGAGGGCTCCGGAATCGGTTTGGTTGCAGAGAGACGAGGCCATGCAACCTCGAGTCTGCAGGGTCATAAAACGACTGATGTTGAAGGCTAAAGGAGGAGATCAGAGGGTGTTGTTAGTAACTCAGTAGCCCAGTACCAAAACTGGTAAACAAACCTATTGGATTATCATTTGTGATGCATCAGCAGCGCTTTGATGTTGCAGCCGATTTGGGTGGAGCTAATTTGACCTTTGTATTCTGGGTAGTTTCACCTACATCTCATCTTAAAGTAGCAGAAAATAGAAAAAAAATACCAAACAAATGGTGGCGAGTATCAACAAGGGACAGTTAAGAGGAATGACGCAGGTGTATGCGATTTTGAACACAACCTTAGTTGCGTAACACTAAGGTCATGACTAACCCCGGTTAGCCTTTTCATCTGCGTATGTGGCATTGGAGGGTTTGTTTGCTTTTGTTTGCCAGGTATTGGGATGAGTTGTGTAATAGCAAGAGCAACAATGGGTGAAAGTATTATGGGAGCAGCAGACTGACTCACAGACAGTAAACATAGACACAGGCTTTCTGGAACCTGATTACTTCAAGAGTAAAGAGGTACACAATGGTTGATTCTTCCCCACGCCATTGTCCTCTCAGTACAAAGCAACCTGACCTCACAGAAATACGTGAAATGACCGCAACCTTTTCCAAATCAAGTCATGAGTCACATGACACGCCAGAGAAATGTTTTATGTCTTCCATGTGACATGAACTCACCCATACGCAAACACTTTGGTGTGTTTATTAAGTCATGCGTCTGTCTGTGTGATTCAGAACATCCTTGTTGGACTGCTCTGAGGTGATGCTTTCTGGCCACACCTTAATCCGTACTGTCAGACAATTTCAGGGTTTTCATCTTCAGCAGTGTCTAATAGTTTGAGGTTAGGGAACACCCATCAATTGTCATGGACAGAAAAGAACAGCAGATTTTTACTTGAGGGTTCCTCACCCAGTTCTCCCATGTAGCAGTTGGGCTGAGAGTCCACGCAGTTCTCAGTGGATGGGTACAGACATTTACCTGCAAAGCCCACCCTGCAGGTGTTACAGGTCAGGGACTCACCTGTGATCCAGAGAGAAAGAGACAAGGTGATGGAGGAGGCATTACTTTTCTTTTTCTTTTTTTACAAATGAGGAAAATAACTCAAATAGCCACAGAGAACAATTTCTATTAAAAATGATAGCAACCAGGCCCCAGATAAGCAGAAAGATAAGCTTTACATGGATATGTTCTATTTGTCACAGGTCATTTAATCATTGATAGACTTGCTCTTTCAATTTTAATAAAGTTTGTCTGCTTGCAAATATTTTATTCATATGATAAGAACTCCAGCAACACTCTTATACGTTCTACTATATTGTTTACAATATTCAACACTTACAAAAGCCTCTATGACCCCCACCATTAAAATCCTGGACAGTTTTTGTAGAGGCGTAACATTTTAAGTACTTCCTTGAGACACCTTCAAATTTAGTGAGTAAAACATATTTCCATTTGAGGATGACAAAGCAACTCCACAGAGATGGAGGCTGAGATCGTTATCATAGGCAACGCTTTAAGATTACGCTGAAAGATTTGTGTGACTCCCATATTTGTCTTTTTTAATCTTACAGATAATGTCCCTCTTCGTCTTGTGTTTGGTGCTCTTACCTGTAACAAACATGGCCATCAATGCTGCACAGACCCAGATGAACTTCATCATCTTACTCTTACACAGATTTGTGTTTCAGCGAGAAGTTATCGGCACAAAGAAGATGATCTCAAGGCAACAGAGACGTTCAAAGACACGTTAAACGATCCAACAGCACAGATGAGTGTCTAAAGTGGATTCCAAATAAGCTTCATCAGCTCAGGGCATCCGCTTTTATGTCAAGTCAGAAGCTTGGATCAGTCACTTGATAAAGGAAAAAGAAATGTGTTTTATTCTCTAAAATACTGAGGTTTGTTTGACAAGAGGGAGGTATATTTAAAAGCCTAACAAAGAGAAGAAATGTATGATGATTTTCAGCCTCATTCATGGCTTTGTATGTGTTTGTGTACAGAGTAATGGGTTTTTATGTGTGTTTGAACCTTTGTGAACTTCTGAACATCATCACTATCGTTTTTAAAAGCTTAGAGAACAAAGCTTTAGTAAACATTTCCTAAACAAATATTAGGACTCTTTGTTAAAGCATTAATGAGAAATTCCTTTCAACTCTCTGGTGTTGTAACCAGCTGGAACTGACGTTCAGGAGTGGTTGGTTCGGCCGGATCGGTAATGTAGTCCACTGGCAGTGATTGGGTGATAAAATGCACCTGTTGGCGAGCCGCGGCCTCTGAGTTGGCCCTTTGTCTCCCCGCCGCGACGAGCTGGGACCTTGCATGTGGCGAGAGAATTCCATCTTGCCCTGATGTGGCGTTGTGTGCTGGTGGTTTGCTGCTGTGATAGTTTCCTGAGCACTTGCCCACCATGTTAGTTGGGGTGGGGGGGGGATCTGAATAGGGGTTGCTGTATTGCTGTACAGCCACATGTGAGACGCTGACTTGGAGATTTATTTATTTTCTTTGGTTTTAATTTAGTTGTTGGTTTTGCCTAACCTGGGTAGCCGATACTTTGTCTGCGACAGTAAGCGCCCCGGGTCTTACTTTTGAACAGGCTCAGAAAGCTCCTGAGTAAACATTCTGGGGTCTTTGCAAGGTCGGACATGGATTTGGGATGTACAAATGTGAGAGAGCATGAGATTCCAGTTCTGGATGAAGCACTGGTTAGGCAGCGCTACTGGAACTTACCCCTAAGTCAGAATGAGGAAGTCAAAACGCATATATCACAGCTATTGCAGCAGGACATTATCAGGGAAAGTAGTATATAGTCCCTACTCCTCCCCCTGGGTTATAGTGAGGAATAAGGATGGGTCGATGAGGCTCCGTGTGGATTACCGGCAGCTCAATGCAAGAAAAAGCAGAGATGCTTTCCCTCTCCCACATATTGCAGAGTCGTTGGATGCTTTGAGCGGGGCAAGGTGGTTTTCCACTCAAGACCTGTCGAGCTGTTACAGCCAGGTGGAAGTGGCTGAGAGAGTGCTGTAAGGCTGCATTCTGCACACCTTTTGGCTTGTAGGAGTTCCCACCGATGTCCCTCGGGCTCAGTAATGTGCCAGGTACCTTTCAGCGGTGGATGGAGCGGATTCTTTTGTTGTTGCTCCTGTATCTGGATGACATTGTGGTGTTTTCATCTACCTTTCAGCAGCACCTTGAGCGCCTCGATTTTTAAAGAATATAAATGTTTTGAGTGAAATTTAGGCTGTAAGCTTGAGAAAAAGGTCTTCAATGCATTTTTTGCATCTACTAAACCTGCAAATCATGGTATTTGAAAGTATTTTGTAGTTCTATATTTTGGGAAATATGCTTATTCGCTTCGTGGCCTGCAGTTGTCACAGCTTCTAATTAATTTAGCTAAATGTTTTGCAGTCTTAGTTAAATCAACAACCACATCCACATAAAACAAATTATAACATTAGCAGTTTATTCACTTTCCTAATGAGAGTTAGATGAGAATAATAATACCTACCACTTTGCACAGCCAGGTAACTTAGCTTAGCATAAAGTCTGGAGACAGCTAGCTTGGATCTGTCCAAAGATAACCAAATCTGCCTGACAGCACTTCTAATTAACACGTTACATTGTATGAAAAATAATTTCATGGAGTCTCTGCCAATTGCATATTAAAGACTCACTGCTCGCATCCAATAAATATAAATATGTACATAACAAACTTCTCGTTTCAACATTTCTGTCTGTTGCAGATTAAATAAACAAGATACAAAGTGCTTATTAGGGATCAGACTTTCTTACTGTATCTTCAGACAGAGCCAGCTAACCTGCTGCCAGAGGTAGCTTTAAATATATTTACCATGACTACTTTCACATGAAAGTGATGTCAATATTCTCATCGTACTTTTGTCAAGAACTGGAACATGTTTATGAACCATTAACTCCCTCCTTGTTTGTTTCGCAGCTGTCATATCCCAACCTCGTCTCCTAGAAATTACGTTGGCATGTCCCATCAGATGAGTCCTTGAGGAGGTTTTGTTCCAAATGAACACAGACAACATAAATGGGAATCATTTATTGTTGCAATAATCAGTGTTTGGATTTAGTTGTACATAGTTGCCTTCCACAAACTCACAACACCGATTCTAAAACTGATCTTTACATTAAAGCCATGTTATAATGTATTAGAATTACATAGAATATATATTCAGTCATGATACAGAAAGTAGAGCCACCAATTGCTTGCAGAGTAAAAGTAGATGCTGTAAAGAGTCATATCACGCAGCCAGTATCCCTCCATTATATATCATAGGGATGACACTTATTGAAAGCCCATTCCAGAAATTAAAGAACTAAAATGATGCTTTTTTAAATGAAAATGTGCAGCAACCTGTTCTCTGGCGCCTGTATTCTTCTTTAAAGGCCCCAGTGGCTCCACACGGCCACCAGAGCAGAACCCAGAGCTGCGGTAAGAGGCAGCTGGATGGAGGCGGCTCCGTTACACAGGCTATTGCTGCAGCAGGTCCTGGTGACGGTGTAGTTAACAGTAAGGATGTGTCCATAACTGTTTTTACAGCCCGATTCTTCTATGCAGCCTCTCTCATGGATATCCAACATGTCGGCACTAAACTCTGGAGGAAGCAAAGATGAGACCAATTTTACATCTATTAGGGTTTTGTTACATAAACTAAATAAATTATTTGCATGCATAAAATGCATCTGTAAGTACATTATTAAAATATGAAATGTTATATTTAATGTTATAAAACCACAAGTGGCCACAGAAAAGTAGGTTGGAGGATTTCTGCTGGAAACCTTTCTATTTTTTAGATATTTGGATGAATCAATATACGTCTATTTACGACTTTACCTTTCCTCTTGATTTTTAGATGTGGCTACATGTAAATTCATGTATCTTTTTTCACATGCAATATAATATGTAAATTTGTCTGTGTGAAATTAATTTTCACATCTGATAAACATTGTTTTTGACTACAATTACAGCCTTGGCCGTAGGGGGAGTGCTATGAAACAAAATTTAAGAGGATTAAATGACCAGAACCCATACTGGAACCGTTGGATTAATCAAAATGTGGAAAAAAAATTAAAAAAACAAATGACAGCTATTCTAAAAGGTAGTCTTTAGGGTTGGGAAATTGGCTTTGTGACCCCAAAATGTACAAAATAAATACAAAATGCTGATAAATAATTCTATTAAATTACATGTTTGGGCTAATGTTTTTAAGACTTGTCAATAATCATATTATTTTAATTGATATTACATGATAGTTCATGGTGATGTGCAGTATCTTTAAATTTCATAATCTTGGCAACAAGTGCAAATTGTCAGCATTTGTTTAAAAAAAGCATGTGACGGAGTATTCAAAGCTTGTTGGGAATTTCAAACTCTCACTGAAAACCAAGATTATCTCAATTACGACAGGCGTAGCAACCTCTTGACAAGGCATGCCTGTGGAAGTGTAACACATAACACGTTTATTCACTTAGAAATCCCAGAAGGCCAATTTAGAGAGACAAATATTCTGTAAAAAATAAAAAAATAAAATGTAAATGCATTTCTGCTCCCTGTTTGTATGTAGCTGTGGTTGTGAAGGAACTTCAGACTTGTATCAGTGGAGGATGGGTTATTACTGAGTAACGCTGCATTTTTGTAATCGTGCAAAAGTGATGAATCATTCAGCTGGTCATCTTACTGGCAACTGCGCTGTAGCATCTGTCCTGAGTTGTGGTGCAATTTACAGAAACCTCATGGCAGCAGAAGCCGAGGACCCCCACATCACAGGTGTAACAGGAGAGGGGCTCAACTGTGAAGGCAAATAGGAAATTGTAAAGAAGAATGTTTTGGGGATCTCAGAGTATCCATTTTGTTGTCACGTACAGAAGGAAAACAAAGTTGATTATAAGATAATAGGCATTAATGACTCCATTCACTACCACCTTTATCCGACAAGCGCCTGCTGGGATCACAAAGTACACATGAGTTGGTTTCACAACCTCTCAAGGTGAACACTTGTGTTATCTAGCGTATGACTTTGAAGTACGTTTTGAGATATGTGAGATTTCTGCCTCCACCCGGAAACATTACAGGTGAATAAAAGGATGTTTGTGATGCTCAAAACATTTATTTTTACAGCATCTTGTCCTTGCAGGCACAACATAAAAACAGTTAACAGTGTGTTTATCCTTTTGTAAAATCCTGCAAAACTAAAACTGCAGTGTTGGTTTCTGGTTACTGAAGTAACGGAGTTATGTCAAACCCAGACAAACAAGATGTAATTCATAAAATCTGTATTTTGTTTTTGTAATTTGGGTGAACTGACCTCTTAAATGCAGGTATTTCTTACAACTTGCTTCAAAGTCATATACCCTGCACTGTGTTAAACGTTAACCTTAAATAACATCACACATGGAGTCTACTGACCTTGAATGAGGGTCAATACGATTTTGAGTTTGTAAAATGTATTTAAAGTTCAGAAATAGGTTCAGAAATAATCTGCATGAGAAATTCTAGTTTGTGAATGTGTGGGAAAGATTTGCAGTATTGAGAATGTATAAATACAATTAGACAGTTAAAGTTACACAAAGTTTTGTCACAGGTTCACAACAAGGTAAGAAATAACCTTTGAGAGTATTAACAGCAGCTCAAAATGATATTGATCCTTGTTAGAGACCACGCACTGGTTTCCATCAAATACAATAAAGATAAAACTCCTACCTGTTACAAACAGAGACAACAGTGCTGCACAGCTCCATAGAAATGTGTTCATCGTGATGTTCTACCTATACAGGTCAAAATACCACCAAGGAGTGCTTGTCGTTCTCAAAATCTTAAGATTTTGCTGTTTCAGAAGCTGTGGGATTTAGTTTCAAGGAACAATGGCTCGCAGTCAAGATCTTTATACATGAGGAGGGGGGGGGTTATATCAGTAATACGCGACAGTAGTGATAACAAAGTTTGTAAGAGGTGACCAAATCCCGTAACAGAGATTATGTACAGTACAGTCCTTCAGAGTAGAAGAGTGGTTCCAACTCTTCTTGCCTGACTTACCCTGGTCTGATGAGCTCAAGTACTCCTCATCGGCACCACCCGTCATTTGAATAGATTTTAAACTCAACATTTCAAATACCTAAATGGTACAAAGGAATATATATTGTCACAATATTGATGTCATACAATTGAATCATCAATGTTTAGGTTTGTATGCATAGTAACAGAAGCAGTACATTTCAATGGCTACTTTTTATGCTGACTTTGTGCGTTATTATTGTTCCGAGCTCCCATTTTCTTTCCTGTTCGGTTTAGACAGGCAGGTGGTAAAAACGTTGGGCTAGTGCAGCCTACAAATGTATCTATTAAACAGTGTTTTGACTGGTTTTCAGCTTCATTTCTATCATAACATTGTGGGTAACATGTTTTCGACCCCCATGCTGGCCATGCATACATTCATTTTCAAACTATATTGAACTGGTGGACGATAACTGGTCAGCAGTTCTGAACTTCTGGTTCCATCATCTTGAAGTCAATGTGTTTTTTGAAGGGGGCTTTGGTTAGATGCTTGAATCAGATCTGTGGTTAACACATGTTGAAGATTTAATTAATTAATTAAAAATCTTTTACCAAATACGGTCCCACTGGGGACACCGGAGGGCATTGGACTTTGCCTCTCTGTAGCTAATGAATGGATGGATGGATTATGTTAAAATAACTGCGAGCAGAGGCAACAGATCACTTTTAAAGATGTTCTTTATTTTTGCATTAATGTGTTGTCCAGAGGGACACAAAGTAGTTCATAAGGATAAATACAAAATGATTTAAAAAAACATACCAGAATAACAGCCTGGAAGATTTAAGAGCTCAATGTTTCCCTGAAACATTCCATTGATCAACTTCCATGATGTGGACCGTAGTTTTGGGCTTTTACGCAACTTGTCATTATAAAAACTAACCCTTGACATGACAAGACATAAGATATGAAAAATGAAGAGTGTCACAAGAGAATGTGGATAGTCACTCATGAGCTGTTGGTCTTGGAGACCTCACCTGGATAATTTATGAAAGTGAAAATGAACAGTTTTTTGTGGTCCAGCATTAGACATATTACAGAAGGCTTCCACACATGGAGGCCAGGACGGCGAGACCGATGGCGGCGGTGTAGGACATCTTTGTGGATGGGGCGCTGCTGAGGAGGATGGAGTTGCATTTGTCTGCTGCGCAACATTCGACTTTGGTTTCGTACGTGATACCCACGAGGGTGCCGTTGGTGGTCATGTTGCATTGTGCAGGCTCCCTGCAACCCTGGGAGTTGAAGCCCACGGTGGTAAGTGCATTGAAAGCTGAGGAGTAAAGTTACAGAGATGGAGATGGTTTATTTAATCAAATACAGTTTTGATGTACTGGTACTGAGTGTATTTTCTTAATGCATTACTTTTTTACTCCGCCAAAATGAAATATAGGAAACGTTTATTGCACCACATTTACCAAAGCGTGTATCTATCTTTTAAATACACTTTTCTTTATTTACATTTAACATGATGAGGTAATTTATTCCATATTCAATTGACCTAAAACCAAAACCTCCAAAACTGGAAATACCAGTTTCTTTTGCCTGACAATGAGACTTAAAATGCAGCAATTGTACAGCATGCAGCACTTGTTTAGGAGTACGTTAGTTAATAAAAGAGCTTATATACAACATTTTATATACCATATTAACAACAAATGGGAATCACTACATTGAATCAGTATACAAAGTAAAAACATAGCCTGCTGGTTTGGCAGCTGGGAACACTGGTGTTTGCGTGATGATGTATTCATATCTGGTCTTCACAGTATTTGTGAGTGATATTAATTAAATAATTTGTATGTTGTTATGTAATGTTTGAAGGGAAAGGGTGTGAGCTTTTAGGAAATTAGAAGGTGACTAACATGCTTTTGCAGTAAAGCAGACGCTGGTATTGGTTGTGCAAGTCAGCTCAGTGCTGGAAACGCAGTAGCCCAGCAGACCGAACGAGCACTTGTTGCAGGTCAGGGAATCCGCTGAAACACACAAATAAAAACACAATAGTTTAAAAAAACTAAACAACAACAACACAGTGGTCATCAGAAATGAGCTCAAAACAGGTTCAGTAAAGCTAATAAACTTGTAAAATGTGTTTAGACCTTTCTGAAAACTTACTCTCACGACATAAATTGTTTGTAATGTAATGTTTATGTTTTTTCCAAACACTGTTGGACTACATATATTGGCAGTGATGTGGAGCATAGTGCACCACACCACTGCACTGTGGCACAAGCAGAAGTTTCAACGATACCGACTTCAATCTTCATCATCAAGGACAATACCCAGTGTGAAAGGATCCTAATCAGTGGAGCGCTTCAACGGTTACAGAAGGTTTTTAGCTAATTTGGAGGGGAAATTAATGAAAGAGCTATGATTGTATTTAATAAGGGTAAGTTCACCCAAAGAAAACATAGTCTCACATTTATGTGGTGTTAATAGTAGCCGAAGGTTATGGTCTCACTTGCCTTTTAAGAGTGTTCACCGTCACCCACTTCAATGGACGGTAATGGCATTTTTGTAACAGAACTTTGGATGAAATAGTCATCATTTCAAAATGTTTAAAATTTGTGGTTAATTTATCAGTAATTGTTTCTTGTAAGAAACATTGTTTAGTTTGTAATGTTATTTCTTCATTGTTTTCAGAAGCACAAACTAAATTGTATTAAAAATCTTGACACATGAATCTAAAAACCATCTGCGTGGCTTAATGCCAGGGGTGAGTATGATGTGCATCTCAGAATTAAAAAAGTGTCTCCTTCAGCTACACTTTGGAGAAGCATCATCAGTTTGTTACATCAGGTGAAGTAGTTTGAGGATATATTTGTTGAAGAAGAATGTAATGGTTCCACCATTTTCACCTCAGCAATTAACTGCACGCGAATTGGTTTGGACAAACAAAATGAATCTGAATTATGCATAAGCTGAATTAACCTGTGATATGGTCTTCTTTAACTAACTATGATGCAGTTTAGTGATAAAACAAATGTGTCAAGATTCATTAGGTCTAAAAAACTCATAACAAAATGGAGAGGAGGTGAAAAGAGAGATTTCCTAATATTTTTAACTATAGTCTAGGCCTGTGGTTTTCAGCCTTTTTTCAGTGATGTACCCCCTGTGGACATTTCTTTTCAGCCAAGTACCATCTAACCAGTGCAAAGCCTTTTTGGTTGAAAAAAAGATGTAATACACAGCGCTGTGCCATCAGTGTTTAATATAGAATATATATAATTCTGTTCATTAACGTACTTATATTTTATTGAATATTTATTAAATAACTATTTTTAAAGGATTTTTGAATTAATGCCAATTTTAAATATATATATTTTTAATCTCACGTACCCCCATTTGAGAACCACTGGTCTAGGTTATAGATCAGTCTTTGCTAGTATCTTTCTTTCCAGTAATACTTTTGTAATAATTGATTATTTTTAATCTTACCCAGCATGAAAGATGCAACAACTGCAATGATCACAATTATGATCTTTCCCATCTTGATGTGTTGGTTTCTGCTCAAAGTCAAAAAGAAATCCTTCCAGGCGATCGGATGCTGTTTGTGGTAAAGATCTGTGTGACCAGGCAGATATTTATAGTGAAAGACAGGTGAAGGGAGGGGACAAGAGGTTTTACCAAGTCCTTTGTCTTCACCTTTGCCTCGAGGGTGGGGGGAGGGGGGGGGGGGGAGTGTCAGTGAAGGAATGTGCCCCATGACTGATGATCCAACTGGATACCATGAGCTGTACAAACTGTCCAAGCTGGTTGTTCAAGGTATTAATGAAAGAGTGAAAGCGCAGATTGAATCACAAGCTTTAATTGATACATCAGTGATTGTCGTTGCAATTTCTTGATTAGTCTGAAAATAGGGGAAATACTTACATTCATATTGTTTTACTTAAACAGTGCAAACCCCAGAAGTATTCAGTTTACAATCACATACACAGAAGAGCATCAACGTGTTCCATTGCCGAAACCAGAGAATAATGGGCATTTTAGCAAAGAATGATCACTGAAATCATTAGTTTTCGATCAATTGCTACAGCTCCAAGACATGTCGTTGTTGCAAGGTTAACGGTGAAGAAGGAGAACAGGAGTTTACTGTATGGCGTCTGTCTACTAAAGGGAAAATATGAAAACTACCCAGTCAGTTTGTATTATGAAATTGGAGATGTTGAGGAGTGATACTTAAGCAGTGTTCCCTCACGAGTATCTCCTAACTTTTAAATAATTTAAGCCTCCAGATCACAAAAGGCCAGACTAAACTCCAATTTATATAAACATCACTTTGGTTATTTACTGATGGTTTATGACTGAAGAGCTCTTTTGAAGTGTAGCTTTTGCTTGAGCTGCAGATTTGCTCACACACAAAGAATGTCTCGTGTGCTAAAATCTAGAAACCGAACAGTCGAGTGGCGTCATACCAGCCGTAGCACCATCGCCGCTGTTATGCACCCAAACCTGAAGAACCAGTCAATCCTGCAGGATGGCAACGAGCAGAGAAACTTAAAGAAAGAAAGAACCCAATTCACTGAGACACAACCAAACACAAGGAAGTTTTTTTACCAAATATTAATTTTTATTGCAATCTTCAAATTGTCAACACAGCAAATTTTAGACAATAATGCCCAACTTTTTTAAGAATTTAACTTTAATTTAACTAAATAAGTGAAATTAATATAAAATATCACTTGCCACCTATAAAGCTCACTAGTTATGAGATACTTGTTTTTACACTTTTAAAGATAAAACAAATGAGGTGAAACATGGTAATTAGTGAGCTTTAGTGGCGCTGTTGGCACTTTGGTTTTTAACCTTCGGACTGCACCATGCTAGCCGTTACCTCATTGGCTGCTGGCTGTAGCTTCACGTTTACAGAAAGGACAGTTTCGTTCTTCTAATCAAACTCTTGGCAAAAAAAGGCAAATAAACCCATTTCCCCAAAATGTTGGAATTCCTTTAAATTGTAATGGTGCTAGATGACCTACAAAACCAATCAGTGAACATGCGATTAATTCATCTAAACATTTTACTCCTCATTCAAGTTAATTGTAGGCTACTTTAAACCCTCAACGCTGGGACAGCTTACTGATTAACACAATACAAAAGAAAAGGGGGAATTTCATTTTTGTCATTGAGTAAAGTACAATACACTTCAAGAACAGTAAACACAAGACCCATTTGGAGAACATTTAAAAATGAAAAAATCATGTCTGAGGAGATTTCTTATAGTGCTGATGTGTGTGCAATATGTAGTGCGTGTGTGTGTGTGTGTCAGAGAGTGTGCGAGTGAATGTGTAACTAGTGTCATCCGCCTTGTTTACTTTTAAACCAGGATGTTGGCCACACACAGAGCAGTGATGGTGGCGAGGGCCAGGCTCAGCCCGGAGGTCCCGGGCAGACCGGGCGCAGCGTTGCACAGGTCGGTGTTGCACAGGTCGGTGTTGCAGCATATCTTGGTCATGGAGTAGATTGTGGCGTTGGAGATGCTGGAGGGCAAGGTCGTCTCCTCGCTGACGTTGCACTTGGCCTTTGCTATACAGCCCTTCTTCTTAATGTCCACGACACCGACTGGGTAGTGAGAGCAAACACACACGATCACGTTCTATCGTTGGTTGTGTCGACATGAAATGGTTGCACAGTAAGAGGTAGCACTGCGTGTTGTTGGCTGGTTACTTTAGGTTTTAGATTCAATTAAAAAGACTAGAAATATTCCCCCCCACGTTCAGACTGAAGACATACATCTTTAAAAATGGGCTAAAAAGAAATTACAATATTTAAAAAAAGAACATTTTAAAATCTTAAAAAAACAAAGCTTACGTGAATCCAACCATTTCAGCTTCTTTGCCAACTAGTTTAAAAAGACAACAACTGGTGTTGCATGTGTAACTGCTTGGCAGTAAATCCACTTTAATTAGATAAGCTAGATATGCATTTGGAGAATGCAGTGAATGTAGTTTTTAATGAGTGTGCCGACAACAAAAACCCTCCTTTCTGAGAATGTTGTTGGGTGAGATGTAAAATGTGCCCTTTACCTGCTACCCCGACACCACGGAAGCATTGTTCTCCGCTTTCACATGTGGTTTTAGTCGTAAGGCACAGGTCCCCAATACCAAAGTCGCATTGGTAGCACATCAGAGTTTGAACTGGTATCCACAGATAGTTGGAGGTGGTTGGGGGGGGGGGGGGGGGGGGGGGGGGGGGGGGGGGCAAGAGGGAGACGGAGGCAAGGAGGAGAGAAAAAGAAACATAAAATTAGCATGAATAAGTTTGTAACAGGATATAATTCAGGTTTAAATTATGGGCGATACATTCGTGAACTCCTGTCATCATCTTCTCGTGTTTATCTGAAACGAACTTTGTTTCAGTGTTTATGAACAATTTAGATGATGCAGTTTGGCCGTTAAAAATAAAAAGGTCTTGCATGGTTGACACTGAGATAGTGGTGCCAAGCCAGTGATAATGGACAAGTCAAATGGTTGACCTTTGACATGTAGCACACAGGAGGCTTTTATGGTCGAGGTCATACAAGCACTTGGTAGCACCAGATTCAAACACGTGTACGCCTTTCCCGAAGCTATTTAACTTAATGTTATGTTGTGTACTTTGCAATTCTACTGCCATTTCAACTTTTCAGAAACCTATTCTCCCTTTTTTCCACTGATCTTTCTGTTGATCCACTGATCAACTAAACATTCCTAGTCCCGAAATGGGGATGAAGGTGTGTGATTTTTCCATCTTATCTGTATCCAAATCGCAGGTCTAATGACAGAGTTTCTTGCATCTATTAAAAGATCAAACCAGAGCCCTCACCAGCAACTGAGACCGTTGCCAGACACCGAAGAATACCTGCATAACCGATAACAGACCCTATAAATTAAACCAATTAGTTTGCACGGTGGGAAAGTCGGTTTATAGTCAGGTTTGTTGACCGAAGTCTCCTTACAGATAAAAGGGTCTAGAAAGGTGGTCATACATTGTTGTCAGCTCGGGATTTTCCAATCCAGGGTTTACCAAATGCACGGCAATCAATGTGGATGAATTCAGCACGGAGGGAAATAAAATGCAATTTTAAAAAAAACATACAATTAAAAAAAAAAAGGCCAAACATTGATACACAACCACAGCTTAAAAAAGGATTTTACTCCGAATGATCAGTTGACTTTGAAGGGGGAGTTTCCAGAGCCAGTGAAAACACTTTTATAACAACGTCCATGGCTCTGGAGAAGCTTTGCTAATTTTCTCTCAAATAAAGAGACGCCATTAAGTTGAATGTTGTGGGAAATGCAGAATCCAGAAGTATGAGAACATTGGCCTCAAGACAGCGACAGCTGAAAGTGTATCCAATTACATTAGAAAAACCTAATATGAACTTGTAAACTGTATTAGTCGTCGTAACTCTGATGAAGTAATACAGGTTTTGGACAACAAGCCCTCCATTATAATAAGTGTATTGAACATAGTTCTAGACACGCTCCAAACCAAAATACTACAATTCAGCCACATTTTCTTTCATTTTACAGACGTTCATGCTACTCATTTAGAAAAAGAAAACTAAAAGGATAATTGGAAGTGGTGATCTGTACATAAACACTTTTAAAGTTGTATTTTATAGATTGAAGACAACCAACTCAATGTTGGTATGCCAACACACCAAGCCTAAAAGACAAGCAGCCATTGTGAAACTGACTCATTACTGGGAGGGGAGATACTCAATTATAATAAAAGGTAGTTAGAAACCCGTCACTCCAGTTCCACATTGGCTCTGCATGACTGCATTCTTTGTGAAAAGTACACACCGAATTCATTATACAAAATAGTAGTGTCTGGAGAGTTCTTTTTTAAAAATTTAGTTTAGTTAGTTGAATTTCATAAAGCCCCTCTGGCGCTCACACACACAGAATAACTGTAAGCATATGACTAAAGTATTTTTTTTTTTAAAGGTTGCTGAGGGAAGAGAATAACTATTTGTTTTACTTTTCTGATGTTTTTATTGTGAAACACTGTATAGGATAAGTCTGGTTCCTAAACTGGGACGGGTTCCTGATCATAAAAGGAAATTCAAGGGGACATGAGAGGATTCCCTTGGTAGAAAATAAAAATAAAAAGTGAATTCAGATATTAAATGGAGCGTTGCAATAGTACACAACTAAACTGTCAGTTTATGACCGGTCATATCAGACCAACTAAGGTTGTAGCTTTGAAATCTGAGTGTAATGAATTTAGCAATATCAAATTAGATTGCTTATGAATTTAACTTTTTTTGTACGAAGAACAAAGAATTGTTTTTCAAAAAGGGTCATAGCCTCAATTCAAAGTAATGCCCCTGAAATGGTTATGTTCATTTTGCACTCTGTACCTTTCATCTGTGAAGTATCCAATTCACACAGGAACATATAAAAGCTGGAAGCAGTAGATGTTGAACGCGACTCAATCATTAATGAATTAAACAATTTATCATTTGAACTTTAATGATCATTATGTATTGGCTCACTGGAATGTGTTGACTGCTGTATGATTGATGTTTGCCAAGCCGACACTTCCCAATATGTCACTCAAGAAAACAAAATCACCTGCGCCGATATCTTTGGTTCTGCTTTATTTATTTTCCAGCGTGAACATAATAAAATGTTAGAGAAACGACCACAACTCATTTAAACGGGAGGGTTATGAACTAAGAAATGTTTTAGACAAACAAAATGTGTCAGAGGTGCATTAAAACTTGATCCTGTGGTTCAGGCTGATTTCCATGACGCTCTGTGGGAGATAATCCCAGTCCTGTTAAGAAAAACAAACACGGCCACTCCTTTATACACGAACAGCTCCACACCTTGTCACCTCGGTTTCGGTTACACCCAAATTAAAGTAGGGCTGAAAATCCACCTTCAATAACCCTCATTACACATCTACTCTTATTGCTCCTACTCTATTCTCACACATACAAGTAAAATATATATTATGTTTATGATAAACTGATTTCTTGTCTAAGATTTTTTTTTTAAACAATTCTTATGGTAAATCCCATAAAAAGTAAATGGTATGTGACAATGGTGTTGCCACAACACTCAACACTTCAGCACTCTGCAATGCAGACTGGCCGGACTGAGCCGTCACCACCAGAGTCTGGGGCTGTGGTGAAGTCACAAGGGAACAGTCAACTTTAAAGATGTTCAAATACAGCACAGTGTTTGTTCACTGAAGCGTCTCAAAGTGTGGTTGCATCTTCACCCCCTTGTGATTGCAACAGATAGTTGACAGCGTCTTTCCTAAAAGAGCAGGCTCTGGGTAAAAGAGCTTGTGAAATGGTCTTTGTATGCCATACATAAAGAAGAAGGGTGCAGTCAATCATGTTTGACAACTCGACGGAGGAGGAGATTTGACACGGTGCAGACAGCTTATTGTCCTTCCTGCCAGAGTTTAAGCACATTTACGTCATTTCCCTCACAATCATCGAAGACCTCGATATAGGTGCACAAGTGAATGCACACCTGAGCTAGAAGCATTCACAACCTTTGAACTGGGAATCCTAAACCAGCAGTCACAGTAACCTGCAGGGATGGGCGAAGTACTCGGGGCCTTTCAATTTAGTCAAATACTGTTGTTACAGGGAGGCGCCTGCTTTTAACATTGTATTTAAGTAAAGAAGCACTAACAGCAACAACAAAAAAGACAGAACATTATTATACAGAACTAGATCTAAAGATTGTCAAAATGGGTTCCTATACCAATTTGTTTAATACGGTTCTACAGACTGACATATTTAGCATTTGTAAACAAGAAATTTAAAATTAAATTTTAATTAATGACTAGTAGTTAAGTTACAAGAGCACAGTGTTCACTGAAGTGACTCTTGATGATAATAATAATTCTGTATTGGTGAGTTATTCTGCCTAAAAGTGAGCACGTCACTGCCTTCCCGTTTGGTAACTAGCAGCTCTGGGGTGTGGCACATGACTTATCCCCGTCAATACGCAGGGACAGCCTTACACTGCCCTCTACTGCTCAGTCACTAGAACTACAGATTAACCCTTCAGGTTCCACAACATGTTGAGGAACCCAAAACACAGGCTGGAGAGTAAAGTAACAAAGACACCAACAGTGGCAGAGTTTAAAAGACTAAACTGAAATAAAATACTAAACAAGAAAATAATAGACGTGATTGCAGAGTAATAACCACTCTGATGTGGCATCAGTGCCTTGGGAGGAGTCAGGAGAGCATTTTGTTCCACCCGAGGGCACCAGTGTTGCAAAATATCTTAAAATAATTAGTTATAGGTATTACAAGTATTTATTATAGCATCAGCATTTGGTCATTAAGTCAAGTGTTCTACACGTGTGACTAACACATAAAACAATAAAATCTCTGTTGAATGAAAAAAGCGCTGTACACTAGGGCACCCGCCCTAGTGTATTTGCCTTTTTTATCTTCTGTAGGTGTAAGGATGATTATCTGTATGCTTCAAAGGCGGACTTTACATATTTACATTTCATTACTTTTCATGAACTTGTTTGCCTATTCAACTCAAGAGATGCCGACTCATTGTAGCTTTCCGTGCACAGCGGGCTTGGTGTTATGACATGACTCTCATGGAGTTTGTGCCAAAAACTTCAGCAGTGTTGAGTAATATAACCTTCTTAATGCCGGCCTCATTGAAGGAAGGGATTAGGCTGATGGGAGGAGTATTCGGATTTTTGTGGCAGGAAGATATTTTTCAAACCCTTTTGAATTAATTTGTACAGATTAAGAAATGTTTCACGCTGTTCAATAAAGCAACAACAATTACAATTAGCATTTCTTCAAATTGCAAAAATAAAAAGCAGAAATAAAAAAGGGATACAGTCTCGAGACGACTCCTCCCATGCTGACAAATTTAGGCTACCGACATCCATCCATCCATTTTCAATACCGCTTATCCTCATTAGGGTCGCGGGGGCGCTGGAGCCTATCCCAGCTGACATAGGGCGAAGGCAGGGGACACCCTGGACAGGCCGCCAGTCCATCGAGGAGGCTACCGACATCTGGATTCAAAAGGTGGCAAAGGGTTTTTGTCTATTTTTTTTTCTGCCAGCTGGGGGCTTGGAGAAACCTCCCAGTAGCTTGTAACGGCAACCAGACTGCCATCCGATATCTCCTACTTCTCCCCAGGGTGCAGACACCCATACGCACACATGTTTATCCCTCCTACAGAAAGATGATAAAACTTCACTATGTAATTATCTGCATTTGTGAATCATTCTTCTGTCACAAACAACTATTAGAGGAGGGTTTGAAGGCTAAAAAGAATAAATGGTTTAAATGATTGCCTTAAGAGTTTAGTTTTTAGGTTTAAATGCAGCCTGAATGGAACTATAGATCCCTCTAGAAAAGGTGTGGTTTGAAACGGGAGACCAAAACAAAAGAGTTTACGGGATCCAGGACAGAAATGGACTACAATAGAGTCCAAACACAATGGTACAAGAACAAATGGCAGTGAGTGCACCCAGTCCGTAGAACTTCCATAGAGGTGGAATTTGAGACTTGGCAAGGTGATGAATTTATCATGCAATGGTGGACAAGCCGGGACATGATTCAATCTTTTAAAATCTTCTGGAGGTAAAAAAAAAGAAAACTAAATCCTTGTATCACAAACAGGTTGCCTCACCCCAACCTGTAATAACCACATTAGCGTGAAGCTTGGCATGTGCAGAGAGGGTAAAGAGAGGAAATCTCTGCAGCTACTTTGTCTCATTTGTGGGAATCTTTAGTCCTAAAAACAGGACAACATTTGATTTTACGTAACAACTTCTTCTAAAGAAATGTCAGACACTAGTAATCCACTTCCATTATAAATTACCGGGGACCAAGACGGTGTCCTCAAATTTCTTGTTTAAACTAACCAAGTATTCAGTTTAAAATCCACATTCAATAAGGGGAAATCGAAGCCTGTTTGACATTCTTGCTTGAAAAGTTACCAACATGATGAGCCTCAATGTTCAAAGCAGTTAATCGTATGTCACACGACCAATCATTTCAGCTCTGATGAATTCAACATGATTAACAGTCATTTTTAGCCAACCTTTTCGGTTAATCCGAGCTGGCCATTTCAACAACATACACTTTTAGCGCACCATTTGTTTATTCACTAGGATATACCTCAAGCTCACCATTTGTTTATTCACTAGGATATACCTCAAGCTCACTATTTGTTTATTCACTAGGATATACCTCAAGTGATATCATTATGTAAAAATAACTCAAAACACATGGGTGGCCATCTGTCTCAAAAAGGTGCCCACGTCTCGTTTAGCTCCCCCTGCCCCTGGAAGAAATTAGATTTCACGAGGGTTCGTTTTAAAAGTGACACGCAGTGAGATGAACAACAACGCACGTGTGTGTTAATTAACAAGTCATCATTTTTGGGGGGGTATTTTACTCACCGGTTGCAAAGCAGAATCCGGCTGCGAACAGCTGGAGAATAATTATGTTCATCTTGGGAAAAGGAGCGGAACGAGGCTACAAACTCGACTTTCAGGAGAGACTGCCTACCTGTGAGGACTCAAACCGTTATAATGTTTGATCACCAACACTTTGTTTACGCCATTTATGATCTTCCACCTCCCATCCAAACGTCCCCGTTATCCAATCAGAGGAGGTCCTCTGGGACGTCCACCCAGTTCCTTTTCCTCGAGCTCTCCCACCTGTGTGAATCACTGGGAGGGGGGAGGGGGGGTATTACTTTCCAGCAGGAAGTGTGGGAAAGCTGGGAAAACATTGTATGGCACATTGTTGTATTTAATATTTGATTTATAGTGTTTTGATGGTGCAAGAAAGTGACTTAAATGTTATTTCATGACATTTTAAGCCACTAAGTACATTTATTCAAGCTCTGTACTTTACACGTCTGCTTCATTTCAGAGGAAAATATTGCACTTTTCATCCACTTAGTTTAGATTACGATTTGACCTACAAAATGTATGATATGCTTAATAAATACATCAAATTGTTACAGACTAAACCAGTGATTCCCAACCTTTTTGAATTGTGACCCCTTGATCGGTAGTTTCTCACCGGTCCACACCTTTTGTTCAACAGATCCTACTGCATCGCGGCCGTTAAAATTATAATTCCCATTGATTCTAAGATCATTTTTCTGGTCTCCAGACAATTCAAACTAAATAAATAAATAAAAAAGATGACGAAACCAAAAAAGTACCAAAACAAAAGAAAATCTAAAGACAATAAAAGGAAATTACAGCAACAGCTACATGTCTTGGTGGAACTTCCCAGTGCACACATCAGCTAAAGCCACAACATCATCCCAAAGTTTAACCACTACAAAACTCAATGTTCATAGTAATATTGTTCTCAACCTGACGAACAAGTATGTGCTAGTGGCTTCGTGTCAGATGAAATGATTTCATTAAAATCATCTGGAGGTTTATCCTTGAGGCATTTAACAAAGTGTGAAGACCGGTTCCTGCAACTGAAGCCACAGCACACTTATATAACTAATAATGCAGTATTATATTGTAAATCTAATAATGCTGCATTTTTGTGAAGATTGTAACAAGTTATTTCAAATTGAGAAAATAACGTTGAGTAATAATGTCAAAGCCTGCAGTTGTGCCGTTTTACATACAGCGTTCTCTCCGAAATGTAAGGCTGTCCGGTTCATGTGACAGTTAAGTTGCATACAAATGTTTATGTATGATTTTTTGTTCTGTTTTCAGCTGCAAAAGAGGCGCCACATGTGTATCCCTATAACTGTAATTATTTCCATATCAAAAGTAAAATGTGGTTTTGGCTCTAACAAGTTATACAACGTTTTCAATGTACATAGCCTGTAGAAATTAAACGTATTTGCTCACTAATGACTCTGGATAATATGTGTTTAATTGGCTTGGCGTGTAAAAGAAACGTGTTACTGTTTGTTCCCAAAAGAGTCAACTATCCAAGTTGAAGCGGGCTTGAATCAGGACTGAACTAAAGGAAGAGCGGTCTCTGCAGACTCTTCCTCCCATTGTGAGCTCGGTAAATGAGACGCAGCGGCCTCACTTTATCCCGTTTCAAGCAGAGACTTTGGGTGAGGTGAATTATTCACATGAGCAAGTCTTTTCTTGCCCAGAGTTTGTTCCCGGGGCCCTTTAGTCTGTCTCTGTTTGTCCTCGAGTGTTTGCAAACATCCCCGGAGGAGGACAACAAAAGTGTTTAGGGAATGAATGCCGAGAGGTGAAGCCACAGTTTGTTTGTCCAAGTCAGTCACAAAAAGGCCGACGTTTGTTAGGTGGTGGGCTTGTATGTTGTAGTTTAATGATTATCTCAGCATGTGGCTTTAAAAGGGGGGCTTCTTTAAGTTTCCTGCTGGAGGAGGAGGAGGGGGGGGGGGGGGGATAGTTATGAAATGAGATCTTCAGAGTCATGGTTTGGAAATATTTGCTGAGAGGGAGGTTGTTTGGGCTCGGTAAAATGCCTCCATTGTTTTGCCCACAGATCCTCTGAGTTTTCTCAACTCTTGTCGCTTGGAAAGAAGGCGTGTGGGAGAAGCCAGCCAAACCATACATACTGATTCAAAGCAAGGACGGATACAGTCAATATTAAAATCCAAAACTAAGGGGAAAGAGACGAGGAGGAACAAAAGCAGGGACGTTTAAGCATATAAAAAGAAAGAAATGTACACTTTTTATTTAAACCCCCGTGGGGAAATTCTTGTCTGCCTTATAACCCATCCTTAGTTATTAAGCATCAGTGAAGCGCCTGGGGAGCAACTGGGGGTTGTAAGCGTGGTTCAAAATTGGAAGAATTCAGCCAACAACTTCTCTCGTTCTGGTAGATATATTCTCTGATCACAAGCAATGTACAAGTCCTGAGATTGCAATGCCAGGGGAGTCACAACAACTCTCTCTTAGAACCGGAAGTTCGGCCCTTACATACACAGATTTCGTCACAGGTTCGTATGCATCATCCTAACCTCTGATTGGCGCTGAACTATTAGGGAGGCAGATATTTCCATCTCCTCCTCTCTTCTAATCCTCTAAGCACATAGTATGGCACAATCAAAGACAGTATACAATCACCCTATCACAAAAGTCTCACGCCTTCTACGTGTGTGTGTATATATGGGATATGGTCAAACATTAGCGAGTTATGTGTACAGAAATGAGGTGTCTAACTCGGTCTCTTCTTCGGATCCAGTGATGTTGAATCTTACCATACCATCCTCGCCATCCTCCTCCAACAACTGTACCTCCTCTGCTAACAGAGACATTTGATCTGACGGGGGCAATTTGGAGTCCACTGCTGTGGTGATACACTTCAGGCATAACTGTCTAATACAGGGGATGCAGCAACATCCACATAAGGCCATCACTACTATCGCTATAATTATGGAAAGGAACACAGATATGATTATGCCTTTCCACTTTCCGAACATATTGTTTAGCCAATTGTTCAGGGGGGTGTCTCTACCTGAGTGTTTTGCCAATTCATGGGACATTGCTCTAAGACCGTGTAAGGCCTTAGTGAAAGATCCATCTGGGGCTGTGTTATTTGGAATAAAGGTCATTAAATGATAAGTCATTAGAGAGGTGGCAGACAACTGTCCATGCACTCCATCTAAGGCGTCTCGGGTAGTCAGACACTGGATGTTGAGATTGGAGAGCCAGCTTTTAGGTCAAAACTCCTTTTCTTTCTATCCTTTCATCAGTGATGTTAATCTGTTTTTTGTCTCACCCTCATTCTTCTTTTCTTTTTCCCTTCTTTCTACTGCTTTGTCTTCCTCTTTCTGAACCAAACACATTGTTAATTACTCCAATCCCCCTTTTGAAATAGGACGTAATTCATAAATCCGTCCTATTTCAAGCGTGTTGTGAGGACCAGGGCCCTATTTCTCGTACCTGGCTAACGTGATTAGCGGGATAATTTTCCGGATGAGATTACACAAATCAGGGTTTTCAGTTCCTCGAACCAAGTTTGGCAAAATCACCATAGCAACACATCCAAAAATTTGAACCTGCTCCAGCGCAGGCTCATTCAGCTGGATAATCTGACCACTCCCACGGAAGAAAATGGCCGCTCCCTTCCTCATTGATGAAGGAGCGATATTAGTTAGATTAATGTTTTATAGGGAGAGAGTTCTCCAAGATCCGTTATCACGTGATGATGACTTCCTATACGAGCGCTATCCATTCTGCCCAAAAGGAATCATTTATTACAGACCTTCTCGAGCCTACATTGAACACGAAACGCCGCAGCATTGACTGTCTCACAGACTGTTTGCAGAGCCTTGTGGTACATTGTTGTACAGTGTTGTACATTGCAGTACTTTGTTGTACAGTGTGGTACATTGTTCTACAGTGTTGGCGATGCAGAACATCGGGAAAGCCGCTGTGTGCCGTGGTTTTGGTGGAACTCATGGATGTGTTCATTACGTTCGCTGGCCATGTCCGTGTAAATGCAATAAAAGTTCTATATGGTCATCTCCACATACATTAATATACACTTATATATTATCTACTAGTTGAGATAGTTATTTTAGATCTCATTGGATGATGCATGCCATTACGCCCACTGCCAGCAGGCACATTTAAAGAATGAGGCACTTAAAATTAGCCGATACATTTTCCCAACACTTATGCTGCGTTGCGAGTAGATTTCATGATTTCAATGCATAGACGAATGGATGCGAATAAAGAGGATTTTCATTCATTTATCTAGACATAGGGTGATGTTATGTATAAATATATATATACATATGATATTAATGGTATGAACCCAAACACAAGGGCATTAGATGTTCCGACATGTGTGGGATGTCCACAACAAGTATAAAGCAGAAATAGTGGTTATTTCTTCCATTGTGGATGTCAGAAGTTATAAATGTTTCAATGGAGGTAAGCCACGCCCCCTCTCCAGAGCGAGTGAAGTGAATTAATTGATTTTGCCATGATTATGGTCTGGAATTCCTCATATACTTCATGATCATCTCCTGCTCCTCAGCAGAGAAAAGGAGTCTCTTCCTTTGAGTTTATTTTCCTTTGTGCTGTTAGTAAATCATGGTTTCTGTGATCGATGCTTCCCCCTTTTGAAGTCGGACGGGCACGCGCAACTATCCTGAGTACTGACGTCTGGATCGAATTAACGAGATGGTTTGAGCGCATATCAGCCTTTGAGAAACCGAGATAGCCTGATGTCAATCATCGTGTTAATTTTAGCTGGCTAATAGGACATTTGATCGACTTAGTTGAGCCACGTACGAGAACTAGGGCCCAGATATCAGCCCCGAATCGAGAGCTTGTAGCTGGGTTAGTTTCTCAAGGACGAATGCTGGTAAAGAGCTGCAGCATCCAGATGTGTCGAGCTGACTCAGACCTACCCGCAGACTCGAGGCTGTGACTGCTGCCAGAGCCACGCCCCCTGAATTCCGACCTGAAGGTGGTGAACACTTACACAATGTCATTTTTACATTTCTCATTTTTGTTTGGTTCACTTTGTGTCGCGCTTTTCACTTTTGACATAACATGTTCTTTCCCACATGGTCATTTGAGCTGATAGCATTTTGCCAAATGTTATAAGAACACAAACATGAAAACTTCCAAGAGGGACTATTTTCTCTAGGCGCTGTGTGGAGGCAAAGCTACCATACTGGCTGCTAGCCGTCACTTTAACGTGTCGTGTCAAGTTTGAGCCTTCATGAATCTCCACCTGAATGTAACATAGTTGTTGCAACATTCAACAGACTGGCGCGTCACATGTGGAGTGCTGTGGTTTGAGGTTATCCTGAGTCATGGAGGAACCTCCTCCTCTTCTACCTCCGGAAAAACTGACAGGGCACGGCCACGTGAAGACAAGTCCAGGAGGAGCCATTTGTAAATAGCAGCGTGTTTCTATGGCTTAAACTGGATATAGAGGCACCATGTTTCACATTATATTATGCATTTTGCAATCTCCAGGACAACTTTTATTTATACAGCAAAAGCTTATTTAAAAAAAGAAACGTCAAAAGCCCTTATTGGGATATGATCTTCTCAATGCAGTTAGATGACGTTTGTTTGTTTTTGTGCGCATGTTTTCCTAAGTCAGTCATGTGAAATGTCACTGCAACCACACCCAGAATCCAGACCATCATTCCGTCGCCACAGCAACTCATCTACAAGCTCAAAAACACACAACCAATGGGAATGCAGGTACAGCTGTTTCACGCTCCCCGTGTTACATTATCTTTTTATAATTAAGATTTCAATCCAACGGTCACTAGTAGCGCCTCAGAAATATGTAAAAGTAGAAAAATATAGCTCATGACAAGTGCTAAGCTCTCTACTGACACCATGCGGCAGGAGGCCAGAACTGCAGCATGAAAGAAAATTAAGTACGAAAAGAGTATGAAAAGAAAATAGAAGTTTATTGAGAAGTCTGAATCCTGCTCACCCTTCCACAGTAGCAGAAAGACAACACAAACAAACATTAGTTAAAATCTGGACACATAAATACCTTTTCTCTTGTATCATGAAATCCAAAACAATCTATTCCAGTCACACAAACAAAGAGGGGAGGGCGTGAGGAAAGGACAGCTGAGTATCTGTCCCACTGCTTCAGAAACAAAACAAAAAGTAAGCGGCTGGTGGTCGGTCTGTCTCTAAACCTGAACATAAATAATGAGACTGTGCTGTAGAGAGACACCAGTGGGATCAGTGCAGTGGTGGAGTGAGCTGAAGGATTCAGATTGTCTAAATTCCTTTCACCAGGTTACCTCCTCCATTTTTTTTTTTTTTTTTTTACAGGGATTGTTGAACATTTCGGGTCATATTCACTTTTGGAGACTGATGAAAAGACAGACATGCTCGTATCTGTACGCTAACCATAAAGCTACGACGAGCAGCAGGCCAGCTTAACTTGGAAACGAGGACGCAGCTACCCTGGCTCAGCCCAACGCTAGTAAACTCTGCCTACCAACACCTCTGAAGCTCAACAATGAAGTCCTTGCTAGTTTAATGCATAAATATGGTTTTAAAACAATTCCAGGCAGGGACCAGTAACTTTCTGGAGTCACACTGGCTGTGCGATCCAATCCCACTATATTGTCTAGTATGCCAGAAAAAACAGATTGTGTGGCAAAAAAATACCATGATGCACCTGGTTGCATTTTGCAGTATGAAAGCCAGCAATCCTCTGCGAAGTGAACATATACGCAAGAGGGTTGAAGTTTCACGGTGCAATGTTATGACAAAGCAGTTTGCCATAATGAATGCATTATGCAGATTACCTAACAGGATCTAACCTTTTCAATTAGTGAGCTTTAAATGTGCTGGTAGGAGGATGTATTTATCGCTGGCCAGGCTAACCATTTCCCCCTTACTGATTAAGCGAAGCTAACCGGCCGTTAGCGGGATCATTCACATTATTGTAGAGTGGTATCTTCTCTCCACCAGAAAGCATATACGTGTATTTCCCAAAATGTCCAACTATTTATTTTAGGAGGATGAAGCTAGGGGGGTTGGGGGTTGACAATACAAATGCAGCTAAGCCTGCTGCTGCAGGAGGGGACACGTCTCAGAAAAATGTAGCACAGGTTATATTTTCACTTCGGTACCAATACAGACAGTTGTTTGACACACGCACAGACAGCTGGAGAAATGATGCAGGCTGATTACAATTGTCTGAACGACTCGAAAAAAATTGTTAGTTTAAGCTATTTCTACCTTACCGCTTCTAACAGGAAAAAGGAGAACAAAAGTAACTACCGTTGCATGTGCCTTCTTAAAATACAAAAAACAATCTGGGTGCGTTTTCTGAAATCTTAAGGCAAATTTAATCAAATGCTTTGTGCAACAACACCACAAAACATTGGACGAACCGGCAACCAAATTCTTTCAAACGAGTGATGCAGAAAAACTCCCTCGGTCCAAACTGTCTTTGCGAGTGCCAGCCTGAGCATACATGCATTTAGGGGGAGGGGGGGCTAATGGGGATGGGAGGCTTCAAATGATGGGGGGGTTTACCACCACCCTTTACCAAACTGTGCCAAAGACAGAACAAACTAAATGCTTGACGTCAAACAGCCCTGAACATAAAATCTTCTCTACGGGGAAAAGTTCCCTGTAGCGTCACCCACCGATTATGACAGCAGAGTGAACAGCAGCAGTAGCATGAAGCCCCTGTATTGTTCAGCTTCCTCTTACCTCACCCTCCTGTTTTTGGCACTGATGAGTTTGGTAAGGTACGTGCATGGAATCCCACGTGTGTGGATGCATCTATGTGTTTCCTGTATGAGCGCATGTGTTTGTGTGTGTGTTTACTTGTGATTTAGATCATGGCTGTGCGTTTTCCCCTCGCTCACACTCAAATCTTGACTCTTTTTCATTTGCCCTCGTCTAAACCAAAATAATACAGTGTTCGGGGTGGGGAGGGGGCACCTGAAAAGCTGTGTAAAATGCAGGTGACCCCCTCCCCATCTGATGATAATTCTCTCCTGTCTTCACTCTCTTTCTCTACTAATCTTTCTCCGCCTCCTCCTCTGCCCAGAATGCTCTAGCGGATGGCCTTGACAGGGCTCTTGAAGCTGGAGGCGGCTTGCAGCTGCAGCTGGTAGGCCATGGGGTGGATCTTGAACCCATACAGCCTAGAGACGGAACACAGTAACAAACCAGTGAGCATTTCGTCTGGAAACATTTAAAGTTGGTTCACAAACAGGGGTTTAGAAAGTCACGAGCGGCGCAAAAGCGACAAATATTTAAAACAAACATGCACACTGAAATGTACGAGGTGGTGTAGATCTTAAACGGTGATGCATTTGCTTTTAGGTTGAGGGCAGTAATGTGTGATGTTAAGCTCGGATTGTTTTCCATCACTCCACCCAGTCCCTCATGTGCCGTTTTCTGTCAACATACGTCGCAACTGAATGGAATATGATGCAAGAAAAGCATGTGAGGAAATAGACTTGGGTGTACACTTTAAACAAGTGATCAGAAATTATATAATTGTTACTTGCAACTGTAACAACTCTGACACTAATCAGTCATCAACACATGTTCAGTGTTAGAATTACAATTCATTTTTAAACATGATCATAATAAATGAGAGCCTTACTTATTTCATCAAAAGATAATACTATAATTTAAATGGACAATATTTTTTTAATGGTGGGAGCGATTACACTTGGCGTGCTCCAAAACATAAACACATTGGTCAGAGTGCAGATAAATGACAGCAGCAGCGCAGCTTCAAGTTCGACCTGCTGGACTAACCTCGGGACAAACTGATTGGCGGGCCTCTTGGGCCTGTACTCAGGGTGAACCATGAAGAGCATGTGGGGGAAGCCAGTGCCAAAGTAGGCTCCATCTGTGTGGTGGTGCCTGGAGGACTTGGGCGTGTAGACGTCCATACATTTAGGACAGTACAGCTTCACCATGGCCTCTCCTGGGATGTCTGACAGACCTGTAGAGGGGCAGGGGGAGGAAGACACTGGTTGAGAGGAGAGTAAAACTGCTACATCTAAGAGAGAGACTGCAGTAGAACGCTGCAAGTACAGTACAAATACTTCCTAGTTCCTTGTCACAGACAGCCAGGATTGGTGGCTCTATAATATCTCCAAACCCAAAACCCACTTTTCCATTAATACACTGAGAAAAAATATAACAATGTTAAATTATCATCATCGGCCCCAAATCTCTCACCAAAACCAGTCACAACTTCTGCCTCACCATCGATAACTCCACTCTGTCTCCCTCCCCTCACATCCGTAACCTCGGAGTCATGTATGACCGCAACCTCTCATTTGAACATCACATCAAACAAATCACCAGAACCTCCTTCTTCCACCTAAAAAGCAGTGCCCGTGTGCGCCCATCACTTTCCTCATCTGCTGCTGAAACGTTAATCCACGCTTTATCACCTCCAGAATTGACTATTGCAATAGTATTCTTTATGGCACATCTTCCAAAATCCTAAACAAACTCCAATACATCCAGAACTCTGCTGCTCGCCCACTCCCGTTCCCGTGATCACATCACCCCTGTTCTCCAGAGCCTTCACTGGCTCCCCGTCCCACAACGGATCCAATACAAAATCCTTCTCCTCACTCACAAAGCCCTCCATAATCAGGCCCCCTCCTACCTCACCGACCTGCTCCACCACCACACTCCATCCCAGCGACTCCGCTCCTCTGATGATCTCCTGTCCATCCCACATAGGACCAAGCACCGGACGTGGGGTGACAGAGCCTTCTCTATATCTGCCCCCTCCCTCTGGAACTCTCTCCCCAAACTCATCCGAGACTGCACTGATCTTTCCATATTCAAATCGCAAATCAAAACCCACCTGTTCAGAACTGCTTTTAATGTGTGACTGTTTGTTTTCTTCTCAGGGTCCGAGCGACTCAGAAAATCCCTATTTGTTTTACCTGTATTTTAGCTATTCTTATTTATTTATTTTTAGCTTTTAGGATGTTATAATTATGTGAAGTGTCTTTGAGTATCACGAAAAGCACTATATAAATTAAATGCATTATTATTATTAAATTGACACACAAAAATTATTACGGCCCATGTTTAAACAGGGCATCATGAATAAATTGCAAAGAAAAGGCCCACACATTGTGAGTTAAAGGAGATTCTAAGTCATTCCAAAACAAATAGTTTAAAAGCAGGTAACAATTGCAGAGCTATGCAGCTATGTTTTTCAAATGCAAAGCTATGAAGAGACTTTGGCTACATTCCTGCATACTGTAACACTATTTGATCCTTTGTGAGACAAACTTTATATTTTCATAATTACCAGCCATCGTGTGCTACTATACCATATCTTGAAAAACATGGATGTTTGTGTTTAAGTATTAATTGGTTTACTTACCGATAGGAAGCATAGGCTGATTCTCACAATAGACTCGGGGGCAATAGCCAAAATCTCCCTGTTGATATTTCTCCAACTGCAAATTATAAAACAGCATATTAATATACATTACCAATATTTGTTGTTCTTTTACAAGCATATTTAGTTATTACCGTAAAGATCACAATATGTATATACAATATTAGAAACAAATGTCCTCCAACTACAGCAGTTGTCAGGCTCGCTTCTTATCTTATTAATCACCATTCATATCTTTACAGCTAATGTGTTTATGATTCAATTGTTTACTAGAGCACAGTGGTGGGGGAAGAAGTACAGAGTCAGATTTTTTACTTAAGTGAAAGCGACACCACATTGTACAAACACTCCGTCACAAGTAAAAGTCCTGCATCCATCTAGTGTTTTGATGACGCTATCGGGGTGAAATCTGACACAACTATAAATCCAAACCGACAGAGTAGATCTCTATGGCAGGACTGTTGTGAATCCCCTGCATCAATTATAAAACCAGTTTAAGAAACCATGACATGACAGTATACAAAATTACTGTATTTAAGTCCAACCCAGGTATATTCCTTTTTTTATGCATCCCACAAAAACACCCCTTTAACTGATAATGCAAGTCATCAAGAGTGTTTAAACTGACAACTTTAATGTCACGGAAAAACAGCTTTCGAAATGCAGAGACGGGGCAGCATATTTAGCTGTTGCAGCTGGCGCCTACCATCTGTGCGATGCCTCGATTAGTGAGGATGTAACGTGCGTGGATGAGGCCGTACAGCATCTCTGCTGCCTGCTCGATCAGGTCACTCTGGTTGGGATTATCCTCCAGCTCCTCATCTGATGACACAAGGCAACATTGTTGGTGTCCACATTTCTTTTGACATTGTTACAGAGATGCAAAACTGTGATGAAAAACCTGTAAAAAAAGGACAGGGAATACCCCCCAAAAAATGTGTTACGGATGTGTATTCAGGAGAGAAGCAGCTGGTGAAGCAGCTCAACAGGATAAACAGCCTGAAAACAAAAGACTGCTGAGATCAAATGTTCCTTCTCCTTTTATTTGATAGATGACATGTGCAACAGTGGTCAACATGACGGATTAAAAGAGCAGTTAGACTCAGAATCACTAATGAAAAGAAACACCTCTTGATCACTGTTCCCTTTGGTGTCAGCATTCAGTTTTTAAAGCTGTTAAAGAGTATTCTGCTGTTGTTTGGGATGATACTGTCTAGACAATTATCCACCGTTTCAAACAACGCAATGGATGGTAACCAATGCTCAACTTAAGTTAAGAACGTGGAGCCATAAACATAAGAGACGTACCTGGTTCGAGGTCCAGGATCATGTCAAGGGCCTGGCGGTAGTGGGGAACCTGCTCATTGAGCCCTGTCAGATTAAACTTGTCCTGGATGTAGTCTTCATCCACCTTTAATTTAGGAAATCAGATGAGAAAACTGATTAATCTGAAAATATTTAGCATGTCATTTAACAGGATATGTTCATGTTTTATAAAACCAATGACAAAAAAGGTAAATTGAAGGCGTAATTAGTTGATAACAAACCCTAACGCCAAGTAGTTACATTGATTAGAGCAACCAATACCTCTTACTTGTAGGTATGGGAGTATTGTTTTAAGATAATCTCAAAAAACGGTTAACCTATTTGAATACGGAACAATGGCACTGATCCAGGACAACGTTGCTGAAAGTGTGAACATTCAAACTCACTGAATGGGTAAGAAATGTGCCCAACAACTCAAACGCTAGGAAGTAGTATGTCAAGGAAGTCACACACACCGTAGGATTTATTCAGAAAACAGAAAGGTTCAATAGTCAATACGGAGCATGTAAACTCTAGGTTGCACAACTCACTTCACAGAAAAACTCATTCCCCCTCAGTCCACAGAACCAGGAGATCCATGACACTTCTTCTGAACTGCTCATCTCTGAAGACCTATAACAAAAAGGTGAAAATAGTCACGATGGATATGATCCACAAATAAAACTAGACATCAACTCTGCACTCCCACTGTCTGTAAAAAGGACGACATTGCTTATAACATCATTCAGCGTCCCACTGGCCAGACTCTCTCGATATGTTCACAGTTGTATTATCCCAAATTATGTCTCGTGACAAGAGTAACTTAACATTAGCTGGCTGAAGCAACTGAAGCAATAGCTGCTAGCCAAAACTGATGACGGCTAGGCTAACTACCTAGCTGGTATTATTTTATCAACTGTTAAATGTATAACGTAGTCGTTGCAGCGTGTTTTTTGCCTCGTTATTAAATATGCATGTTGATAAAGATACATCTTATCTTGAATGTAGCGTTGTGGTGTGGTCGCACGCGACGACAGCGGGTTAATTTGACCACCGTTAGCTCGCTAAGCTAATTCCCGCTAGCGGCTAGAACCCGAACTGAGATCCAATATGGCGCATCGCTAAAACACAGGCCCCACGACAAAAAACATGCTCTTTTTGGAGCTCGCTCTGCTTCTTCGTTAGCACGTCTCGTTGCGGTTACGTGAGGGATTACGCAAACCTACCCGGCTTTCAACTTTTATAGTCCTTCAAAAATCCAACAGATCTAAAAATTTAGCAATCACACCGGTGTAAATAAGATGGAGACCACCTCCCGGTTCACCCTCTCTAGGTTACGTTCTTCCTCTTCCTCCTGAGAAGCGGAGGCAGCGTTAGGCGTCGACGATGCGCTGCTGCCGCCCACTGCTTACTTTGAGTATTACACAAGCTGCGCCCACATGTCTCTCAAATGGCTAGCACTTGTACATCCATCCTTTACCCCCTCACAAGAGACTGCATCAAGTTTGGAGTTATTTCTATAAAAGAAAAATAGCCCAAAAACCTGTACACTCTTATTGTTATAGGGCCTCTAATAATATAACTTTTTAAGTAATTGATATTCTACTTTATCTATTGTCTTACTGTGCTCCCACATTATTATATAGATATATTTTTACTATTGACTGACAAAAAGACAAATGTTTGTTTGGTAAATGTTTGCTGTGATTTGGTTGGTGGGAGACAACTTTTTCTTATTCAATGTACTGCCAACCATTTTACCAGTGAAAAGTGTTGTCAAATGTTGTCATTGCTGCATGGTAATTTAGTAGGAAAAGTACAGCTTTTAAAGTTATGTTTGTTCAAGTGCCTGTAGGAATATTAAACATCAGGGAAGTAAGAGTCAGTTTTCAAAAGGGGAACATAAGCTCCTAAATTCACATAATAATAACAACGTCCAGATTTGCTTATTGGTTGTCTGAAAGGTCAGAGTTTCTGTCAACATATTGGTGGTTGAGCAAGATAGATTGAATAAACAGAGGGGTCGACGTTAGTGAGAACAAAGCTATGAACCAGAAGAATCAAAGGTTATTGTCTGATTGTTGAACTGCAGTTGCATTCTAAAGCACAAAAACACATCCACACTTCCTTACAAACGTGCGGGAAGGTGCTGGATTTGGAATGAACGCAGCCCACTATGAAAATGAATCCCATAAAAAAATTTTATTGACCCCACTGGCTCCCTAGAAAATATTTACCAGTTCACAGATGTATTCTACACTCTGGAAAAGTTGCTGACAGTAAAAAACAAAAATAGAATTATGCCTCCGCCAACCAGTCATGTTACAGTTGTCTTCATGCCTGTCCAAGGTGTCCGCACTTCATTATCATTTTATCCTTTCAGAACTTAGTGTGAAACTTTCATGATTATCACACAAGTTATCGAGTTATGGACACAAATGTGTTGCTTGGGGTCGCAGTGACCTTTGACCATCAAACACATTTTTGTAAAATCTGAATAAATTCCCTCCAGGCTTTCCTGAGATATCATGTTCACAAGAATGGCCACCGTTGTTGCTGTGGCGGAGGCATGATAAGCGAACAGAAAAATGGCAGCAGGGTCCACCAAGTCCCATTTTGACGAGATTAACCATTGATTTGATTACATGATGGCATTTGAATTGTCGTTGTTAAATTGCAAACCACATTGCCTCCTTTGTTTCTCTTATACAATTCAAGCACTTCATAAAGAAGATACCACGGTACTAAAATGGTGACACGCCTATAAGGGATTATATTTGTTGCCACATACACACATTATGCCACTTCTTCTCAAACGGCAAGCTAGAAGATTGCAACATATTCTTGCTTTTTACAAAATAGGTTATATTTCTGATTTGCTTTGTGGTAACTTTACAAAATGTCTACCGAATTGTATTTACTCAAACAAACAAAACAGTCAGTTATATAGACTACTAGAATCCATTCATGGAAAACATTTTGTGAAAACAGATTAAACTCTTGACATTCATTACTATTAATATCTCCGACCAGGAGGATCATGCTGTCGCTCTTGCATCCGGTAGTGAGCGTGCACCTTTGTGTCTGTCCACATTCTGCTGCAGCAAACTGTATAATATGTGGCCAATTATGGCTGCATGGTCAGTGACTCACTCTTTCCAGCAACACCTTTTACAGGCTGTTTCATACTTGCCGGCTGACTCCTCACTACTCTTAAGGGGGTAAGTGATAACAGAGGTTATTCTGAGTTTTTTTTGTATTAAAAGGCAACGTTGAGCTGATTGCTTGCCTACATTGGAGCTTGTTTTGAGTTTGAATAAAGTGAGTTGTTAGTCCCTTCAACATCACCGGTCTGGTTGGACAACTTGTATTGTTTTGTAGTGCTTGTTGTTTAACCGCTAACAGCTGCATTCCTATGACACTGGCTCAGTTCACTGACACACCTAGCATTATTAGTTACACCTATTTTTCTGCAATGACATGCCAAAACATGTGCAGTAAAAAAGGTATTTCATCTTGCTCAAGTTCCACCCCACAACATTACAAGAATGAGACATGCCATTACATTTTCCATTAAATCAAAAGTAGTTTATTTAACTTTGCCTTCTCTGTATAACTTTATTATAATAAGACACTTCTCTGCTTGTACATTGCTCCCTTGAACTAAAAATGGCAACATTTGTTTGTGGGAATGTAAGTTGGGGTAGACAAAACTTAGATACATACCAATATACATACATGTGTGTATATTACGGTTCCATTAATAAAACCATAAATGGTACAAAAAAACAAAAAAATGTTTGAATCACTCCAGGTACCTCGGTAATGCTGAAAACACAGTACAATCTTTGAGTATTTTTCTCTCTCCTGGAATTCACTACTTTTGCGTTTCTTTTAACATGGGTACATAAAATAATGCGCACATCAACATTAAGCGTTAAGGAGGGATGAAGGACTCTTTGAGCCAGTGTTAAGTGTTCTGTTATCAATGTATAAACCAGTAACAGGCATGGCAAGCTGCACCCATGGGTGTGTGTTCATGCTTAGAAGTGAGAAAAATAAAAATATGTCCAACTTCACTTGCCTGCAGAAGAATGTATGATTAAATTACACACAAAGGAAAAAAAACTGAAGAGGTTGTCCACTGAGAGTAATTCATTTGTATGATGAACATATACACACAGCTGAATGTATGAATGTAGATGTATTTAGGAAACAGTAGAATTGTCTTAATGATATCGGTTAAAGTGTGGGCAAGAAAGGCAGAAAGTGCTCGCCATTCATGTTAACCCCTCTGGTCCCCCACCCCCTTTCCCGAGTTATTCACAAACACCAGAAAACACACACATCGCACGCACACACACACACACATACAAATCAAATGCCCTACTCACAACATCCCAGAGACGATCTTCAAACTGTATTCAGTATACAAACACAAACCCCAACTTACAGCAGTGAAAGAATTGATGCAGGTGTATAAATCACTTTTTAGTTCACCGTGGGTGTCTCCGTGTGCCATTTTATCTCTTTTATGTATGATACAAACTATGTAAGTGTAATCCTAACCTCAATTCGATATTTTCTCAACACTCCAGGTCGGCATTATTTGTTGCAAGTAAAATCTTGGAAACCATGTCAACTGCAAGGAGACTCGCTGGACACCATGTCAGCATTGTCCTGAATTAAATTAGTTTGGGCTTCGGGTTGCCACCATGGACTGAAACCGCCAATCCGAGAAGACGCTTTTTTATATAAAATACTGCCTCAGACAAGGAGCTCTTGGTAGTAGTTCTTTCTTGGAGGGAGGAGTCTCCACAAGAGCACAGCGGGGTGGGGTATAATAGTACAATACTCGGGCTGGCTCTGTACTCTGGGCCCAGACAGAGTACCTGTCCTGTTGCATTACATGTAACTTGCACAACAAAAAAAATATATATAACCAAAAAGGAAGAAAGAAACAGCAAACGTGGGTTTTTGTTATACTACAAGGAGTGCTTATTAGAACATATTGAAATACCTATTGAAGCATAAACAATTTTTATGAAAGTCAAACTTTTCTTTATTCTATCATGACCTACATGTTCATTTAACATTTTTTCCCCTTCTTACAAGATTGATAGGTATTTCATCCACTGAGAGAAAAAAAAAGAAAACAAGTGTTCCCATTAAAATGGGAGTCACTGAGGAAATAATGGATGTTAAAATAAAGCCATTAAGCTAGCAATTACAGTCTTCATAGGGTAAACAAAGCTCACGAATGACAGAATAAAACTTGGGGACACTGAGTTATGCAGAACTCCTGCAGGGTAAGGACGATGCTACAATGAGGCAGAAAAAGCCTTTATTTTCTAAAAAGGACCAACCAATAGTTAATGAAATGTCAGAGCAGGTCAACAATGTGGAGCACTGAGCAGTAGTACTTCAATTGGTCCTATCACTCACAGAAATCAGAGAAATAGTTTGTAGGAGACCAAAAAGTCAGTAAAAGGAGGAATTGGGGAATTTAGATTTTAAAAAAAAGAAAAAAAAAGGTATTTGAATGACCTGCTTTTTAGAAGAAAAAAACCCACGCACCCCTAACATTTCATAGAGGCTGAAACTCAACTTGACACAAGGCCAAAAAAGAAAAAAAAAAAAGACACAAAAGAGAAAACAAAACATGTTATGGTACATTGTTCTTGTTAAAAGATGGCGCTGCACTCTTTCCCTTTGTGAGGGAAGTAATGCAGAACTGCACTACCTAATACCACCCAAGGCCAAAGTGTGGTAGAAATATACAGAGGTACATAAATATAAAAATTTGCCCAATCCAAACATTTTGCCAATTTAAATGTTTTCATTTTGCACCCACATGTCTGCATGTGTTTCGTCATATTTGTGCTTGTGTGTGTATGTATGTATGTATATATATATATATATATATATATATATATATATATATATATATATATGTGTGTGTGTGTGTGTGTGTGTGTGTGTGTGTGTGTGTGTAGCTTTGTGTGAATGTCTTCTGACAAAACAACGTGCACCTCTCATTTACAGAACCACATGCTTGTCAAATCCAACTGGGGGGAGATTATTGAAAGCGGGAGGAAGGGAGTGAGGGGCACAATTGAATGGAGAGCAAGATGGAACAAACGGAAAAATGTACAATAACGGATAGATAGTAAATTGATGCAAAGGGAAAGACATGGCCGGGGTGGGGGGGTGGGCTAAAGTGAATTTGAATACCATCTCCATATACTGTACAATGCACTAATATGCATAGGGATGCCAACAGATAAGCCATGAAGTAATTATCAAAAAGGGATTGGATGTAAGAGGGTGATTTTAATGTGGGTGGGGTTCATCTGAAATGTTTTGACATTTTTCATCACTTCCTATTTTTCGGGGAGGGCCAGTTGCCACGCCGATCCCCGCGGTTGCCACCTCCATTACCAGGCCCGCCAGAGCCACCACCAGGCGGCCCTCGTGGGCCTCTTCCTCCCCCTCCCCCTCCAGGGTTGACCCTCCGGTTCTGTCGTTCCATGCCAGGACGCTGGCTTGAGAAGCTTCTTTTATTAGCCGAGGGCTCCTTTCCTGTCATGTCACGGTCGACCACACCGCCACCACCACCTCCACCACCTCCTCCTCCTCCTCCTCCTCCTCCTACCCCGCCTCCTCCTCCTCCCCCACCACCCCTTCCCAAGTGGTGGGGATGGTGAGAAGAATAGGACTTTCCTCCCCCCCCATCCCTGTCTCTGAACTCTGTGAAGTCGCTGCTCTCGGAGGCGGTCTCCCACTCCTCGTTGGCCTGGTCAGAGTTCTGGTTGTTGAAGTCAGGGGACTTTGCTCCATGGCTGTGGTGGTGCTGGGTGTGGGTCTGCCCAGCATTTCCCTGGTTGTAGTGGTGATGGTGGTGACTATTTGCATTGTTAAGATGCCCACCCCCACTGTTATTGTTGGCTGGTGTGGTGTTGAGGTTTTGGGCGTTGCCCGTCACAGGAGCAGAGATTGGGGCTCCGTTACTTTCCTGAACCGAATTCAGGGCTGGAGAGGAGGGCCTTCCTCCCCCGATGACCCCAACTCCTCCGTTAATTCGTGCGGCATTCTCTTGCTCCTTCAGTTTTCGGAAGCGGGGGGGCTTATCCTGCTGATGCTGGGATCGCCCGTGACGGCGACGTCTAGGTCGCTCAAACCCACTGGGAGGGAACCCACGGTTAGTGGGAATAGGGAGTGCATTTGGCCCTCCAGAGTTTGGCGTTGGGTTGGTTGAAGCTTGTTGGGTCACAACTCCTCCATTTTCAGTGGAAGATAAAGAGACAGGAGCTGCAGCGGGCAAAGATGGCTGAGGGGGATTGGAGCCCTGACTTTGAGTTTGACTTGCATCAGCTATCTTGTCCTTCTTCTCTCCTCCATTTCCTCCCCTGCCAAAGTCTTTGGGCCCAGAGGTTTGTGGCGGGCCTTGTTGCTTTCGAGCTGAGGCTGATGACTTGGAGTTGCCACCGTGAGATGCTGAGCTGGGTCCAACCCGGTGTCCCCCGGGTTGTCCTCCAACATTGCCACCACTTCTGTAGACATTTCCTCCTCCATTACCTCCACCCCTGCCCCTTCTAGAGGGTACACCCCTGGGAGTGAAGACACGGCCCTGGGAACCACGAGAAGGTGCAGCTGACATGTTGCTGCTGCCAGTGGCATTGGCATTATCAGAGCCATTCTTGGTGTTGGGTTTCTGGTGGTCTTCCTTGTCTGAGTGACCAATGTCACTTGCACCACTCTCACTGCCAGTCTCTGAACCCCTCTCCCTCCTTCTCTTAGGAATTTCCTCATACTCTGAACCCTCACTGCGGGTTTCACTACGGTTCCTTGCCCTGGCTGGGTTATGCTGGGACCGATCCTGACCATGTCTGCCACTACCCCCCTCGGCCTTGGACTCATGTTGGTGTCCACCGCCAACAGATGGGCGGTAGTCTCTGCCGCTCCTGCCACCCATTCTGCCCCGACTGCCACCAGTGGGGCCAGCAGCAGCCGTGTAGGTACCGCGATAACCACGCCCACGCCCATAGAACTCTCCCCCTCGTCCACGACTGGCTCTGCTGCCTTTGACAGGGACTCCATGGTGGTGGGAGGGCCCCCCTCCTCTCTCAAAGGAGCGGTCCCGGTCCCGGTCCCTTCTGGAGGAGGACCCTGAAAATCCTGAAGTAGTGTCTACATCTTTGGGACCTCTCCCGCCACCTCCTGTGGATCGTTCTTTTCCAGCATTCCTGGGTTTGGCTGACTGGGCTGGTTCATCTTTAGATGGAGCTGATGTGTTCTGGGAGGTGGAGGAGTTTTCCTGCTTCATAGAGATGGATTGGCCCCCATCTTTCTCTTTCCCAAAGCTTGTTTTTTCTCCTCCATCAGCTTCCCCTCCATCTCTCTTAATTTCCTTAAGCACTGGTTTCTTAATTGGGCCAGCCCTCCTGTTGGCATTGCTGCCTCCCGTCTGGTGGGAGGGTTTGTGGTCCGATGGAGTGTTTGAGGAGTCCTCCCCTCCACGAGAGTTGTTCCCACCTCCTGCATTGGCCCTCCTACCATGAGAGGGCCCCCCACCTGTATTGCTGCTGCTAGGCCGTGGGCCCCACTGGGTCTCGGTCTTGTGCTCCCGCCCCCCTCTTTGGTTTGATTTAGGATGAGGATGAGGATGAGGGTGGTGGTGCTGCTGCTGCTGCTGCTGCTGCTGCTGCTGCTGAGGCTGACTGCCATGTTGAGAGGGAGGTGGGCTAGAGGTGGAATGGGGAGCATATGTCGGCCCAGTTTTCTCCTGTTTTGCATGGCTGCTACTGCTAGCACTGCCACCTCTTTCACCATGACTGTGCCCGACACCAGCTTCACTCTCTCTTTGGGATGGGTGATGATGCAGGGCAACTTTGACATTGCCATCTTCCCTGGCAGAAGAGGAGGAGGAGGAAGAGCAGGAGGATGAGAGTGAAGGTTGGTGAATCGGGGGAGAAGAGTCTGTCTTCTTAGCAGGGGCCTCAACAACTCTGTCTCGGCTGTTCTCTTGCTTGTGGGGGTGGAGAGAAAAGTGAGGCTGCTGAGGGTGGTGGCCGTGATGGTGGTGGAGATGAGAGTTGCTCTCAACCGGCGGGTGTTCGCCACGACCATTGCGATCGTAGTGAGGGTGTGGGGTTGCCCATATTTGTCCCTGCTGAGACCCTCGTGAAGGCCCTTCTTCCTGGTGAGTGTAGCCATGCGGCTGATTTCCCCTCTCCCCCCTCTGCTGCTGCTGCTGCTGCTGCTGCTGGTGGTGGGGATGCATCCTTGCACCCTGGTCAGGGAAGTTGCTGAAGTTGCCACGTCCACTCATGTAGTGATGAGGGTGGCCGCCTCCCTGGGCCCCAACTTGAGTTCCAACTGGAGGTGGTGTCTGATTGGATGTCCCAGAGGTGGAGGTGGGCTGCTGGATGGGTCCCAATCCACCCTCCCGCATGCGGTGTGGAGGAGTGTCACTCCTAGGATACAGAACATATAAAGAATACTGAATTAATCTGTCAAACTAAAGGGTCAGTTCACATATATTACTAAATAACCTATTTTCCCTGATAATTTGAGTATTTGGAGCATATGCAGTATGTAGAGGTTGGACACAGTATTATTTACACCTGTACAATCTAAAGCAATCCATTAATCAGCCCTGAAATTAAATTTTTAAAAATGTGTTGTTCCAGTACATATTGTGTTAAACTTAAATCTCCTTGTATATCCTTACCTGGGCCCTTTGGCCACATCATCATCCTCCAAAGCCTGTTTCTGCCTGAGGGGTGATGTTAGCCCACGGCCTTCCCCTCCGCCAGGGAATACCTCCTGCCCCCAGCCCAGCTTAGGATCCATAGGGGGGGTCCCACGGTGAGGGTGCCCTGGGTGCTGTTGCTGTCTGTCAAAGGGGTCTGAACCAGATCCTCCCGAATCAGACCGCTCACGCCCAATAAGCCCTGTAGTAGTAAATAAATACTTAGAGAAAATATCTACATAGATACCGACAACAAAACAAGACATTTTGTTGACTTAATAGGTCAGTGGTTCTCAAACTGTGGGGTGTGCCCCTCTAATGGGGCGCAGGAGGAAATGCAGGATAGGATCAAGACCTTTGAGAATTTCATAAGTCATTATTAAATACATGGCGAAATGACTGTACCTTCGGGTACATGTTTACGTTACGCCGTTAACAGGTTACGCGACGGCCAAGAGTATTGGCAACTCACTGATGCTTGGCGCTTTGCCAAACGCCAATCTCATTGAGATCGGCTTTTCTGCTGTTGCCCTTCAAAACAAAAGCTCAACATTGAGCATGAATTGAGATTGGCTGCATCAAGCCTGCAACCCTGTTTAAAAAAAGATTTGTAGTGGAGAGCAGGCTCATTGCCACTAATACTAATAAAACTTTACACGCATATCTGCACCAATTTTGTTTTTCACAGGTTGCATGTTATTGTTTGGAAAATGTATGCAGTGTACAAATATTTTAACTTGTTTTGTTTAGTTTTTCACAGGTTGCACTTATTATTATCTTGAAAAGCTATTTATTTGCCAGTGTACTTTATTTGCATTATTCTAACAAAGTGATTTCACATTTGGTTTACTTGAAGCAAGTTTCTTTATTCTATTATATGAAAAAGCACAGATGGTCACAAAAAGTTATTTCAATAAAAAGTCAGCATATACCATTTTGTTGTGGCATGAACATTTTTCTTCCTCCAAAGTGGGGCGTGACAGAAAAAGTTTGAGAACCACTGGTTTAAGTCAACTGTGTAATCAGTAATCACTTCAGCCTGCATGGTACTGCACTAACGCCTGAACTATGTTCTGTAGTATGGCAGTATTACATAATCACATTATTTGAACAGTGAAGTTTTGATTGATTGCAATATCTTCAAAGCATTTCATTAGATCAAAGAGATAATGTCACATCCACTCACCTGATGGGTGCATGCCTGCTGAATAGTAGTCCATAGGTGGAGGACGGCCCTGCATCATGCGGGGGTCCATATAGGGCATCATCATCCAGCGAGGGTCGAAATTCATTGGCAGTGGTGGGGGTCGGACCATATTGCTGGGTTGATACATGGGTCCACCCTGCTTTGGTCCAGGCCCCGGCTGGGGTGTTGAACCTGGTGAAGGACCCTGTGGAGGCTGGGGGGACAGCTGGCTTTGTGAAGCCTGGCTGTGCTGCTGCTGCTGTTGTTGTTGTTGTTGTTGTTGTTGCTGCTGCTGCTGCTGTTGTTGTTGTTGTTGTTGCTGTTGCTGCTGTTGTTGCTGCTGCTGCTGCTGCCACTGCTGCTGCTGCTTCAGGAGCTGCTCCTGAAGAGAAATAAAAAGGTGAAACAGAAAACATAGCACCCAGGATGTTTAAGAACAGAAATATCAGACATATTTATAAAGGCATGCCAGCATTGGTAGCAAAAGCTGTAGTGGTTAATTTTTTATACAAAAACGAGAGGTTCATCGATACTTTTCAAACTCATCTAGAATGCAAATAACATTCAAGCAATACTTGTACAAACAAGTACAGATCCTAACCTGTTGCTGCCTCTGAAATCGAGGTGGAAGAGACTTCTGGTACTTTGAGTAACCCTGGCCAGGAGGACCACTGGCTTGACGTCCTGCTCCCCCTCCAATGTTGTCAATCTTCACTGAGTCGACTCCTCTTTCACTTCCACTTCCTGCACGAATGTGCGGAGTGCCCATCGACTCCTCCTTATTTTCTCCTGGTAAAGGTATGTCCACCGTAGGCTGCTGTGGCTGTGACACAGTCGGCTGGGGACACTGTTGGGCTTCTGAACCAAGACAAGGTTGTAGGGGTTGAATCAAAGCTCTTTATCAAGACATGGACGCTTCATTTGAAATGCCATATTTAAAACACATCAGGTGTCAAGAAAGCCAAATAACATGTTAGTGATCCAAGCAATTTGCACCTGATAGACTCACCTGCACTGGAGTCATAACTATTGTTGCTGCTGGCTCGCTGTGGGTCACCGACTCCAGGACTGGACCCCGGCTGGACAACCAGCACTGGAGACTCTTCAGGGTCCACAGAGGGAGATGGAGGCTGGCTGATGTTGGGGGAGGAGGCAGAGGCTGAAATAGATGGACTAGGGCTGCCTGCTGGGGCAGCTGTAGAGTTTCCATCCAGGCTGGGGCTTTTACAGCTGCTTCCACCACCTCCTATGTTGCTGCCCTGCTGCTGCTTCTCATCCAGCCTCTTTAGTTTCTCTGCGCAGGCTGCGCGCCTCTCATCCTCCATCCTGCGTTCTTCCTCATCACGGCGGCGACGAGCTCGCTCCACAGCAGCAGAAATCTCAGTCGAGGACTGCTTCCTGCGCTGACGCCAAGTCTCATCCTCATCATTCTCCTGGGGCCCAGGGACCAGCAGGCCCGATTGTGCAGGAGGAGAAGGGCCTCCTGGTGCTGGCTGAAGCTGGCTGGGGATAAGTTTTGCCGGGCCTTGAGAGGCACTCTGATTTTGGGGCCGGTCCTGAACAGTTAGAAAATATGATTGCTTCATCATGCGGCTTTCAACTCTCTAGATGACATCACTGCAATCTTCATGAGAAAAATGTTCAACGAATGATTACATCAACTGAAAACAAAACTCAAGGAGGTAAAAAGCGAACTTAAAACTAAAGATGACTTATTCATAAGACCTGGGGCGGTGGATGAGATAATGATAGAAATGATTTGTCTATGGAGGCGCTATCCAGATGGCTACCTGTCGGTAAAAGGAGTAAGGCCCTTGTCCAAGGAGCGGCCCTGGTGGGGGGGAGGACTGCTCCCGGGGACCACCCAATCCAGGCCTGCGCCCCTGTATACAGGCAGACAGTTAGCCATGCGCCACCATAGTAATCTACACTGACAAAAACACACGCATGCACATACACTAACACATCTCTGCCTACAAGTAAGTCTTTGCTCAACAGAGCGTCCAAATAGTTTTTAGATATTACATCTTTTCACAGCTTGAGCATGGCTTGTCTTAGGCAACACCCTGTTGCTACTGGTTAGCACACTACCTGGTAGTTGGTTGGCGCTCCCTGGCCCCCCCAGCCGCTGCCTCCCTCCTCGGCCCGTCCTGGCTTGCTGGATGGTTGAGGGCCATTGTCAGCATTAGAGGGAGGAGTGCGGCGGCTGTCTCCGCTGCTGTCCGAGGCTCGAGAGCGAGAGGTTGCATCCTGGGACCTCTGCGGCTCACTGAGGACAAGAACAACTTTTGTCAAACTAATTATAGCAGCGTGTATAATATAATCACATTGATGCAAAAAACAACAACTGTATTGTCATAATCTGAAGTGATAGAATGCTGAATGTACTTTGTCACATACCGCAAGTCATTCTTGCTCTCGGTTCTCTCCTCTTCTCCCTCTTCATCTCCTTCATCATCACTGAACTTCAACTTGGCGGAGTAATCAATCTCCTCATGAGCCCCTGTTAAGCAAGACAAATCCCATCAGAACCATGTTTATACCAAACATCCATTCAGCACATTATTCATCATCCTTCACTTTGATAGACCCGATCCTCCAACCTCTCCTCCTCCTTAGTCGATCGTAGTGACTGAGTCGGCTTGAATTAGCAGGAAATATGATATGCAGAATCATCTGCAATGTTAGAAAGCATTAACCTGACTCGCTACCACTATGCCATCACCTATAAAATTCAGCTGAAAATGCTCCACTCATAAATAAAAAGTGTTCTGTCTTCCATCTGATAAATAAACAAAAAAATGTTGAGCTAAGATTTAAATGATAATTTTTCTTAACATTTGATGTTGTGTAAATGCGTTAGTTGCTTAACGGTGAACCAGCTTTTTGATTTACCTGCCCAGCCCTCATCGTTATCATGGTCCAGCTCGTCCAACTCCTTCAGGTCATCCTGCTTTAGGATAGGTGGTCGCTTCACTACCTCTCCCCCTATATCACGAGGGCCTCCCTGAGCCCTGCTGTCATGACCACCCTGCCCACGTGAGAACCTGAAAGAGGGGAGGAGGTGAGAGATATATTGAAGGTACGAAAGCAATGTCCGCCAAATGACAGGAAAAAAAAAAATCACCTGGTGAATAAACTGAAATAAATTTCCTAAAATAAAGTAGCACAACATAAGCCGTACAATTAGTATTGGCAAGGAACATACCTTGGAGGAGGCCCTTCCCCGGGTGCTGGGTACCTGAAGGGCCCCTGAGGGCCATAGGGGGCCGGGAAGGGCAGGTAGGGAGGATACATCTATAAATTAAAATGGATACAATTATCTATTCATATAATACGGAGAGCTATTTTAAAGACAGCGCTTCTTCTTTCTTTTCAATGCTTACATCTGTCATGTTTGTTTTACTTTTGTTCATTACAGTGGATATCGAATTAGCAACTCAGTTTAACTTGGTTGACTGCTTCATTAGTTACTGCAGTAGTCTATTGCCTTTGACGTATGCAGGAATCATATTAAAATAACAAATGTCATAAAAAGAAGGTGCAGCCCGAGCCAATTCGGAACACCACCTGCAGACAAAAGTCAAATATATATGAGCCCTGCAAATACACTGCAGAAAAACAACATACAGTATGTTAAATTTAAAAGAAATACTCGAACATTGCCTGAAACCAAAACTTACGAAGGGAGGTATGATCCCTCGGTATTGGGGAAACCCAGGCCCAGGGGGCTGGGGCAGGGGCAAGGCGGGGCTGCCTGCGGGAGGGTTCCTAGGTGGCCCATGGGACTGAGAATTTGGAGTGGGGACCCCAGCTGCCCCATCCATCACCAGAGCCCCAGCAGTACCACCCTCGACTGCCCCCTCCCCAGACAGGGTGGGCGCCAGGGCGCGGCTCCCACCATCCCGCCAATTTGTAACGTCTGAGGACAGTGAACACAGGAGAGGGAAGAGCGGTCAGTATGCTTTAAAGCAGGGGTATTCAACTCAAATTCAACGAGGTCCAGTTAGAGAGAATGTCCTCATGCAAAAGGTATGGAACATCACAATAATTTAAAATTTGCGCTTTATGATTTTGTGCCATATGTATTGAAGTAGCCAACAGTTGTATTAACGTCTGTATATCGTCAACAACTGACTGTCAAATTAAAAGAAAGTTCAATCGAATAACATCTAAACAATATTTATCATTACAGATTTCCAATTTAACTGGAATTAATTATAAACAATACATAGTCTAATAATGAATACATTATCTTCTTTTATTTAAAGTAAAATAAAAGGCTGGAACTAAAACAGAAAACTTTTGAAAAATGTGACTTAAAATAAAAAGTCTTTAATTTTAGAAAAATGGATTTAACTGAATTGTCCTGGAGCTTTAAATTCAGTTTATTAATCAAAAAAGAGCCAAGATATTACATTCATGTCATCTAAAAAGAGAAATGTGTGTGCAGGGACTTTATCTGTGGCTATTAAACCACGTTCAGCTAATTTCCCCTCTGTTAACATCATTGATGGGCAGTTAATTCATGTGTCAGGATTCTGATCATATTGGGCTCTTCGGTTTATTTTTCTGTGCCTTCATTTCAGATGCGAGTAGGTACATTTGCTCAAAAGATCTGTGCTTCGTCTCGTAGTGGCGGGCGCTTCACATTGCTGCTTTTAATATCGCTGAACGTGAGATGTACTGCTTTGGAACTGGTTGTGGGAATAATAAACATATACGAGTCTGTACATTCTTGGTTAAAGGCTCTGGTTAAGCTGTCCACATTTCTCTTTTTGGAGCGCCAAGTGAAATAACTTCTCTGACTCATGTACTTTTTCCATCTATCGGGTCTCTCCCGTGTGTGAATATGGCATTCGAGTCTAGGGCGGCACCTAACGGAATACACATATGTGATTGGCCGAGTAGGATCAGGTGAGAGGATTTTCAACGCGTGTAATTGGCCGGTGTATTTCCTGGCCCGCTGAACGAGAGCCGCAAAGGCTAGAAAAGCGGCGCCGGTGAAATAGAAGCGATCCATGAAAAGTAAATAATTCTCAATTATCTAGCGGTTTTCAGTCAAGGGTCCAGAGAAAACGGCATCTGGGGCCGGACTGCGGTCCGCCTGTTAGTGACCCTCTTTAAAGGCTTTGTTTCAAATGGAATATGGTCAGATATGCAAAACCATTACTTTAGAAAGACAACACATCCATTCAAATAAGCTGCCATATCTAGAGTACTAAAAAATAGGAATGGATTTAAGTTTTACATTATTTTCAGTTAATTCATTGTTTATTTTTAAGTGCATACCAACCACAGCATAACAAATACATAAATATTTATACACTTGTGTTGTGCATTTGCAACAATACAAGACAAATTAATAATAGGCACTCACTCTGGGGGCGGAGGTTTGGTCCGGGCCCATACCACTGATCTGCAGTGCCCTGTTCTCTGCCAGCTTTGTCCTGGTCGCCAGCCGCCTGCAGAGTGGGAAATTCCTCGCGAGAGAATGGCGACGGTAGGTTTAATGCCTTTCCACCTGTAGAAGACATTGTGGGTTTTTTTTTTTTTAAAAGAGAAGGCCATGTGTAAGGAAAACCTTATTCCAGTGTACTTATTATGAGACATATACAAAAATTAGGACTCACCATCCCCTTGTGTTCCATGTGTAACACTGGCCTGTGCCCAGGACCTTGCCCCTACGGCCTGGGTTGAAGCTGCGGCCAGAACCTAACCGGGTGGGGGGGACACACACACACACACACACACGGACACACACGGACACACACGGACACACACGGACACACACACTAAATTATCTCCATTATCAATTGTCACAGGTGTGATTTTGCATTTATTTCACCGGGATGGTCTGTACCTCGGAAGCTGGTGGGGTTCTCGGGCGGGTCGGTGCAGGTGTCGGTGAAGCCACAGGCTGCTGCAATTCCGGCTGCGGTGCTGACAATGCATCGGTACTTAGAGAAGAAAAGTCACAAACAGGAGGGATTAAACAAACAAAACGTTAAAGGGGATTTTCCCCTCTACCAATCGTATTAACTTTAACAAGTAATAGTTGAAGATTTGTGCAATTGCTTTGATGCTAATGGGGGGTTATTTACCTCTTTGGGTCTGCTTGTTCCTGTTTGCTTGCCCATCCTGTGCCGTCTTTGGGAACGAGCGAGACGCTAGGATCGTTGCCTTTGTTCTCTGCCTTCAGACTGGGCAGGTTGGCAGGGGGTGGCATACGCCGTGCGGAGGCAACTTTACCAAGAGACTGCAGGCCATGGCGGGGGGGAACTTATATGGGGATGAGAGAGGAGGTCATTAGCACAGATGGACTACTGAAACCTGAGACCAATTAAATCTTCTGGGTGTAAGGAAATTGCTGATGACAGGGATGGCGCTTGCTCGGTACACAATTAGGATGCTGAACAACCAACAAGGCTAGGGGCTTGATAGTTAGTCTGGCGAGTCTGATGAATATGGATTATAAAAATCCTCTAGATGTTATTAAAAACCTTCAGCAAACCCACTTCAATTAGAGTTTATGGAGAAGTATGAGGAAATTGATGCTCACGGAAGCATGGAAAAGCCTTCAGATTGAGAATGGTGAAGCTGTACTGAATATCAATCCCTCATTTGTTTCATTGAGGCTCTGAAAAACCACAGCAGTGCATGGCTTGACTATGTAGGAGGAGGAAGTCTATGGTTTGGAAACGGGGACAGCTGCTTAGATCAAGTGGGGAGCTTCTGAATAAAACATTGACTAGAGACTCAGCAAAGAAGTCAAACAGTGTCCACAAGTAAGCCTCTGTCTCAGGTCAGACTCAGTGGCTCAGAGGTTCTACTGACACTGACCTTCTAGACCATGCATAAATACTTTGTATATGTCTACAGATGATAAACATTCCAATAGTGAGTGTTATTTGTTTCTCTCAGAAAGACAGGTGTAAAGGCTACAACTAAAAGGTAATACATATCCGTGATCCTTGAATAATATTAACAGCATCAGCAAAACCAGGTTGGCAGGCAGTTGAGAGATGCAGCACATCATCCATTTCCTGTATTGGAAATCAGCGCTACAGCTGTTAGAGACCGCGGGCTAATGCATCAAAGTTGCGGTACTTGGTGTCAGGAGACAACACAGCACAGCCAGGCACTTTAATCAAACAGCCTATGGGTAAATACAACTGTGCGTAGCAGATCTGTTTCTTCAGCCCTGATCTGATAAATTACATAACAGATCGAACTTATAGTGACAAAACAAAAGTGGCAGATTACAGCCTGAGTGGCAAGAGATATTGAAAACTAATACCACGGGTAGAAAGACAAAAAGGCCAATCCAGTACAGTGGATTTATGGTGTATGACAATGACAGCTTGGACAAGAGAGAACCAAGATACTCACCAACAGGCTTTTGTGTTTCAAGGCTCTTTCCTTTGTATGTATCAAACAGGTTGAGAGACGCATACTTGGTTTTGCCTTCCTTCCCCTTTGCAGTTTGCCCAGAGCGCTCTGACATTGCGCTGTCCGCTCATTGAGTATGGTGAGCCCTGAGACTGAGGACGGGAGAGAGGGAGGCAAAGACAGAGCGAGAGATTTGACACCAGCTAAACACAGAAAGTGAGAGTAAAAGTTCTGATTGTACAGGCAGGCATTCAAAACAACGAGCAAAACAGAGACTATTTTACAAATCAACATATCCTGAACAAATGTAATTTGACCCTTCAGATTCAAATACGAGATTGGACAGATGGATTTGTGTGGTACAAGTCATATGATTACTTACAGTAGAACTGACAAAATGACATTTTAGTCCTCACAGAAGAGATATTCCTCCATTTCAACAAATTAGCAATTCATAAATCAGATACGTGACTTTACACATGTATATTGCACGGAGGCCTTTTCTCTATAAAACTACACACATGTTCTGTTGATCATTGTGCAAAAACAATTATGTAAATGTACACGTTAAATAGAGAAAACAATAATAGAGAAAACACCTCTTAATGTGTCCATACTTCCCAGTCAAAGATTACATAAAAAGGCAATTTTCGTATTTGGCTGTTAAACAATTAGCACCATTTACTTTGCTCCATCCATGCTACTTGCACAGCCTGATTCTTACTGATACACTATGAAAAGTGTGTTTGGTTATTGTGGCAGTTGACATTTGTGCAGGAAGAATTCCACAACGAGCGGACCAATAAACGGCTCTATTGAAAGTCGTTATGCTTATGTGACACATCCAGCAGAAACAATGAAACATCAGCATTCATCATGAGTCATATTTATGTCACATTTAGGTCAGATCCTCTCTATCTTCTTTCTATTTTGTTTGTTTGTTTTTATTCCTCCAACTCTATTAACTGCTTGAAATTTGACTTTCTTCAAAACCAATGCGAACAGACCTAGTGCAGTGCATGACTACACACCTCATCACAGGAAAACTGTACCAAAAAAAGAAGAAAAACTGATCCATGGTCTCTATGGCAACACATGATAAATTATATTCTTCTATGCGTTTCCCTGGCTCCATGGCAACTACCAGGCCTAACTTGAACTAATTGTACTGCACATCAATAAAACAGAGATGACATCTGTCCAATTCAGAGGGATTTGGCTGTATCCAGCGGGTTAAACAGCTGCCCCCACACCAGCAACTTCCATTAGGAACAATTACTGAGAACAGATGATTCTCCTCAGAATAATATGCAACAAATAACATTAGTAATTACATCCACTTTCTTTGAATGATGTGGTGAAAGGATGCAAGCCAATCCATATGGTGCATGACCATATTTTAGAGCTGAATAACAAGTCAAATTTAATAGATAGATTTAGCAAGGCTCATATCAGCAATGTGATGAGCAGTGGTGGGACTATGTTTAGCCAAAACAGCAGACTTCAAGCATCCCGATGTTAATGAACACTAAACGACTCGAATTTAGTAAAGTCAACTGCATTTCACTGCGCACCAATACTCCTGATATTGACACACCGCAAGATGTCTGCAATACGCATGTCATAAGTGTATGTACAACTCAGTAGCAGCACTGCATTGTGCCTTAATAGCCAGATGAGATTAGAAAAAGTATGTCGTGGGATGGCTGGTCAACTACATGTTGTATGGGGATTAACGGGGGCCAGCAGCTACACTACCAAGCAACAACTGCAGCAACAAAAGCTAAAACCAACGATAAACACGAGCCTATTATTTGGGGGGAAACAGCTGGTAGCTTCGACAGTAGCAATTACAATGACCATACATATGTATAAACATAAACGCCCGAAGCTACAGACGTACAAAGATATCCGTTTTCCAGTGCTAACGTCGGACGCTAATACAAGGCCCCAGTGTTCACATTGGGAGGGGGACTGCGTTGATGTTTCATAATGCATTCTCGAGACCTTGCGGTACCAGTAGCTTCTTGCTCTTCAACTCTGTGCAGGTACTACGTTTTGAATCACACCTACATCAAGACTGAACGCGTGTGTGGCTGTTGCTACGTTGTTGCTACTCAGTGGTTCGTAGGAGACACAGGGCAACGCAGAAAAAATGGTTTTATTGGGAGAACAAAACAAAATGGCGGCGGTGACAGGCCCGGTGCATTTTTACGTTAATATAACCGGTTGTGAAGCACAACTAAGCTCAAACTACGTCTACGTGAAATAATAAAACTAATGTTACAATACACTGACAGTGTGGGCAAATACAGGCTTATTGTTCTGAAAAACATCTTGAAACAGACACCAGTTAACTACCGTCAGTGTTAATTGACAGTGTGAGCTCGAGCTACACCAGCTCGGTGTCTTCAAGGCTAACGCGTTTATCCGCTAACATTAGCGTTACACCGTTCAGTGGGTCGCTGTGGCAGATAAACGATATTATGTAGCTACCGTTACTTCATCAACGAGCTGACCGAGTGGCTCGAACATTAAAACCCGTCCGGTTATTCACACACTATATTACACTCGCTCATTTGATATAATAAACGCGGTAGCTCACCACTCAGCTCGGCTAACGGTCTCGACACATTAGCAACAACACCCGAGGCACTTTCCACAAAGATAAGACCGTCCTTCCACAAAACACCCTTTCGGGTAACGTCAAACTATCTCAGTGTCAAAGGGCACTGGTAATTTATGCTCCAGTACAATGTTACTACTCGGTGTTTGCGTGAACCATGCTACATTTCCCGGCCACTGACCTGGTCTTGTCCCGACTTGTCTCGAGGTTGTATCGCAGAATGAGGTTAGCTAAGCTATCGCGTAGCTTTCAAGCAAGTGACCCAGCTAGCTAAGCGCCGTGATCCTCCTGCATCGTCAAACACACACACACACACGTACACACGCACAAGGTGCGCGCACACACACACACACACACGCACACGCGCACACACACACACACACACACACACACACACACACACACACACAAGGTCTTTGCAGCAGATCGCGCCTAATAATTACGAGCAGCACTATATAGATAAATAGAGAATGGGATCGGCTTACTTGTACTACTTTTCTTTTTTCCCCAAAAAAATAAATGAAATGGGAGAAAGTGTATTAGTGGAATCGATCCGTCATCTAAAGAGCCGTCAACGGCTGCTGGGTAACGTCGTGAGATGGAAGCCGTTTGGGACCTCGAGAATGAGCGTTAATTATGTGACTTGGTTTAAAAAGCGCGTTGAAATAAACGTAAATGGGAGAATTGTCATATCCTCGAGGCTTGAGTTTGGGATTTATGAGAGGGGAGGGGTGGCACTCAAAATGTTAATTTATCCACTATCTTTCGACTGTCATAATAAACTGTGAGGAATTCAGATGGAAGATGCTTCGCGAACATCAACTTTATATTTTGTCAAGCAAAGAAAAACGTACTCAAAGGCTGCAGGGAAATGTATACAACCGAGAGGGAGAGAGCATTGTTGTCAAAACAAAGAGGGTATCTCAGGTCACACATACTTGTACAATGTCTGGAAGTGATGATTTTCTTTTCTCAGTATCTTAAACCCACTGTTGAAAACAAGGAAGTTAATGTCACAATCTTCAATCGATAATCCAATATTTACTTTAATGAATATAAATATATCCAAATAAGTTTTGGAATAATCAGCACTCATTTTAATTATTTATTTTGAAAAGTACTTTCAATAAAAGTCAGAAAGACATACAGGGAAAAGGCACTGGTAAAGTGAAATGAGTATCATGTCAGTGCAGACTTGTCAACTGCAAATTTCAGATTTTCTTTTCTTTCTTCTACACCGGTTAAAAGCAGTTTCCCCTATAAAACCCATTTCTTTTGCTCAGTTCTAATTACTTTTTTAAAATGTCTTTAAGAAAAGAAGTGGGAATGTGAGTAGTTTTTGCCATTGCTAAATTATGAATGACTGCATATCAGCTTGGCTGTGCCCAAAACATGCTAAGAGTTCATTTAATCATTCTACAGATAGTACAATGTAGTGTACCCCAAGTACTATGCTGGTATTACATGGTGCTTCTGGAATCAAATGGGCCATCCCAATCTGATGAGCGTGGAGTTCAAACACAATGTTAGAATACATTCTGCACAAGTGCAAGTGAGGATACTTTGGCTCCATTATGTACTTACCTCTTCATTCTCACTTTCAATCACACACATCTAACTCGTCATTTTACTCAAACCACACTATTTTTACACAATTTCTGGTTCTAAAAAGGCAGAACCGATTTTGGTCATCATTAATTCATGGAACACTCCCTGCATAATAAAAGCAATACTTTACAAGCACAGACCCATGGAACATTTGAACGTACGCTACGTGACTCAGTTTTTGAGGTGAATTAGAGATAGTTGCTAGATGTGCTTGAATCTATATTGCATTCAAACTACTGCATGTAATTATTACTCTTCGTCGTGAAAGACTATAATTTGTTACTCTAGTGAGGTATTATCGTATGGTATGATGTGTTGACGTCCCCTGCTTGCTCATATCGTCTCACACATCTGGTAACATATCCAAAAACAGGAACATGGACATGTGGCTTGGTGCCTTCATCAAGTGTGGTAATTGAGGCAAAAAGAAAAAGGGGGAGAAAATAGTATTTTGAGACACAGCCCCAACACAACTGTTCATTCGTTGTTCTGAGCATCCAATTTTCCACTCTCAATATCACAAAGTGAGTTTAAAATGTCTTTTTTGTTCTTCTTCCTGAGAAATTAAACGACAGCTTCCGGCTTTTCCCTTTCGCTCCAACATATCTGGAATCTGGGAGACAAAAACAAGGTAAAACAATTAAAACAGTAAACAACAGTATACAAATGAGTTGCCCTGCATCGTACCTGTTGATGTGAACAAACTGATGCTCATCTGCTTACCTTCCTCCCACATGCTCTACTGGCCACCAAACAGGTGGATCTTGGCGAACGAGATGGTCTCATCATAGTTCGTGTGGCCCTTCTCGTAGATGACAAAGATGTACTTCTCGTCGTCCGTAGAGCCGCTGTCCAGTGATGTGATGCAGGAGTAGCCGCTGGGACCCGCCCAGATCTGCATAGCTTTTTCCCCCCAGGAGTTACCATCAGTCAGCGACCAGCGTAAAGTCAGGTTTACTCCTGAAGGGCACGAGGCGAGACGTTAGCGTGATGTATCAATGATACAGAGGTAAACTGATTGTTTTGGCGTGCAGGAAAGTAACTTAGAACATTTACTCAAGTACGGTACTTCAGGTTAAGTATTCCCATTCTAAGCTACTCTGTACTTCCACTCCATCATAAAAACAACCTGATTAAGTGACAATATATCATGTATTGTTATATATTACAGAACCAAACGGCATATAACAACTAGAATGAGTGCTTTAGGATTGAATGCCTCTGCCAACATTTCAAGTTGCAGTTTACATCCATGTCTGTCATCACCTCATCATTTTATCCGATAAGACACTGGGTGTGAAATTTTCATAATTACTATATGAATTATTGGGTTATGGCCCAAAACGTCTTTTATGAGGTCATAGTGACTTTTGACCACCAAAGTCAAGTCAAATTTGATGAAATTCCAGAGATATTGTGTTCGTGAGAATGGTACAGGCGGCGGGACGGACAACCCGAAAACATAATACCTCCAGCCATTTCTATACAGTCGTCTGTAACAGAGCATTTTAACAGAATGGCATCACTACTTTGACTTTTCCCACTGACCCCCAGTGACACAGGCTAGGTAGGAAGAAGAAGAGAGTATGGCTCTTACTGTGCTGCTCATTGGAGGGGTTGGTGAAGTAGAGCACGTTGTCCTTCAGCAGAGCTCCGGCTGCTACTGCAGGATCCACAAGCTCGTAGTCAAAGTACAGACTGTCTATGGGCAGGGTCAACCCACCGTCATAGCTGCGGACCACCATGCGACACCGACAGTGGAAGCTGTTCTGGTTCCGCACGTTGATGACGATGCTGCCGTCCGTCAGCTCCAGCGGCTGCAGGGCAGCAGAGAGGGTTAGGCTTGACGGTGATGAAATGCTCAGTTATTTAAACATTTATTGACTGGTATTTGATTCATTATGACAGCTGTGTATCACTGCAGTGAAGACATCACACTATGGTTAAGATAACGGCCAGGTGTTTTTAAAACATGCATTTTCACGGCTGTGTTTCTTTTGGCCACTAGAGGGCGGAAGAATTCCACAACGAGCGGACTGATAAACGGCTCTATTGAAAGTCGTTATGGCTTACGTGACACATCCAGCAGAAACAATGCAACATCACTATTCATCATGAGTCATATTTATGTCACATTTAGGTCAGATCCTCTCTATCTTCTTTCTATTTTGTTTGTTTGTTTTTATTCCTCCAACTCCTCTTTTAACTGCTTGAAATTTGACTTTCTTCAAAACCAAATGCTAAAATTGTCTGCTGTTTGGTGCTGGAAAGGCAGCGTTCAGTCGGTTAATCATATGATTCTATAATTGTTTTTTTTAAACTGCTGGAAACTGGGTTGATAAAAGTGTATTTGCATGGCATAAAAGCAAAACAAAGAACCAAAAGGGGCTAAAAAGGTTGGCAGAGCTGCAAAGTTGGTTGATAATTTTCCGGGGGGGGGGGGGGGGGGGGGGGGGGGGGTGTTCATATTACACAAATACATTTGACCCATTGTTAATACAAAAACATATATATGGCTGGAGCTTTTATGAAATAGCATTTCTAGAGCAGATTATGACGTATTTACAGTTACAGTGTAGATCTCAAAGGGGAGGTCGTTCACAAATGCCACGGGCTATTGGGGCAGCAGCAAGGGACCGACAGTTACTTCTGTTTGACACTCACTGGGATATTTTTGAAGGCTGCTGCTGATGAGCATGTGACTGGATGGCTGAGACTCTCAGTGTGGAGACCTTGCTAATTCTAAGATATTTGGATGCTTTGTTTCTGTTGTAGGAAGTAGAATAGAATAACGTTTCAACCTCATGAAGGAGATTTCCTAGAGGATAACTTTAAGTGTCCCCTTCAGCAAACCTCTCGGTTCCTACAGTGAGCTGTCAAAGTAGACCCGCATGGCGCGATGTGCAGGCAGCAGTAAACGTACCTGGCACTCGTCGGGGCTGAAGTCCTGTGCCTTCTTATTCTGGTTGTAAGGGATGCTTTTCAGCGCGCCGCCGTTGTACCAGTGTTGTCCGTGGTCATCACTCAGGATGCAGAAAACTCCGTTTGCCTTCAATGTCCCATGACCACACACCACCAACCTCCCCTTAGCCGGGTTGTAGCGCTTCTGTATAGTGCAAAGACACAAATAAATTTGGACTTGCAAATAATTTAAAAAAACTACATCTGAAAATGATTTAAGATAACTCTCAGAGGGGAAATTCAGGGAAAGTACAAGGTAAGAGTCAGCTAGAACAATACACAACATGATTAAATAATCCATCCATCCATCCATTATCACCCGCTTATCCGGGGTCGGGTCGCGGTGGCAGCAGGTTCAGCAGGCCGACCCAGGCCTCCCTCTCACCCGCAACACTTTCCAGCTCATTCTGGGGGATCCCGAGGCGTTCCAAGGCCAGCCGGGAGATATAATCCCTCCAGCGTGTCCTCGGTCTTCCCTGGGGCCTCCTACCAGTTGGACGTGCCCGGAAAACCTCTAATGGGAGGCGTCCAGGAGGCATCCTGACTAGATGCCCGAACCACCTCAGCTGACTCCTTTCGACACGAAGGAGCAGCGACTCGACTCCAAGCCCCCCCCTGATGTCCGAGCTCCTTACCCTATCTCTAAGGCTGAGCCCGGCCACCCTACGGAGGAAGCTCATTTCGGCCGCTTGTATCCGAGATCTCGTTCTTTCGGTCACGACCTAGAGTTCGTGACCATAGGTGAGGGTTGGAACGTAGACCGACCAGTAAATGGAGAGCTTTGCCTTCCGGCTCAGCTCCCTCTTCACCAAGACGGACCGGTACAGCGCCTGTTTTACTGCTGCAGCCGCACCGATCCGCCTATCGATCTCCCGCTCCACCTTACCCTCACTCGTGAACAAGACCCCGAGATACTTGAACTCCTTCGCTTGGGGTAGGCAGTTTGCCCCCACCTGGAGGGAGCAATCCGCCGGTTTCCGGCAGAGCACCATGGCCTCAGATTTGGAGGTGTTAACTCTCATCCCTGCCGCTTCGCACTCGGCTTTAAAACGCCCCAGTGAATGCTGGAGGTCACGGTCCGAGGAGGCAAATAGGACCACATCATCTGCGAACAGCAGAGAGGCGATCCCGAGACTCCCGAACCGGATCCTCTCCGCCCCCTGGCTGCGCCTAGATATCCTGTCCATGAAGGTCACGAACAGGACCGGTGATAAAGGGCAGCCCTGGCGGAGGCCAACACCCACCGGGAACGTGTCTGATTTACTACCGAGGAGACGAACACAGCTCCTACTGCAGGCGTACAGAGACCGGATGGCCCGTGCCAACGGGTCCGGCACCCCATACTCCCGCAGCACCCCCCACAAAAACCCCCGAGGGACCCGGTCGAAAGCCTTCTCCAGGTCTACAAAGCACATGTAAACTGGTTGGGCAAACTCCCAATAATAATGACACTTGAAAATGTAGTATGGTACATGATGAAAACAACAGCCAAAAATAAAAAACCTCCCCCTCCAATTTATTCTATTTACATGATACAATTCAACAAGGCACATATTAGGAGTTGTTGCAGGTTTAACACAAACACAATGTTGAGCTTATTATAATCCAAAGAAACAGATGTATAATGTGACTGTTAATGATCTTACATACTTTTTTTTGGCATTATGCAGTTTAAAAAAAAGATATCACCAATACCAACACGTGTGTGATGAGTCAATTTTAGAGTCAATAACACAGACTCATATTAGTCTGCCAAATGGACAAAACGCTGTACAAAAATCTGTGGCCTCCAAGAAGTGCCCAATCTGGTTTCTTTTACATCTGATGAATGATAACATTAAAAGCAGAATGACATACCTTAGTACGTAGCAGATCTTCTCATTGTGACTAAGATATTATATTATTATTATTACCACTGATATTTCTGCCTTTGAAATCTCTCGCCCTGTACATGAATGACTAAACCTGTTAATAGTGTATAATCACAATATGTGACATGAATGCAGCATGAAGGTATTTTAGCTTAAATTGGATCTCACGTTACAACTAGGAAGCCGCTGAGCAGCAGCCTCTCCCGTCGTCCTGTACCGTTCTGTCTCACCTGGATGCCGAAGCCCGGCCCGGGACAAAAGGACTTCACTCCGAGCTGGACCGTCAGGTTCCTGGGCTTGCTCCAGCTGAGGCCGTCGTCCCGGCTCTCCACCATCATGGTGCTGGACGGGCTGCAGTGATCGTGGTTGAAGCAGAGGACGTAGATCACAATCACCAAGCCAACTTCCTCGTCCACCACCACGGAGCCCAGGTTCAGGCCATCTACAATCGCTCCATCATCGATTATGAAGGAGGTTGGGGACCAGGTGGCTCCTGGAGGGACGGAGGAGGAACAGGGGAGGATTCAGACATAAAATAAACTTTTATATGTTTGCGACATAATGCATTACTTGAAGTATTTTGGTAATTCAACTTTTCCCTCAAACATCCCAACATCAGTTTCTTTCACATTTTCATCCTTAAAATCGGTCTCTTTCTATTCCTCCTCTCCCGCACACTTTGCTGTAAGGTAGTGCTTCAAGCCATTTATTTTACAGTAACATGTGTGTATTCAGAGAGACAAAGTTTGAATCGTCAAGCGGTTGTTGTCACGATCTTAGCCTCTTATGTTCACTTCCTGTATGATCCCCCCTGCCTGTCGTGGGCGCCCTTGCCTTTGTCTGTGGACCGCCGCATTGCGATGAACTTTTGTCCTTTGTCGTGTTCCGAAAACTTCCTGGCCTCTGAGAAAGCCAGCAGGCTTCCTTTTGGGGTGAAGCTGAGCAGGGGGATCCTGTAGGTGTTCACCTCCCCCTGGAATCCGCTCACCCACAGCAGCTGCTCTTCATACAGCAGAGGGTCAATCTGGACAGCAAGGAAAGACCAGACGAGAGCGTTCAAAGAGAGGGCGACTAAGATGAAAGAGTTCAACGTCTGTGAGCAACACCAGTCAGGTGACACGAGCAGGTGATGATCACACTTTCACAACAGGAAGCATTTATTGTATTTATCTATTTCAGACTGCAAGAGCTCCTCCCTCCCATTACTGTGCGCAGTAGGCTTCCAATTTGTTGAACAATACTTGAGTATTTTCTTTTTAAACTTTTTATACTTCAGCTTCACTATACTTTAATATTGTACTTGGCATTCCACTACATTTATTTAACTGCTACAGTTGTTGGTTAAGTTTCAGATCAATGTTTTACAGACCAAAAACATGATCAGTATATAAAATGCAATGCTTTCATCTCCGTGCCTTTTACATTAATCCATTTCCTAATGCGACATGCACAACTGTATAATACATGGAAATGGGAGATGAATGCATAAGTGATGTGACACATAACTGTTCAAATAATATTTGACATGCGTGTGTGTGCGCGTGTGCGTGCGTGTGTGTGTGTGGCATTTCAATTGGCTATAACAAAGTAGTTTACATGTTATGCATCAATAATAACAGACTTTCCTTTTCAGTATTTCATGGTGGGTCTATCGACACTTTTACATTTTAATCCGTATTCCTCCACTCACTAATAAAAAATAATTAATGCATAAAGGCTGGATACACAGCGGTATGTTGTTGCCTCAAACAAGTCATTTTGATCCCGGAAATCAAGCTGAATCCACATTTTTGTCAGCTTCTACAACTCGTGTAACTACATTGCGATGTTTCTATGGTCCGTGGCTGACTGCGCCTACCTGTTCAGGACTGAAGGCACAATCATCGGGAGACAACAGGGAGAACAGGAACGACAGTGCAGCGAGTCGGCTTCCTGTCGCCATGATAGATTCACGTCCTGGAGACTTATGCTTTATTCCGATAGAGAAATAACATCAGTTATTACATAGGTACAGAGGAGTTTATAGATTTATCCACAAAAAAGGACAGAGTCAAAGGCGGAAAAGCTCGCCTCAGCTAAAGACACCGCAGCAGACAGAGGGAGTAAGTCATGTGACCAAGGGGGGCGGTCACATGACTACCGTCCTTATTTTCCGCCATGCACCAAAATAAAAGAGGAAATGATTAATGATACTCAAAATGTAATGTATTGTATATGTGTATATTAAACCTGGTGAGATGAGCTCTGGGACGTGGATTCTCACCTCGCTAGCGAGCCAGAGCTGGTGCGGGAGGTGACTGCCATCAATAAATAAATAATATTCACATTAAGTATAAAACATGTGACCTGCTTCGTGAAAATACAACTAAATTGTGTGTAAAGTGTCTTTATTCTTTGATTTAAGGGTTAATGGAAAGATAATACATGTAATAATGACTGACTGATATGTATGTGTAGAATATTTCTGACCACATCCAAACATCTTAACTGTACCAATTCAGATATTTTACAAAGTAAAAACGGAATTGATTTTGTACCTTTCAAATAGATCATTTCTGGTATAAAGATAATTGTCTCAATGACATATTGAGACAATTATCTTTATACCAGAAATGATCTATATACACACACATATATATACACACATATGTATACATATATATACACACACATATACACACATAATAATAATAATAATAATAATAATAATAATAATACATGTATTTATATAGCACCTTTAAAAACAGGGTTTACAAAGTGCTCTACATAGAAGCAAGGTAAAAACATAACATCAATACAAGTAAGCATTTCAGAAAATACATGAGACAAAGGAGACAATGCCATATAGGCAATGAACACAATAGAGGAATAGAAAATTACAAATACAAAATAAAGCAGAACAAAATATATATACATATACACATACATATACATACACATATACACATATATATATACATATACATATACACATGCATACATATACAGATACATATACACACATATATATACACAAATATATATACACATATATACACATACATATACACACACATACATGTACACATACATACATATACATATAAATATGTGTGTGTATATATATATATGTTTGTATATATATGTGTGTGTATATATATATATATATGTGTATATATGTTTGTATATATATGTGTGTGTGTATATATATATATATATATATATATATATATGTATATTTGCTAAAATCAAAAAAGTTCATTTTATTTCTCATTAATGTACACTCAGCACCCCGTCTTGACAGAAAAAAACAGAAATGTAGAATTTATTAAAAAAGAAAAACTGAAATATTACATGGTCATAAGTATTCAGACCCTTTGCTCAGTATTGAGTAGAGGCATCCTTTTGAGCGAGTACAGCCATGAGTCTTCTTGGGAATGATGCAACAAGTTTTTTCACACCTGGATTTGGGGATCCTCTCCAGTTCCGTCAGGTTGGATGGTGAACGTTGGTGGACAGCTATTTTCAGGTCTCTCCAGAGATGCTCAATTGGGTTTAGGTCAGGGCTCTGGCTGGGCCAGTCAAGAATGGTCACAAAGTTGTTCCGAAGCCACTCCTTTGTTATGTGTGTATATGTACATATATTTTACTAATTTCAGTTGATGTGTTTAATTTTCTGGTAATTTGTTCTTTGATTACAATATGAGTACTAAGCTATGTACACATACTACTTTTAACCAGATGGGGGTAGAATTTTCCGAAAACCATACATGCCACATTGACTATCCAGTGTTACAGTATAAAGTCTTGTATATATTTTGGTGTGTTAGGGGAAACACATGTATATGAATTTGTATCCTTTGTATGACCTCATTGATCCACGTCCATCCACAGATTTAATGTGTGACTCCAATAAAGCAGCAACACGATGCGAATGAAAACAAACTGGAAACTCTCTAAAAATGGCATCTAAATATAGATTATAGTCTGTCACAAAATCACACATCCCACCTCCAAAATAGTGTGGATAAGCTTTCTTCATTAGCATCAAACATTTCTAGTGTTGAATTTGTTGAACTGTGAACTAGAAACCACATTCCTGTAGTCATGAGGCCCTGCTGATCTCAGTCACATGCACAGAGAGAGAGAGAGAGAGAGAGAGAGAGAGAGAGAGAGAGAGAGAGAGAAAGAGAGAGAGAGAAAGAGAAAGAAAAAGAAACTCTGCTGAGGAACATTTGGCGGTGAAAGTAACAAGCACTACAGTCTGTTGGCGCAACCAGGAATACAGTTGTTGCTTTCAAGGGATCTATGTGGATCACAGCTGAGTTGACATGATGGACTTTCGTCTAAAATGCAGGTAAGATGTGTTTGATCATGTGAGATATGGACTTTTGGTTTAATTTACAGAGGTGAACTAATCAACTGGAGCTGAAAAATGCAGGGTTTTTAATAATAATATTATTACTAATATTACAAATATTTAAATACCTAAGAAATGTGACATGGCTTCTCGATCTTCTTTACCTGTATGTCCAATGAGAGCTTTATACAACAATTCAACATTTTGGAGATTAACTATTGTAAACTTGGCATCTCTGCTCAAAATGCAAATATTTGTTAAACTCAAAGACAAAAAATATATTTTTCTGCCCCCTAAATATACATAAATACAAAATGATTAAGTTCAACATTACACACAACACACATGGGCGTGAAAACAGACACGGCGCAATTTTAAGATAAGAGATTTGGGGTTGAGTTTTCACTGATGAGCTCAAGACATCTGCGCTGTTAGTAGTTAAATACTGCTTCCTGTGTTTAAACGCAGCCTTCTGCTTGCATGCCTCAACAATATTATTTGGTGATATTTTTTTCTCCTCTGCCGCAGGCAATGATACACTCTTCACAGTCAGTGTGACTTTATTTACATGGAAGAAAGTGAAAATTAGTTATAAAGGCCTAAAAGAGACCGGTGTAAGGAGAGGGCTGACATAGAGGTCTGAGGGGACAACGTAATATCGCAACTGCAGCATTGAGTTTTCACACTTCAGTGCTGAAATGTGGCTCAGTCACAGGCATGCAGGCGAGAGCACAAAAAGGAAACAGACCCAGAGAGACCTGGGTTTGACTATGAGTAGCATATCTTTAGTTTTATCACAAGGAGTCTGCTATGGAAGTGCAGACTCACAAATAAAGATACCTTTCATTGTCTATTAACTGACTGTGCTACACTGACATGATAACAGATGACATTCTGCACATTCAGTGCAGATATGGGCAACATTAAAAGGCTCATAAAAATGCAAATTCACTTAAATCGTCTCCTCAAAACTGAATCCCTCCAATAAGGGTAATAGCCTCTTAATGTTGCGCCTCTGCCGATGACACCATCACAATGTCACTGCAGTTGATTCCGGAAGCTATGAAAGCAGAAGTGATCTGGTTTCCTGCAGGTTGTCAGACTTTAAATAAACGGTGTGCATTTTGAAAAGAGATAAAGGCTGTAGTTGACTTGAAAAAAGCATTTTAGAAAGAGACGACACTCCCTGGCACGACTGCCCTGCTTCTTCAGACGTGACATGTTCGACTCATTCTTTAACAGCGATTCCCAGCCTTTCATCAAGTCAAATGTTATTCAACAGGATGAAATATGCTGCCTCACTAAACACGTTCTTCCACAACAACATGGCTCCTGAATAACCTAGTTGTCAGCTTCCTGTATCAGTCACATTTGCATGGTTCCATGTTCTTTTAGGTTGCTGCAGACAGGCTTTTACACCATAACCTCTGTTGCAGCTCTTTTTTGTGACCTGGATGTAATTGCTAAGTGATGCATGTCACCGGAAATCGATGAAGAAATTGTAAATTCCCGCACACTTTCAAATGTTGTGTTTTCGATGACCGTTTCCTCTTATCAGTGTTGGTGAAGTTATTCTCACATCATCATTTTCTTTAGGATGTGGTTACCTCTGAGATGATGGAGGACAAGAGCGGAGTATCTCACGTGATGGAGGAGAGTCCGGTGGATGTGCAGATCAGTCAAATCAAAGCTGAGCCACAGCAGGCCAACATCAACAGACCTAACTGGTCCAATGGTAAACAGCTGCTTCTTTCTTCCTTTTATATGGTGAATTGTGCCACAAAAAATTCTCCATTTATTCTGTGTCATGTTTCTGAGATGATCAGGTCATCTCACCTGGGCTAGTTTAAAACTAGTATTTAAAAGTACTTCCAGGAAATATCTATATGGGGTTACATTTGTGCCAAAACAATGTTGTTGTCTATAATACTCTTGTTTTAATGCTATAACTGCACTGTGTTATATCCTGCTGTTTAACATTTTACATAATCGGATATCTGTTGTTTATTTTCCTTGTGCCGATGCAAAACATGTGCCAGTCTACTATTTTTGGTAGATGCTTTGCACAAATCAAAAATCATAACATTTATACCTAATTTGCATATGGTCTTGGCAGTAGACGGCATCAACGAGCTTGTACCTAATATTAAACAAACAAACTAACTAACTTATCAATCCAGCCTTTTTGTCCAAATAGTCACATCAGATCAGATTAATTACCCACTGCATCGTTCTGACCATGAAAACATCTTGAAATTGTTTTGGGGAAAAAAGTTAGGTATTAAAAATGTGCGCCAGTTAAAACTCTTGTTACACTAAAGCTTGTTACAGCTGTGTTGCCTCATAAACCTTTGCACTGCAGTGCTTATCACCTTGGTGTCACCATTACATCACGCTCACACAGATACCAGGAAACAGACTTGCAAAATGATAGATCTTTTAATTACTTAACATGGAGCCTATTATACTTGTTCTATATAGAAAGTATGGGATTTAAAGTCAAGTTTTGTAGGTCTGAACAACAATTGGTTGCACAGCATGTGTTTGCACTCACTGACCCACCTTAGGTCAGTGAGATATGAGTGGTTATTTATATTTGACTGTCCTCATTTTGTGGTTTGTGTGACTGCCACTTTTCACTGCTGCTATATTGCTTTTACCTCCATTTTTTCTCTCTCTCTCTCTCTCTCTCTCTCTCTCAGGTCAGTGTGTTGTGGCGATGCCAAGCTGTTCGTTGCTTAACCCGAGCTTTGATCTGTCACTGTGCCGTGCCAAACTGGAGAATGATGGCTTTCAGGTCCGCACGCACCACAGGATGACCTACTGTGGCACTGCAACACATTCAGAAATCTTTAGTTAAATCTATGTTTAATTGAGGCTGTTAATTTGTTTAATTTTTTAGATTCCAGTCCGGGACATGGAGGCTCCGCTGGAGACAGCTCTGAGCGTTCCCTCAGTCAGGAGATACCTGGTTTTTAACTCCGCTCTCTTCCATTTTATACTGGCACCGGTATGTCTAGAAACCATATGTTGTTTTGCTCCACAGCTGGGCATGATGAGGCAGTTAGCTTAGCTTAGCATTAAAGCTGGAAGAAAAGGGAGAAAGAAAGAGCTTGCATGGCTCTGTCCAAAGACTAAAACAAGCTGCCTATCAGCACCTCTGAAGCCTCTTAATTCACACATTAAATATTCTTTGATTCATCCTTACACATTTTCACAAGTGTCACACAGAATGACATGCTTCAACTATTTCTAGACGACCAGAGACAATACAAATTCCTGTCACTGAACCACACTGCTAATTCATTAGCTAATGCAATTTCCTGTTTGTCTTGTCTCTAATATTTGGTTTACGTAGTTTTTTCTGATAGAATATTTGATGCTTTTAGTATATCCACGTTAATATTTCTCCCTCCACCAGGTGCTGTATGTGGTGGTGTGGTGCGCCGTGTTCTCCACACTCCACCTCTATATCACGGTCAGGGACTACTGGGTCCTCTGGCTCTCTGTCAGCCTGGTCTCCATCTTACTCACCACTGCCATCATCTTCGTCCTCCACTACAGTAACAAGGAGGTAAGGAGCGAGTCTGTTACTATAAAATTAGTTTATAGTAATTTCATTTTATTTTAATTTCATTTTAACGATCATACATCCTTTTTTAGAACCTTGAATTTCTTCAAATACATTTTTAAAAACGTAAAATATGAAATAAATGATTCTCGAACACATTTTTCCGTTTCTGTGTCAGATCAACATGAACGTGGACGTTCGGTTAATCCAGGTGAATGAGAGGTTGGTGAAACACAAGCTGCTGGTGGCTGTGGCCGACTGGGTGCAGACCTGCGCTGGAAACATGCAGGTTAATCTTATGAGACCAACTGCAGCTGTGATAATATCAGGTTCCATATGGCAACACAACAATAACAAAGCAAATACACAGTATTAGTCTAAAAGACAGTAGAAAGTAAACCATTCTTTAACATTCTTTATTTTATTTTAACCGTAAAGAAAGGAATCTCTCTCTGTCTGTCTGTCTGTCTGTCTGTCTGTCTGTCTGTCTGTCTTCCATTACTGGGCTTGGACACTGGAAATGTGTGTGCTTGCTCACAGGACAAACAGGACAAAATGTATCCACGACATCTATCCATAAAGAATTTTGGGAATTGGTCTATTTGACTTGCCATTCTACATAAAAAGTAGTATAATTTTATACCCAGAGTAAAAGCAGACTTTTGGAGGTCAGTAATAAAGACATAAAGAGAGTAATTCGAACACTGCATAGAAAAGTTGAAACAGAAGTGCATCTCTACTAATCGTGTGGGTGTAAAGAGCTTCATGTAATCAGTAAATGTTTGAGATGTGGGTGGTTATTTAGTACATCAATAATAAACAACCAAACTGAATAATTGTGCACGGCAGCCACTGATGCTGATGTGTTCGTCTCTCTGTCTCTCTGCAGCTGTACTTTGTGTTTTGGGACATGTCTCACTGTCTGAGGGCGCTGACTGAAACTTTAGAGGAGCAAAGCTTTGTGGAGGATGACACCCAGGTGAGTGAGTCGAGTCGGCCTACATCTGTCCCCCTGTTTGTTGTCCTGCTGCTCGATCGATTTTTTTTCTTGTGCTCCCGTGTTAGTCCTCCCTCAAAATCAATAGAAACACAATTCTAGCTGCTTTTGAAAGGATATGTATTTCTATATCATCTGGCAAACAGAAGCTGAGCCTTTTGAAGGACAGTATCTCATTTTGTGGCTTCCACTTTTGGAGGAAGTTTAAAATGAACAATGTCTCACTTTCACCAGAACAAAATGAAGAGGAAAATGTCGCACCTCGTTCTTGTGACGGAGGACCCGGCTGTTGACCCCGAGCTTGGCGGGTCCGATGTGGAGCAGGACTCCAGTGAACAGAGGCCTCTGCTGAGACATGAGGACACTGGCTGCAGTACCTCCTCCAGCCAGTGTGGGGGCGCCAAAGTCACAACCAACTATAGCCTCTTCCCTGATGCGTCGTTACCTGCCCAGGTAAGGAGAGATGCTGCTGCAAGTCGACTCTATTCACACACTGAGGGAATGTATATTTGAGCAGTGCTATTGTTTCATTATAGATATATCAGAATTAGCATTATATTACTTGATACACAAAGACAAATTACAGTGCTTGTGAAGTTAATCAATTAAGGTTTGGGTTTTTTGTTTGTACAGGAGCAATGTGGAGTATGTGAAGTTTTTTTTATCAGGTACATGGCTTGTAACTAAGCAACTAAGAATTAGACTGGTTTTGACCTTAGTAGGTCTTCATTCATACGTTCACTTAAGATGTGTCCTGATTGGTTAATTGAAACACAAAGAGGGAAATAAGGAAGTGTCAATCCAAAAATACTTTTTAAAGTCCTGCTCCTCTACGCGTGAGTGAATGAAATGTGCTCCTTTTGCACGTTTATTTCTAGTTAAGTGGTTTCAGTACCACCACCAATCGTGCCTTTACTCTATTCTGACTCAGGGTGAAAGCAGGTTCCTCTCACTTCTAAGTGTTAACGTACTTCTTTGCAGGCTAAAGCCTACCAGCTTCTGATGACCTACAGTGCCACTTATGTGAGGCTGCTGGTGTCCGACAGGCTGCCAGGACCCTCAAACTACCGCCTGGGCCCTCGGAGGAATCACTGCTCCAACGCCCATCTCTGCCTTTGCCAGTACATCAAAAAGAAAATCCTTCAATAACAGAACCAGAGTCAAACCAGGAACTTTGAACTAGTGGACTATAGTCTTTAAGACTTTTGCCTTCCACGCATGCCCTTGAGCAGACAAACTGACATGTAAGAGCATTTCCTCTGGAGCATCATGATGTTTTTATCCAATCAAGGAGCTGTTTGGAGCTTCACACTCTTGGTTTCTGTGGGCCGGCTCCTGTGCTGCTGTCTTCACGCCAGCTCTGTGTTTGCATCATGTTGTTTTGGTCCCAACAATTTCTGCACCGTGCCAAACACTGTCTGATCCACCTGCTGTCAAACAATATTTGCATTCTTGTACACATGGCAATCACAGCCTTAGTTACTGTAAAATTAAAAAAATTATCATCACTGTATAAAATACAACACATAAATGGTAAACTAGTGCTTTTATATCTTTTTGGCTTGTGACCTTTTACTAAAAGTCAGTGTCTAGTCGTGCCTAATTGTCACATGTAAGATAGACCAGTACTTTTACTTCTGATTCTTTAAGTACATTTGGCTCACAAAACTTATTTCCTTTTACTTAGTAGGAGTTTGACAGTGCTGGAAGAGGTATTCAGATGTTCTAAAATTAAAATGTAATGTCAGAATGTAAGAAATACTTAAAGTACGAAAAAAATACTTAAAGTATGAAAAGAAAAAACACTGCAGCCGAATGAGAAGAGTCACAGTGGTACATTACTATATTTCATATTCTTGGATTTATATTTGTTGATTGAGCGATTTCATGTTTAAGTTGCTGGAGTTAAAGTGATTATCGCCAAATCTTTATGAAGGTAAATTATTCTGTAACGATGCATTTTATTTCAAGGACGGATCACGTTTTGTGTGTAGCATCTAAGCATCATCATCTGTAGCATCACCTGCAAAGTAAATAGTACAACATTTCCCTCTGATATGTAGTGAAGTAGGAGTATGACGTAACATAAATTAGAAATGCTCAAGTAAAGTAACTAAAAATTGCACTAAAGAACAGCATTTGAGTAAATCGCAATATTCTACCACTGAACTTTAAATGCAGGATTTGTGACATATTATTGTGTCTGTACTTTTACTTATATATACTTTTACGTAATATGTCTGTTACCACTGATTGACAAAACGTGTGTAGACAAAAACAATAGAAGCATGAAGCGAAAGAAAGAGACTTCCCTTGATGCAGCTGTGTGATGATGCTGAAAGCAGGTTACCATGAATCCTTGGCTGGATATATTACCATAAATGTCAGCCACAGAAGTAGAGCCAGAGTGTGTTTGTTATTGTGTGCAGGTAGATTAGATATCTTTATGCATTTGTGTGTGCAGTTTGCTGGGTTTCTCACATATTACCAGCGATTACCCATCAGCCCTGGTGCTGTGGCTGAGATGACAGCTCAGCGAGAGAGCTGCAGGATAACACAAACACACACAGCGAGACAGCAAGCGTGGCTGACCCGGGCCTGGGGGGATGTGGGGATTGTGTGATGGAGGAGAGAGGCTTGCAGCGTGAGGCCAAGTTAAACGATCTCGGAGACGCTGGCTGTCCTCGGGAGGCTAAATGGCCATCTGCGATCCTGCACACACGGGCTGGCTTAGCTCCCACCTTTAGTTCCTCCCTCAAACCTCTTTTCCATTGGCCATATTGTTTGGGTCCATACTTCAAGTTGTCACCGATGTGATTTAAAGCGACAATACTACATAACAACATGAAAACAATGTGAAAGATGTTTAATGGTTATACTAAAAAGTTAAATGGTTATAATAGTTATGCTTTCATACTTTTCTACGATCTCTCAACATCCTCCTCATGAAAGCATCAAAGTATTGGAGCTGACAAAGTCACATTATTCAATAGCCTCTTTGATGAAGCACACCAGACTGCCTGCGGCCCATCAGGCCTTTGGGTTGAACCAGGAACCTGGTTTCCAGGTGTTTTCCTTCTCTGCTGATCACAAACACCTCACACCATTACAGCTGGGATCCCACATCCGGAATCTCAGGGAAAGTTTTCCCAGTCTCGGAGGTGGCAGAGGTTGGAGGAACCGATCGGACACGTTTTCCTGGTTCGAGGTGGAACACCTTCTCATCTCCTTGTATTTTGCCACACTCCATCTTCTCTCCACACAGGCACTGGTGTCTCTCCCAGGTTGCATGTATCTCACTTTCGGACAGAAAAGAGGTTTCGACATGTGGCACAATTTCATACGACCTTTGCATATGAGGAAGAACTCACGATTCTGCTCCCTAGGTGGCATCCTGTGGCATGTTGGTACGGACCTCGGCACCAGTCCTGCAGAAGCTGGTCCAGTATCCTCAACCTGTTGATACTGTCCTGGTGTGATGGGTGTTTGCAGCTTGATTTCTCTGGGGCCTGTTCCATGGGTTGAGGTTCAGGTTCGGGGGCTGATCTGTTTCACACACTGGTTCAGGTTCGGGGGGCTGATCTGTTTCACACACTGGTTCAGGTTCGGGGGGCTGAACTGTTTCACACACTGGTTCAGGTTCGGGGGGCTGAACTGTTTCACACACTGGTGCGGGTTCGGGGGCGTTAACTGCTTCCTCAGAATAAGAGGTTTTCTGCATATATAAATTAGCCTCTCTTGCGGCTTGGTCTAAGTTATCCACTAATTGAACAAGTTCCGCTTCATTCAGGAATTCAAAGACAGATGTAGCTACTAAACTGAGGTCATCTCTTATTTCATCCCAATCTGCAGGGAATTCTCCTGGGTTTTTATGGGGCTCTGATCTCATTTTATTACTTTCCTTCTTGGTTTTATTGCGGGCCTTCTTTGACGTAGTGCTGATAAGGTTCACGTCGCCTACCATAACAGGTTAAATCAGATCTCGTGCCCTTCTTTTTTGGCTGTTTGAGCTCCTCCAGAGGACGTGCTGGGTCTATCCTTTTAGGAAAGATAATCATTTACACAATTTTATTTATTTTTCATCACCTTGAAACAAACTCCACCTTCATCTGTCCTTAAGGACAACATGTGGTTTACCAGGTCCTATTTATAATGTGACAGTTTATGGGGTTTCTTTTTTCTAGTTTATCAAGCATTACAAAAACACTATGCACATATTACTATGTATATATCATGGCAGGGGAAGACAATTAGATATTTCTAGATAATTGTTTTCTCAGTACACCCAACATACATCAACTCATTTGAGACACTAAATCTTCCCAGGTATAGTTTAAAAATGTTTAAACAGACATATTATGTTATCTTACAACTGTTTAAAGGCATGTTTCCTTATTTCATTATAAAAGGTCATATTCATTCTAGACATAAATTATTTGTCCTACCCTTGTCACAATGTCCTGAAGACCAGTCAACTCCTTCTGGAAAAGGTGCAAATTGGTTTCTACTTGAATTCCTTCCATCTTGTCAGCTTGTCACAGAGTATCTGTTTATTTTGTCTCAATGTCTAATGGATTACATTAAAAAGTTCCTCCCCCTTCAGTCTAAGTGGGTGGAGTTCCGGTTTTATGATCAGAAGTTCTCTTTTATTGGGGAGTATCTTCTCTGTATCTCCCCAGTTGTATCGTTCAAAAATATTTCTTTATTATGTATATTAATAGTTTTGTGAGAAAGAAAATTCCTATAATACATCCTAAGCAGATGGCGGCCTTTTTTGCAATGGTTCAATCAAATTGATTCCTACATTCAGTGCTCCGTTTACTGCATCTTGGGCTGTTCCTACAATGGAGGTGCCGATCATTTTTAGGCCTTTTTCTGCTGCATAGAATATACCTTTGATCGTTTCCCAAATGTTTATTTCATATGTGTTCCTACCTACTCGATTAGGGATACAAGTTCCAAAACCTGTTTTAAATTCCCATCTTTTATTGAGCGCTATGGTATCTTCTCGAAAGATAACTTCTTTATGTGGTATTTTTGCTTTTGGATCTATCCAGTTCATATTCTGCCCATACTTCTGCCCATAATTGATAACCCCTCTTCCATTCTAAATCCCACGGCACGAGGCTGGGCCAATTAGTTGAGTCCCTCACTATATCTTTAGCACTTCTAATTTTACATTTTAGATTTACAAGGCGTGTAATTGGTCGGTGTGTTTCCTGGACCGCTGAACGAGAGCCGTAAAGGGTAGAAAAGCTGCGCTGGTTAAATAGAAGTGATCCATGAAAATGTAATAATTCTCAATGATCTATCGGTTTTCGGTCAAGGATCCAGAGACAACGGCATCTGGGGCCGGACCTGGACCCCGGTCCACCTCTTCGTGACCCCTGCTTTAATGACGACTAAAGAAAGGCTTTTTTTTATTGCCAAGGCACCTGAACAATATATTAACTGTTTGAAAGTATACTATAAATATAAATAATACAAAACACTTGGCTTCACACTACAGCTTCACACTTTTTAAATTCAAACTATGAACAATAACAACATTTACAGTATACTTAAAGAAATATAAAGAAATACAAAACACACACACACACTGTATACAGCTTCAAACTTCAGCAATTCTTTTGCAGAAATATGAGCAAATTTGGCTTCTCTAGCAAAATACGACACCTCTCCTGACTAATTGCATGACCTGCACAGGAGAAAACCCTCTCAGATGTGTCGATGAGACCTGTTCACAGGTATGTGTCTGAAAGTGCAGACAATATGGGGAGGCTGTCCCGCTTCATCCACCATCAGGCTGCAGGGTCTTGTCCTGACTTTTGTAGATTTCAATCCCTTTCTGGACCTGTACAGCGATGGAGAGGCTCTGCCTTTAGTGGTCGTTGCCTGAAGAAGCTCTTGGTCCTCATCCTCGAACAGCTTCTCTAGGGCTGACTTCTTGGCACGAAAAATACACAAAAGGTAGTGTTTAGACAAACATGCCTCAAAAGAAATGCATTAATTTGAATAAATAAATTTCATTTGAGGATATTTATTAATTGTATTAATAGACGAATTGTATTAATGGAACAGATCTTATACAAATATTGTTTTCACATCATGTTTTCTTTACCTGAATCGATACATGGAGATTCCACAGTGGAACAAGAATGCAGTCCCATGACCACACATTTGGTCACAGACCAGGTGGAGGGTCTTTTGTTAAATGAGCCTTCTTTGCCAATGTGAATGGGGTCACTGTTGAAGCTGGAGAGCCAAAAATATAAACATAAATAATGTTAAATATTTTGACACGCAACAGAAGCATCACTGCACATGCCATCGCTAGTTTCATTAACATTACACTGACTTGCTATGATGTCGGCAGGGTGCTAGCTAGCTAGGTCAACACCAAACAGCAGACAGACACATGCAGGTAGCAACTAGCTGGTGAACATAGTGGAGCATTTAGCAACTAAAGAGCCAGATAAGGAGTTAAAAACAGAGCTAAAAGAAAGTTAAGGTTGGACTTCAGGTGGACACAAACACAAATCCAAATGAATAATAATGCTGCTCCATAACTGCTGGATATGAAGATAAGCAGCTGATTGCTAACATGTTCACCATATCAACTTAGTAGCTGATGGTATGTCGATATTGTGTTCACAACAGGAGCAAAACGCAGGAAAAGAGAGATAAATAAGGAAATACGACATACCAGCTGTTATTATGGTCCAATGTTTAGGGTTTTGTACAGTAGCCTTTTAAAACTTTAAAACTTTTAAAATTAAAAAAATTAAAACTTTGACCTGATGATGGTGCTAGAGGAAATGTCAAACGATCACCAAAGATATTAAAAATGTTAACACATTTCCTGGCAATCCATCCCATAGTTGTTTAGATATTTCTTTCTAAACCACTAGAATAGAAAGTCAGGTAGTCACTATTAATTATGGTTTATCTTCTGGGGACCATGAATGTAATGTATTTGCAATCCATCCAATAGTTGATGAGATAGTCAACCTGACTATACATGGCTGCCTGGATGGGAAGGCAAAATAATACTTACGTGGTACAGATTATGCAACAAGCAGCTGTAAAAAACAACAACAATGTGATTGAACAGAAGACAGTGAGAGATACTGCAGTTCATGTTCTGACAGAGGGAAGAAAAAGAGACGAGACGGAGAGGGAGAAAACCGGGGCAACTGGCCTATAAATAGCACCTTAGTGATGAGGGAAGAGAGGAAAGGCCATAGAGACACTGAGAGCAGAAAAACAGACCGGAAGAATGAGACACCACGTTCACAACCCCAAAAATTGATTTTCTTTATTCATTACTCAAACAACTGAAGTCAGAAACAACCAACGTGTGTGCAACACAGCCATGAACATCATTATAATAATAAACCCCAAGAGAACCACACGTACACAGGTAATTTCTCGCTATTTGCAACAAGCAACCCATCGCATTTACAAGCTCAAAAACCAAACAAAGAAAATAAGAAAAATGTAGAACCCATCTCCCCGCTGCGTGAGAACACAGCCATACTGCTGAGCACAGAAGAGTCCCGTCAGACAGCACACAGGGAGATGAAGCCTAACGCTGTATAAACTAACCTTAGATATGCTAGGAGTGACTCTATTCATTAGACACACACTCACCGCCAGAGCCCTCTGTACAATAATAATACTATACAATACTGTGCTTCATTTACTCTTTTAACACTGAAATATCACTGAGTCAATCCTATAAGGACATGGCCTGCATTTGTCAAACGGCTAAAAGTGAAATGTGGGGTTTAAATGTAAAAAGCCTACATTTTTACTCCAATTCAATATATTGAATAAACAGTTTATCATTTTGGGAATGATGCTTCTTTCTTCTTTCTTGACACCAATACAATGTGAAGCAACAGCCAGATGCTAGTTAGCTTAACGTAGCAACAGGGGGAAACAGACTAGCTAGACTGGCTTTATCCAAAGGTAATACCATCTACTTACTAGCCCCTTTAAAGCTCACTGATTAACATGTTATATCTTTTGTTCTTTCAATACGCACAAATGACTAAAGTGTCAAAACAAGTTGACAGAACCAAACAAAGCTGTATTCTTCTGTTTACAGTCCTGATGCTAAGCTAAGTTAGGCTAACCGTCTCCTGACTGTAGCTTCATAATTAGCGCACAGACCAGTGGTATCGATCTTCTCGTCAAACTCGCCGCAAGAAAGCGAATATTCATATTTCCCATGTAGTGGAATTACCGCATTGATCAATGCAATTTTATCACAGCGCTTCAATTTTTAAATGTTCTTAAATGTCTAATGATCACACACCTTCTGAGAAACACATTTTGATTGATTGTTCAAACTATTATTGGTTGTAGTAGTGATAATTCTGTATTTAAAAACTAACATATTTACGCAGGAATATTTATTGAAGGATTGCTTTTAAACGTGTCTTTAAAAAAAATATTATTACTAAATTGGCTTTAAAGAGCATTATTTAGTGAAGTTTTTAGAAGTTTGATAAATACGTGCCCAGATGTACTTATTATACATGAGTGATAATCGAATGCAATGCAGTTGCCTATAATAATAACAACAACAATAATAATATATAAACAGAATAAACTGTAGTTATACTGTCTCTCTTTGTGTTCATTATTAACAAACATAATTATTTAATATCTCTGTATAATTCTTTTAAAAATAGCATCATCAACCAACAGAGAAGGGGGGGGGGATAGAAGTGAATTATGAATAGGTCCAATAACTCATGTGAAAAGGAGGAAGACAAACAGACAAAGGAACGAGACCAGAGGAAAGATTTCATAGAGCGGAAAGTGCTACAATACAGTATAGGCATTAATATTTTCTCTCTCTCCTATTGAAAACATTCATTTTCAGTTCCTCCCATTAACCTCATATAGTTCATACAGTACTGTTGACTTACAGCTCTGTTGGCTCTTATAAACAACAGCACACCTGTTGCTAGATTAAGGGGACCATACTCATGAAACAGTGAAACAACGTCATAGGCGCCCACAGTCGCACATTTACCTCGATATTTAAGACAAATGGAAACAAACTGAGGATGACATGCAGGGCTTTGCTGCCTCATAAGCCTAATGTTGCACTTAAGTTTCACCACAGTGTCTGGGAGATTAAATAGCTAAGAGATGTGCAACACAAAACAGGCCATTACACTCCTAAAATACTTGCGAAAACAATATTTGCAAACCTAAGATTCAAATACTATATATTAATCATCTAAATTGTCTCCTTTTCTTTTATTGACAGTAACTTGTTTGTCTGCACCACACACTTCTTAGGAAATATTTGCACCAACAGCTTGGAGACAAGCTATAATTGCACTAGATGCACCATTAGCTTAAATTTATATTTATCATGCACTATAAGAACTATGAATGTAAGCAGCTGCGTCGTCTTGTCTGGTTACTACAAAGTGCATCAGCATCAGATATAAAATTTAAGCGAATTTCAAAAGTGTCAGATAGCTGCAACAAACGATATACTGTAAACTATAGCAGACAAAGTTGATGCATGGGTAGATATTGAATGAATTCATAAATAACAGTTTTTAAATAAATCAACAAACACATCATTCATAAATTATGTATCATCTCATCCAGCTCAAATATCCATGTAGCGTACGAACAACCAATCTCAAATAAATACACTGTGTTTGGTTACATTAGACACTCTGTCCGTCTCCATTTGGTGTGTTAAATGTATATTGATCACCCCCTCTAACACCTTTAATCCGTTTGACAGTCTCTCTCAGCAATAATACTATTCTGTAAATCAACTTTATTTTTTTGTTCTTTTTTTTTTTTTTTTAAGAAGAAAACAGGTATACTGTACTTTTATTTGATTTGCAAGACTAAGATGTGCATTTCAATATCCTTAAAACAACAGCGTGGGCCCATTTAGTAGATTTAGTTGTTGGAATTTTTACACACGGTGACCTATAAGCAGCGTCAAATGAATGGTTAATACAAGGAGCTTTGCTTCCCTCACGCAGCTCGTATCTGAGTGTAAATATTAAGCGGTCGCTGTGCTAACAGCAATACTGGGCGTCATTGACAGCTGATTGTATTTGGCATTTGATCATCAGCTGTGATTTTGGTCGTCGTTTCGTGTGTTTGATGGCAGCGGGTTACGTCAGAGCTGTGTGTGTGTGTGTGTGTGTGTGTGTGCGTGTGTGTGTGTGTGTGTGGCTATACACAGTAGGGCCAGCATTGCGGTAGCAGTTTGTGTGCATTCTCAGTGCTCCTACTTCCTCCAAACCATCGAGAGTAGTTAGCTAGCTAATATATGCCATAATTTCCCATCTGTCTGACGCTGTGTGGAGTTACGGCTCCCAGTCGTCGTCGTGGTGCTGCGAGGCGATGATGACTACCACGGTGAGGATGGTGCACAGCACAATGGAGGCGATGCCAACAGCCAGGCTGATGAAGGAGAAGTTGCGTGCCTCTCGGGAGGCTATCTCCGCCGTCACCATGTCCCCTCTGGCTATCGCCGTGCGCACCTACGTGATGCAGGAAGGGAGGGGATGGGTGAGTGGGAGAGTGGAGAAATTAGAAAATATGTTATGTAACAAGAAGATGCACGAGTGGGAGCAGGAGAGAGTCTGAAACACCATGCATGAATCGATTTCACTGCAGCACAGCCTGAATGTGCAGGAAGAGGCCACTCCACGCTACATTAACACACCATAACAACATATACAGCTCAGACCAGTGGGTCCATGCCTTGTCAGCTCAACTTAACTCAAAGCCAGCTGAGCAGGCCCAGAGGAAAAAATCCATTCTATCCCATTGCACCGACAATGGTGCAGTTACGTAATGTGATCTGCTGTGTGCACGTTGGCCAGCGCCGTCTGCCATCACAGAGACAAAACAACAGGCATCACGGAGGTACGAGAGCCACCACACTGAGCCTTCACGCTTCTCACTTCACTCTCAACTTTAGGTGTAATGGTGGTCCACCGACCCAAGAGATATTGTCATGAAATGTGTAATGTTAACTCTTGAGGTTGGCAGTTTCCTCCTGCCGTTTCCCGATTCTGCATTATTGAAAAGTATCGAAAACACAGGGTGTCAGCATCCGTAATAGATGCCTATTTCCTCACCGTTAGGGAGGGGCCGGAGAATTTGGCTGAACTCAAATCCAAGCAGACGCAAGTTTTGACACACAATATGAATTTTGTTCGAAAAATCACACGATTAACGTCATTATGTGTACAATGAGAACAAAAGACATGCTCGTAATGTCTAACAGCCGTAATATCTCAGTTTAGCATGTTAGCATGCCTCCCATTTGCTAGTTACCCACGAAACACAAAGTGTACAACTAAGGCTGATGGAATGTCCTGTACAGAGTTGGACACTATATGAAAACTTAAAGACTTCCATTTTATAGAAATTCATCCTGAGGGAAATGTGATTGCATGACCCAAATTCTATGGAGATTCATCCTGAAACTGGTCGAGGCATTTTACTAAAAATACAAAGGTCAACCTCATGGTGGTGCTAGAGTAAACGTTGAGGGATCACCAAAGGTCAGTAGGATTCATAGTTTGGCCAGTTTCATGGCAATGCCACGTCACTAGCATGGATAAAAAACAAGTCAACCAAGTTACCCCCCCAAAAAATAAATCTTAAAGTGACAAAAATACGTGTGATTTAATAGACTTTTCTACATACTCTACTTTTTTTTTTTGCAAAAAAGGAAAGTAAAATTCTGAAAATAAAATGAAGGGTAAAATGACTTGAGGATGCATTAGCCTCGCAGGTAAAGGCGACATTATGATAAATAATAAAGCTCAAAGATCAAAAGACATGAAGAAGTGGCATTAACCTGCACTGCTTTGATGATCGCAATGATGCCTGTTGGCCAGAGCAGCAGACGGTGGTGAGCAACGGCGATGGGCAGGTAGTCGTGTGGCGGCCGACGGTCCATTAGGGTGATGCTGGGAGGCATTTGCATGGGATGCAATCTGGCCCGTGTGGGATCCCTGGGTGGCCTCCTGAGGCCGGCAAGTAGGGTTGTCCCTGAACAATGAGAGGGGACAGGAGAAGACAGGGAGTAAGTACTAGGGCTTTTTTTCTTTTTAAACAGTAAGAGCTGCTTACAAAGCCCTTTCCACTCAAAAGACACAGGAACAAGGTGACACAGTCAACAAGGAGGACAGCTGAATGAGCACAGCCCCTGTTGCATACATTAAAGAGTCGTGCATGTGGGAGTTTTATCAGCAGCGTGCCCGAAAACGTCTAAAACCCTATTATTAATTTGTAGGAACTAGCCTGCAAGATCGTACAGTGCGGATTTTGCTCTTGATAACATTTTTCCTCAAACCCTCCTACACAAGAACGTATGCAATATAAATTATACTGCTGGGGATTTTAAATATTAATTTAATTTGAAGCGACTGGCGAGGTGGAGAATACTAAACCACTAATCTTGGTGGTGAAACTTGTGGTAGCAGAGAAGCACTTTCGGTGGTTTGATGACTCACAATCACATTCTGGGGCCTAAGTTTGCCCACTATCAGTTTCCCTTAGGGAGCAGTGTGAATGGATTCACCTACCGTGTAATGGGCAGCTATATTAAACATATATATTGTCCAAAAGTGAAGCAATAAAAAGGCACAGAAGGCATCTATTAATGATCTTGAGAACTGGTTCACAAGCTGCTTTTAAACCAAAGCAGACTCACATCAGCTCGTCTCAGGTTCCATGTTTATGAACTGAGAGCGGTTTAGCCGAAGACTGACATTCAATTTTCACCATTGTCAATCTTTCATTGTTATTTTGGGAATTTGACGCCTTTAATAGAAAGCCACCAGCAGAGAGTGACAGGAAATGAGGGGAGAGAGATAGATGACATGCAACAAAGGATGTGAATTTGGGATTTTCCGGCTTGTGGTCGACACCTTAATCCTGATCCCGGGAAATGTAATTTATGAATTACAGGGGGCATCGGGACGGTGTGACCCCCCCTAACTGGAACCCCAGACAACCGGTTGATTGGTTAAAACATGTATCCTTCCTAACTGTAATCAAATATTGCAATATGTTTTTCATATTCATGCCTGGAAGAATGTTGTAATAAGATTCCAGAAAGCGGACCATACCATTGCTGAACCTTGACCTTAGTTGAACATCTTGTCTGCCTGCCTCTTTCCCATCATTGCAGTGGCTCGCAGCCTACAGAAAGTCTATGCCGGCGTGCGCTGCACAAGCCAATGCCTTGTATATCGCTCGTAGGATAATAAATAAATAGCAGTGTTGCTGTATTATAGCCTATACTTTGTGGGAGAAGCGGTTGTGTGGTACCTGCGCCATGAGCTGGGGTAATGGATTTGATTTATCTTTATCTACAGACTGCAGACTGTACTGGGTTTCCTTAACACCCTGCAGAAAAAGTTGCTCCCTCCACTATTGGATATTGTATATTTTCACACTCTGCATCCCTGAGCCACAGACAGACCATCATACTGTCATATCCTGTTGTTTTCAGTCTTCGTGTCCTATACGTGTACCACTTTGAATTACCCAGTGTCATACAGTTAGCCTTAACTTCATACACAGGGAAGCAATGCAGCATCCCCGTCAAAAAGCCTGGTGCTCACGCAATAGATGTGTACGTTATATAAAAGCCCATCTATTCAATTCAATTCAGTTTATTTTGTACAGCCCAAGAGGGCTTTACAATCTGTACACATACGACATCCCTGTTCCAGGACCTCACATCGGAGCAGGAAAAACTTTAGACATCTAAAGACAAGTAACACAAATCAGCTTAGCCTATGTGCTTTGCATTGATACTGTGTGTGGAATTAGTGTATTCTGTGAATATTCTACTGTATGTGTATGCATTTGTCTATTCCTAATAACAATCCTCCCAAAATAAGTAGATAAAGCCACATCAACCAGGTCAGCTGTGACGGTCACTGCTGCAAACATTTTCTTTGATCTCATTAAAGGAAAAATTCACCTAAAGTTGTCAAATATCATATCAAGCGTGTAATGTAGCAACATGTTAACTCAAGCAAATGCATAGATTGCTCAAAACGGAGTTTGACATGATACAAATAGTTTCCGGTCATTTTGTACTAAAGAAAGGGAAAACAGAGAGAAAGCACTGTTCAATCTAACCGGTAACAACAACACTTTTCTTTCAAAGAAATTCCCCTAGCAATCAGTAGTGGTAAGGATGGAAAACCTGACTGGTGAAAAAAGACTGGTGTAATTCTGCGGCAGGCGGATGTCAGACCTGTGAAATCTTGAAAAGCACTTTAACCGTCTCTGACTCACCGATGCCATGGGGTAGACCGGTACATAAGCTGTGCAGGGCTGCAGCTGAAGCGGGTAGCCCGGGTGGAGGTATCCTACAGGGGCGTGAGACATGGTGCCTCCGGGGCCCTGGGTCTGGACCGTGTAGCCCTGCGGGGCACCCTGAGGACCCAGCGGGCCGCAGTGGAACTGGGTTTCTTGGAGATATCCGTCTGAACCCGGAGGAGGGGGTGGAGGAGGGTAGTTGGGCTGGCTGCCCGGCGCCGGCTGCATGTTGGGGTGTTGGGGTACGTTCGGGTCTTGCGGGCCGGAGAGGTACGGAGGAGGCTGCATGGTCTGACGGCCAGAGGCATCGAGACCTGGGAGATGATGAAGAAGAAGAAGGAGGGAGGATAAGAAAAAAGCAGGTAGGAGAGAAATCACAAATAGAAAAAGCAGAGGAAGGACAATAAGAGAAACAGGTGTTGTGAGAGCATGTTATCTAACTCAAGAGCCGTTACACGTTTGTCCGCATGTTGAATGTAATATGTCTTATCTCACTGTTGAAGGGGGAAGGGGACCATTACACAGACCACAGCTCCTCAACAAGACTTCAAACAGCATACAGTGATTGACATTTTCACCTCCAGAGAAGAAAGCCCCCCCCCCCTTCAAAAGCGATGTTTATTATCAGTCAGAGATGTGGCATTTCTGAGATGGAAAAGTTCCTCTGATGGTGTGTCTGTCTGTCTGAAGCATCCTTCTGCCTTTGAACACCCCGTGCTCACGCGCCTGCTCCCTTTGTGTTTGTTTAACATTGAAAGTGACTGATGGGGCGTCGTGTTCTCGCAGCAGGGACGTGGCCGCGGGTATGGTAATCCACTTTGACGGGGACATGAAGAGGGAGGAGGGAGAGAAGATGGAGGCCGACGGAGGTGAGGACGGAGGAGCAAGGATTCGATGGGACGAAGGGAGGAGAGCAGGAGGCAGTCGGAGAACCGAGCAGCTGAGTGATGAGGGATGACGACTTGTGCTCGAGGACCGGCTTTACATAACAGTCCCCGACTCTGTCACAAGCAGGAAGTGGACCAGAAACAGACAAGTGGGGGAAAGGACCGAGCACGAGGGAAGGGACACCTTTAAAAGGGCAGCTTGGCGAACATGAGAAACAAAGTGCATGTTGGTGTTTCTCCATTTAAAGGTTACTCAATCCGGAGTCTGTCAAGATAGGACTAAACACAAGGAAGAAGCGAGGGCGTGGTGGATTTTCACTTATAAAAGATGTGACATGAGAGAGTAAAATGTCAGAAACATCGGCTTTAAGCAACACCTGTGATACTTGTTCAGTAGGTGATGCAGCAGGTATTTCCACTAAAAAAAGGTACCTCATTCACAAAAAAGCCAAGCTGTAGGTGTGGGCTACCACTATAGCTTTCAGAATTGAAATGGATGGATGAAGGCCATTAGTATTCACAAACAGATATCAAGCGTCATTATTCAAAGTAGTATGACTCATTTATATGTTTTTAGAGGTAATCTAACATTTGCTCCTCACTTTTTGAAACTAAAACAGCAAGTTTATGATTGATAATTGCATCGCTAATTACAATTGTACTGGTAGTAAACTGTTTCCCCCCCACTGTGTCTAACTTGCGGCCCCTACCGGCTGGGGGTGAGGTTTGAGTAGTGAGTGAGGCGTCAGCAGTCAATCAATGGCCTGGTATCAAACCGGTGTTATGAGAAAGTGTCAGTCACGGAAAACCCACAAGAGGTCCTCGAGCATGCAGCCATGAGCACCCAAAATATAATGCAGTTTGGCGCAGCAGTGGGCAAGATGAGCTGTGGACAGACACAGAGATACACAGAGATACTTTTCTCACAGGAGACATTATGACTTGCAGGAACAGCACACAGTGTTTCTAATAACATAGTTGTTGAGCCAGCATGCGCAATACTGAGCATATTGGGACCGAAAAGTAATGAATCCCCTTCAATGTTAAACGTATAGGCCTACACACCAGTTCGAGATTACTTTATTTATACAGACCAAATGTGTGAAAAGTCTATGTATTAGACATCTTGTTGATGGTAAGTGATTGGTAGAAAGGTTGTGTGCGTGTATATAGATACACATAGTATATATATATATATATATATAGGTTTTTTTTAAGACATCCGTGGGGACAAAATGATAACTTGTACCTGTATTCTGCTCTTCTGGACAGTAAGAATTAACACTGAAGGTTTTCATCTGTTTCTCCCATGGTGATGGAAGCAGCAGGGGGAACCATGACAACTGAAAGCCTATCATTTTAAATATACAATACTGAGCTTCACTAAACCAAAAGCATCCCTCCTCAGACACCTGCAAGGTATCATATCCCTAGAGTATTTAAATAGGGACAACAGTGTTGTGCATCCTCATGAATAACATTACACTGTAGACCAGGTGTTGTTCTTTTAATAGCATCGATAATGGATTACACATGTTCGATGGCGCTAGGTGTTCAGCCCAAACTGCAGTCTTCTGTACAGTCTGCGCTTTACAGCAACAATGGCAACTTTATGCGTCTTTATGACCTTTATTTCTTTTATTCTTTCCCGGAAAGCCGCTGAGCTCCTTCATCAGCGGGCGCTTTAACGTCCTAAAACAATGGACGAGAGAAAATAAATAAAAATAGAATGACGAGACGAAATAGCCTTTTTTCTTTTGTGCACCACTAGGATTATTATTAATCAAGGCTGTTAAACATGCGCAAGCGGTGCACGCGCAGAGGACACCCACACGGATGTCCATAGTGAGAACGGACGTAGCCCTTTCTCTAATGATGATAATAAAACACAGAGGAATGGAAAAATAACAAGGACGACGAGAATTAATTTCTACGGCCGCCTGCTATGTACATATCATTAAAAGTCGTATTTTTTAAAAGCACAAAATAAACAAAATAACCCCGAAAATACAATCACTTTGAACTCTATTTAGCAGCATGGATTAAAATAAAGAGGCCCCGGGGTGCTTTTTCCTCCCCAGGCTGAACCCACACAGCGGTGCAGCATCCTACAGAAACAGCGCTGTGCAGCTAAATAACGGATAGATATATTGACAACAGGGGGAGCTGGAAAACAAATCTCGTCAGCCCGATACATCCACGGATGAAACAAAGCGAAGTCCATTCAAAAAAAAGAAAAGAACAAAAAAAGACCGAATTCTGAGATCTCAATGGTGTTAAGAAGTGGCTCAATTAGGCGGCCAATTAGGCTTCAACATACGCCATATTTAAACACAATTCAAACAGCTCACCGTGTTTTTCCGACGACATGCCTTCCGAGCGTCTGTCCTCCCTCCTGTGATGTATTTTTACTCCAAGCTGATGCTGAGAACACACAAATCCCTCCTTTCGTGCGCGATGAGGAACTCAGTCCAAACAACCCATCCTCAAGATGTCTTCATCTTCAAAAAAATGAAAAACCCAAACACCCACGGGTTTTTTATAATAATAATAATAATAATTTCAAGAGTTTCCTTTAAGCAAACCCGAACCACTCTTCCAGCAGTCAGTATCCCCCCTTCTGCCCTTTCGCTGTGCGGCTCCTCTCTAACGAGGTTTCTCCGGTAACGCGTCGCCGTACATTGAATTAATCAGACACAAAGCTATCGTTGTCTTAAAGTGACAGCACTGGAGGGGGGTGGGGGGCTGCACTGTGCTGGAGCATCCCATCACAGCTCGACAAAGAGCCGCAGATGTCTTTCCTCACGTGACATTTCACCACCTCAGTGTTTAGTCTCATGCACATTATCCTCAGATGGCAGCGTTTCTCCATGAGGTATTTGCAGGATGTCACCCCGCCCCCCCCCCCCCCCCCCCCTCTAGAAAACCTCCCCATGGAGAATAACTGGTAATGATGTAGGTAGCCAAACATTTCCAAACATCTGTCATTTTCATTTCTACAAATACCTGCGACAAACACCACGTTTTTTGGAATAAGGTTTTTTACATTTTTTTTTATTACTGTACAATAAATTACAATCCAAATGTTTTCATGTTCATTCCCACGTTTCGTACTTTGGTCTGGTTGGTTTAAAAACATTCCCTTCTGCACGGGCGGGAATTTTCATGTAAACATTGACATGTTTTGTAGGCACATACAGCACTTGTTTGACGTCTCCACCGTCTCTCTACGCCGCCCACATGTAGCTCCATCTGCCTCGCACCGTTCACACAGAGAAGCACTAATTCACCCCTCCGTCTCTCAGTGGGTGTAGAGGGAGGCTGTGAAGACGATGTCCCTGCGGATGGCCAGGGAAGCCTTCTCCATCTTGCTGCCCAGGACGGAGTCTCCCACGATGCGGGCGGCCTGTCGCACCTCCTTCAGCACCTCATCCAGGCGCTGGATGCAGCGGACCACCGTGCCCTCCTGGACGTCCGTCAGCTGGGCGATCTCGGCGAACGGCTGTGGCGATGAGGGCCGGAGAAGAAGAAGATGCAACGCAAGCAGGAAAAGAGTTGAGGGAGGTAAAAGTTGAGCATACGTCCAGAGGGAAACATTCAGAGTGCGTCTTTACGTTGCGTACTGCTGCACAGTATTTGAAAACAATAACACCATTACAGTTTATAATAAAAAAATATTTAGACAGCCAAAAATAGTCTAAACTTTACACAGTATACTAAGAAACAAGCAGCCTTAAGTAATAATCGGTAGATTATTTGATGAAAACAATTGTTAGTTTTAATCTCAATTCATTATCTTTAATAATGACCTTTGATCCCATGCCTTTGCATTAACTCTTATTATAATGAGTGGTCTTGTTAGCTGGATTCTACACACATTGTTATCGGGCCTTAACATTAAAATATCAGGTCAAAGGTCACCTGTGGCTATATGCTAGCTTGCTTGAGAGGGCAGGAAGAGGCAAAGTGAGGTGACCTTTCGGGTTTAGTTAAGGGACTCGCAGGATCCGTATTAAAGAGAAGAGCTCAAAATCGATGCAGAAGGGGCCGAGATGTCCTGAATCCTATAATTCCCATAATGCCGAACAGCAAAACTCGTTAGACCCTCCCTGCCAGGTAAAAACCTACGTCCTTTAAAAACTCCAATCTCCAGTTTGTAACAAGGCCTCTGGAGAGCTCCTTTGAGAGCCACATAACTAATCTAGGTATGTAAAAAAACTAAACTTTTCTCATACAGACAGAGATCACACGTTAATGCCAGGTGAACAATAAACTGTAAAAAAAACTCACCATGCCTCTGGCCCAGCAGTACACCACCTCCGTCAGGCCAAACTTGAACTGGCCGACAAACTCCTCAGCCGTCTGTGGTATCCCACATTCCCTTTGCAGCTCTCCGATACGTTTGGCCACTGACAACACCCGATCGATGCCCTAGAAGAAAGATACAGAGAGAGAGAGAGAGAGAGAGAGAGAGAGATAGAGAGAGAGAGACCAGAGAGAGCGAGAGAGAGAGTTAAGCCCAAAGAGATTTTAGTAAGCCCTTAAATGCTTCACTCTCTCACCTATTGGTGATGTTCAAGAAATCTGTTTGACAAACCGTGCCGTGCCGTGCCGTGTCTACAGAGCTCGGGACATCACTAATTCAGGCCTTCATAAAGCACTTTCATGTACCGGGGGGCCGCCCATCACACACACTGACACGGCAGAGGCGTATTCGACAAGGGGCAGATGAGTGAATTAATAAGTGAGAGAGTGACCGGGATGAGTCAGGTGAAGTGCCCTTATTTTTCTTTCTGCAGGGAGTGTGTGTGTGTGTGTCTGTGCATGAGTCACCCACTGAGAAGGCGAAGTCTGTACAGTATGTCAGTACACACTCGTCACTTTGACATCCGGGCTTTTGGCGTCAATACAAACAAGAGTGAGCCACTTCCTCCTTACCTCCTGCAGTGTGCTGGTGATGTGCGGCTCCACCTGGGTTTTCTGCGTGAAGACCAAGCAGGACAGCAGGGCGGCGCTCTCCTCGGGCGCCAGCGGGCTCAGGACGTTCTCGAACAGCAGCTCGGTCAGCAGCAGCTCGTGGCTGCTGATCTGACAGGCCACGCGGCCCTTAAGCTGCACCGCCCCGCTGCTGTCGACGTACTGGAGGGACTGCAGCACCTGAGGTGGATCAGCGAGTCAATAAAAAAAATAAACGTTTGTGGGCCAGACTGAATCAAATGAATTGACAATCCATTGTTAATTTAAGTAATTCAGCAATCACAAATTACTACTAATAACTTGTTCAAGTTTTCTTCTTCTTTTCTTACTCAAACAGGGAGGTTGCACTTAATGTTCTGCATCTTAACCCCTGAGTCACAGACAGAACCAGCAGTTTAAAAGATATCAGCCCACTGTAATGGTGATTGATGTAGGACTTTGTGGTAATATGTAATAATGTATTCAGGTTAAGCTAAAAGCCTAAACGCATTTTCAAATTGACAGAATTAGGACTAGAAAGTGACCTTATTTTGAAAGATATACAAATTTTAAAAAACACCCTGACAGAAACGGGTCACGACAGCGAATCAAACGTCTGATCCAAACCTTGATCCTCTGGTGGTATTCAGGCAGCAGAGACAGAGACTGGTCTGACACCAGGAACAGCAGCCTGTCCAGCTCCTCCTGCACTTTCATCCTCTCCTCGACCCGAGCAAACTGACACACACACACACACACACACACACACACACACACACACACACACACACACACACACACACTTAACTTGAGTATACAACAGCAATACTGCAGCACTTGACCTGATTTCAGTGCAACAAAAAAAATAAAGATCCAAGACAGGAAACATTGCCAATTGTACTCTTATTGACGGCACAGAATCGTCTCTTGGTGAATATTAGATAAACCCACTGAGGCCAATTACTGTATACTAACAGCTTGCACTGCATTAACCACCACTTTAAAATAAAGGACGCACGAAAGTGTGAGAGGAGACAGTGATACGCAAATAAGAGCTTTTTATCTTGCGAAGTAACGTGAGAGCTCTCGTCTGTGTGTGTGTGTGTGTGTGTGTGTGTGTGTGTGTGTGTGTGTGTGTGTGTGTGTGTGTGTGTGTGTGTGTGTGTGTGTGCGTGCGTGCGTGCGCAAGAAGGCTTTAAACGGCGCGGTGCACCCGTGAGACGGTGATGAGCAGCAGCTATGAGCCTGTATGGGTAATTATAGAAACCGCTGGCTTCGATTCTCGCATCTTATCAACAAGGCTGCCACGGAAGACAGGATGCACAAATGCGAAAGCAGAACCATTGTGTGCGGACTTGGATGTTACTACTGTGAACGAGAGGAGAAATGATGGAAGGATGAAAGGAAACCGATGCTGTGAGAAATGAAGAGGCATCAAAAGGGGGGTCGATTGTCTTATGTAGGGGTGTGATAAGCTGCATAAATGTGCAATTGCTGCACAAAAGAATGTGATGTCTTATATTAACGGTGAAATTAAATGCCTCATCATCTGCATACTGAATATTAAAAAAGAGGTATTTCTTAGCGGTTAAACAACACGACACACACCTGCTCTGCGAACGTGGGCGAGTGGATGCAGTTGAACTCTCTGAGGCTGTCCTGCAGCACGCGGCGCCTCATGGTGTCCTCCACCACCTCCACGCTCTTCAACTGGAGGTCGTTCACAGGGTCGAGGGTCGCCATGCTGCTGGGGTTGGCCTCTGCCAAGCGCAGGAGCTCCTGGGTCGCCGTGGAGATGGCTTGGCCGGGAGGGTCGAGTCTGAGGGACGACAGGGTGAAGAGGATGATGCAAAAAGAGGGGCGCAAGAAAGACCGCCTCCTTTTTGACCGACAGTGCTTGGTGGTCGGATAGAAAGACATAAATAAAGAATGGAAAATTTAAAAAAACACAACGGATACCCAAAACAAACAAATAAACACACTCAAGGGAGAAAGTAAACAAAAGCTCCAAATCATTTGCCTTAAAACCTATCATTTATATATATATATATATATATATATATATATATATATATATGTGTAGTTCAAAGAAAGCCTACGTCAACCAATCAATTTACATTGTATAATGTAAATATAAATATATGGGCCGGCTTATGCTTGTTTATAGACTTAAAGTTGCCCCGAGTAGTTTCCTTGTATACAAGCTAAAAGTTATGTTGACATTGGGCGTTTCACAGCTAAAGGCATTTGGTGTTTTTCCTAAATAAAGACATCAACCAAAGCTCTCTCACACACCTGAATCGTGGCTGCTGCCTCTTGTTGTAGTTGTCGATGATCCTGTCGGGAATCACTTTGAGGGTTTTCACTGTGATGGCTGAGACGTCCTGAAGCGTCAACTTCTGCACCGTGTGGCTGCAGGGGCCTGACAAAAACACAAAAGAGCAAAGGGAACCATCGCACATGCTTGTACTTCCCTGCTCCGTGAAATAACATGGCTGGAATGCGCCGTGTCGGCCGGCCAACCTTCGGGTATGAAGAGAGCAATGTTGAAGAGGTGAGGGAAAGCGGTGTTGTTTCCTTTTCCTCCCTCTTCCTCGTTGCCCTTCTCGCAGAGCACGAGAGCCGTGAAGGTGCGATTCACGGCGTCACTTGACACCTGGCGTGGGAGAGAAGACGGGAGAAGACGTCAAGGGTGTCGTGGTCAAGAACATGCCCCACAGGCTGAGGGCGTGCAGGTGAGATGATATCGACACTCTAATGAAGGTCTTTGTGTGTGTGTGTGTGTGTGTGTGTGTGTGTGTGTGTGTGTGTGTGTGTCAGTCATGTGAAGGATGGGCGATCCATTCGACTTCAATGTCGCCTTTTGCTCACTGTATGCTGGAGCGTGAGCAACGGGCACGCTGGGTGTCGTCTCCCAGAGTGGTAGGTTTACACAAAATGTCATGTTTTTTTATGATTTTGATTTATGTAAAAAAAAAAATAGTAATCTCTGTTTCATCTTCCGTCCTGAACACGTATCCCATTTGCCCAAATGTTCTTCATCTGTTTGCTCTACTTTCATTAAAATTGTCTTTAAAATAAAGATCAAAGGCACCACCGGCAGAAAGTAGAACTCCACCAGGAGCAACAACTTTTAGTTGGCAGATTGCTTATTAATCTCTATCTCATAATGCAAAAGCAGGCCAAAAAACAACAGCAATGACACATTAAAATACACTACAGCAACAAACAAAAAAAACACACACAGACAAAAGGATTGCCACTTAAAATTAAATTATATTATAAGTATTGAGAAGCGACTCAACAGAATTGAACAGTCTAATTAATTTATTTCGATGTTTGTTATTCAATGTTTAATGCAGCCATCTACGCCAGGTCCAAAAACCTCAATGGGATTTAGCTGGCTGAGTAAATATTCAATAAATAAACTACCAAGCTAGAAACTCTCCATTCAGTACTGCAGTATATTTCACACACACAGTATGTTAACTTTAAATGTCCCTATAATATAAATAACTGTCATTTCGGGCTTCACTGCTTGATATTTTCACTTTTTTTAGAAAGCAGTTAAGACCTGGATGTGTGATGACTTCATCTGCTGCTACTCATCAATACCACCATGAAAACACAAACACACACACACACACCTACCTGTAGGATAACTCCCAGGGCGTTGAGATGCTGCTTGTTGTTCACCAACACAACTCGACCCACAGACAGAGCTTTCAGCCCGTTGACAGACTCCAGAATAGCGCGCTGAAGCCAGAGACAGCGGGGTGAAAATGTAGCAAGCGGCAGATTGAAGCTGTATGAATATGATCTTTGTTGTGCGTGTATGTGTGCGTGTACCTGGAGGGCCTCGGTGGTGGTTCGTAGCTCCGTCACCGTGTGGTAGTAAGGCAACATGTCCGACAGCTGTCCTTCTGTGTCCAGAGGAGGCAGAGAAGACACCATCTGCTTCAGCTGGCTGATCCTCTTCTCTTGGGTCTACAGCGGGAGAAGAAGACTCTGGGAAATGGCAAGACAGAAGAACGAAGAGGACGCTCCTCTTCCGTCTGCATGTATAGTTTCTACGTTGTTAACTTCAGCGATGAACCTTACGTTTCCCATCAAACACGATTGGGCGTGTTCTGCACGTTACCTGAGTGTCCCTGTGGTTCTCTGAAAAGCTCCTCCTCATCATGTCGGTCACCCGCAGGGCTTCGACCCGCAGCAGGTTGAGGATCATGGTGTAGGTCAGTCTGAACTGGGACTGGAGGGTGGTGGGTTTACCCTGAGCAGGACAAAGAGGACGATGTCAACAAATGAAGAAAGAGAATACACAAATAACACTTCTCTGAAATCATTTTCCAGGATCATTGTTGGTCTTTACTTGGGAATATCAGATTTGTCCTTTTTTTCATTTAGTTTTCCTGCTGGTCTGCTATGCCCCTTTTGTATTTCCTGTTGTATGTTAATGTAGTAGCTGACAGGAAGTAAACCTGGACCAAAATGTTGCCCGTGACAACAGAATGGCAATGAAGAGGTCTCTAGCGATCAAATGAAACAACTTTCCCATGTATATACATTCACATTCAAGAGGATAACAGCTCCTATTAGAGATGAAGGATAATTATTTCTGCTGAAGAGCACATTGAAATCCAAACATTCCTCCCCAAGTGAAAGTGAGCCCACTCAATTCAATAACCCAGCATGCAACACTTTGATTGAAACACAGCCAAAGTAAACGGATGGCTCTGCTTTAAGGAGGTTATACACATTTTTAAATATTGACCTGCAAAAGGAGATTTATTATCACACCAAATGATACATTACATAAATTCATGGGTGAGCCTCACCAGCATCATGACATGCAGGTCTGCCATCTCGTGAACTCCGGCTTTACACAGAATGATGACGGTGCCTGTGGGGTCCAGACCTCTCCTGCCTGCTCTGCCCGCCATCTGAATATACTCGCCTGAAGGAGCAAGTTCAGAACATAAAAGAGACATCAGCGGTGCCGTTGTTTCCCCTCAACTCCGATTCATCCTCCGGAGGATGAAAGAGCATAATGCACATTCGCTCAGATTAAAGAGAGGCAATGCAGGCAGAGACGGGGAGAGACAAACCTGGCAGCAGGTTTCTAAAGCCGGTCCCGTCGTGTTTCCTGATGCTGTCGAACACCACAGTCCTGGCGGGCATGTTCACTCCCATAGCAAACGTCTCGGTGGCAAACAGCACCTGGCGAGACGAAGGGGAGATGCAGGAGGATTCGTTAACCATCTCCAGCCAACGTGTATTTGGAGATTATGCTCGAAGTAACAGATCAACAGGTTTGCTATTCTGAATGGTATTTCTTGCAGTTCTGATGTCTTTTCTCCTTCTTGCTGTCGTTTTGATGCGACTCACCTTCACGAGACCTCGCGAGAAGAGCATCTCAATGACCTCCTTCAGGATCGGCAGGATCCCGCTATGATGGACTGCTATTCCCCTCTTCAACAGGTCCCTCATGACCAAGATCTAAACACGGCATGAGGAGGAGTTAGCGGCACATTGTGTGGTTGACTTTATTGTTAATGCAGCTTTAAGGCACGATATAGATACCAGACTTTAAATAGGAAAGTGAAAGGTGATGCACAAGGTTTTGTCCATTTCAGGTTTTTAGAGGTAATGGGCTTTTGAGGTTTGTATAGCTGACAGAAGTGAGAACAGTGAGACTGAACCATAACAGTAAGATTGCGGGAAAGAAAACCAGAACAATGAGCTGAAAGAAACTAAAATGCTCTGTAGAGCTGAGGGGAACTGCAGTTATGTGTGGGTTTGTTACTACAAGCAACCCCTTTAACATTACATATCATAAAAAATATTGATGAGTGCAGCCGTAAGTCACAGTGGGAAAGCTGGTGAGCAATACTTTTGGTCCATAACACATTAGTTACCAGGTGCAGTGTACGTAATATCAAAAAAGAGAATCTTTTCCTTCCTGTGTGATCATTAGATTGAACCTCGGGGAACTGTCTGACTCAAATGACCATTAAATATTAATATTCTCCACACATCCCTTCATAATAAAAGCGTGAGGGCTGAGCAGATTGGTCTTTACCTGAGGCAGCTGTCGGTCTCCTCCGCGGAGGCGACTCACACTCTTCTGGAAGAAAGAGTGAATCTCTGCCTTTTCTATGGAGGTGGTCATGTCCATGGAGTCCAGCGAGCGGGCATTGTCGTCACACCGCGTCCGCGAGAAGGTGAACGCGACCACCGGCGTCTGCTGCCGCTTGGACAGGAAGTGCAGGAGAGTGAGCCACACCGATCGGTCCTGGAGGGGGGAAGAAATTGCAGGGAGGGATGAGAGCATGAAGCAAGTGGGTGTTGTTGTCAGAAAAAGCTAATCAAAAAGCAGTGAGGTGACCGAAGCGAAAGGAAGGAGATTACCTGACTAGCTGTGGTGTTGTGAGAAGTACTCTTCGTGCCAAATGATTGGGCGTGTTTGCTGGTGCGCTCCTTCTTGGCATCGACAGCCGCGTAGTACCTGAACGACAGATCGCAACTTCCTTGATGAGAAATCGCTTACTTAGACTGTAACGACCATCTAGTGGAGCGCCGCACAACTTTCTCTTCGTACCCTTTAGTGAGGAAGTTTCCTGTAGGGTCCAGCAGCAGGAACATCTCTTTCTGAGTCTTGGTGCTGTTCCCGGTGTACAGATAATGCTCCAAAGGCACAGGTCTCTTCATAGTGCTGATCACGTAGATATTCTTCTTCTTTATCCGACTAGGATTACCGAAACGGATTGGGGAGCAAAGGAAAGTGATCACGAGATACAAAAAGGCAATTAAAGTGAGCGTGGCTCTTATTTTGACAAATGCACCCGAATATCAAGTGCATGCACCTACCCGATCCAGTTGCTAAACTCCACGGCGTTCGGCACAGTGGCGCTGAGGAGAATGATGCTGACGTGATCGGGAAGCATGATCAAAACTTCTTCCCACACGACCCCTCTCTAAGGGGAAAAAAAACAAAGGGGAGGTAAAAGAAGAGAGGAAAACAGTTACTCTCGACTTCAACAGGGAAATCCGATAAATGATAGATTTGGGTTGTCCCTGACCTCGGCGTCGTTGATGTAGTGAACCTCGTCAAAGATCACCCACTCCAAGTCCCTGATGACCTCCGAGCCGTTGTAAAGCATGGACCTGAAAGAGAGAAATAAACCTTAAAAAAAACGCCATTTCGATTTGTGAATAGAATAGAATATCTAGAACAAAACAGCCCGAGTACCGGAGGATCTCGGTGGTCATGATGAGACACGAAGACTCTGGGCTGAGCTGGACGTCGCCCGTCAGGAGGCCGACATCTCCAAAGGTGGTTTTAAAGTCTCTGAACTTCTGATTGGACAGGGCTTTGATGGGAGAGGTGTAGATGGTCCTATAAAAAGAGGAAAGAAGAGTTGACACCGTTAAGACACTTGGGAGTCCGACATTGTATATACTACATTCCTCACTGTTCCCATCTCTATGGAGAAAGAAAGTACAACAAACTGAAGGGAAAGCCCTTCAGAATAACAGATACGCAGCATAAACACTATTATTTATGAGCAGAGCACAACTCCCCTGCGGGTTTGAGGCTACACCCTCCACAATGGATGTCACTCCACTTCTCCAAGCCCTTTATCTCACAGGTCCCTTTCATATTACCCCAGTAAAAACTTCAAACTGCTGTCTTTGACTTTTACTGAAAGTGTGCACAGCGAGGGAACGGGGAAAATTGAGTTGTGATAACAAGCACACACCTTGTCATGTGTTTCTGGGAGAGGGCGATGGCGTATTCGGCCACCACTGTTTTGCCAGCTGATGTGTGAGCGGCTACAAACACGGAGTCGTGAGCCTCCAGCCTCAGCACAGCCTGTTTCTGGAAGATGTCCAGCTCAAACGGCCACTGGAGCAGAGACGGGGCGGAGAAACACATCAGTTGTCGCACGGTGCTCAGCAGATTGTCATGCGATGATTCATCGCGTACACAGAGAAACACGGGGAGAACAAATGAATAGGGAGGGTCGGATGAGTGATGTTTTGAACTGACCGTATATCATGTTTTATTAACAGGATGATTTCTAGAATACCAACCTTGAAAGCTGGGTTGGGAATGCGTTTATAGAAATCATCGCAGGGTGCATTTATGTTGACGGGGATGGCCCAGTTCTTATTTTCCACTGGGTTCTCTTTTGGCTTTGACTTCTCGTCTTTTCCTCTCTCTGACGGAGTCGAGGATGACACAACATCCTGGAGACAGAGGAGGAGAACCATATCTCAGTGCAGTTAATGTTTAGCCAGAGGCATAGTTGAAATTTAGTTTGAACATATATTGTACTACTGTGATTCATAAGGACTGCATGACACTGGTTGATTTTCAGTTTGCAAAAAACTACTATGTTTCTGCACCACACTTTTTATATCATAATGCAAACATCAATTGTAACTTTAACTGTACATATTCTGATGAATCTCATACTTTGTAGGTAAAAATAAATACACCACAAATATGTAAAACTGTACGCGCCATTTCTAAATTTAGATTATTCCACACACTTTGTAGTTTGTACTCCGCAATAGTTTGTTTTTGTGGACTGTATTTTCATTTCTTTCTTTGGTGCATTTAAGTTGTCAAGTTACCTTTGGTGCAGTCTCATCACAGAACAATCATAAATCAACCACCAGCAATGTCCTCCATGTCACCGCATCTCTTTTCAAAACTATTACATTTACGTAACATAACATATACATTGCTATTTTTGTATTTCTACAGTGACCCCATACTGAGATATCCCTTTTAGTGTGGATTGTCGTGTCAGAGAGAAGAAAACTAAACAAATTGCAGCACCTTGACTCCCAGGTCTTCAAGGCTGTTGGTTCTGGGTAGTTTGGGAGCTTCCTCACTTTCTTTGCCCTCCTCCTTCTCCTCTGCCACAGGTTGCAAGTCAGTGATGTCATCCAATGTGGACAGGAGGGACATGAGGGTGACCTCCGCCTTTGCTATTTTGGCATCTTCAGGATACACATTCAAAACAAAATTATTATTAGAATTATCTTAGTAAGGCCTGGTGAATTTATTTTTGTATATGAAAGTATGATATCTAACCTTTGTCAGTGAAGTCCATTCCGACTTTAAGTCCAGGCGGGACTCTGAGTAAATCTACAAGAGAAAAATAACAAATTCAACCATAAAGAGCTGCAATAACAACAAAAGCCTCACCCCTTTTTTTTAACAAAATGGAAGTAAAAAAGAAAAGAAGAAAAAAAATCACCATTCTCAAAGTCTATGTCCTCCTCCAGAACAGATTTCTTCTTGATTTGGTCCAGAGTGAGCTCTTCCATTCCTCCTGTAAGGATAACCATCGCAACAAATATATTAAAAAGACAAGATGAAAACCGCTTACTTGCAATTACTGAAGACGAACCGCTTTGAATTAATCTATCTCACCAGGGCGGAAGGGATAGTTGGTGTTGCTTCCACGAAGGCTCTCTGACGGAGGCCCAGGTTGGCGTTGTAATGAAAGCGAGTTCTTTGCCGACAGGCCAGTGTTCTCCAGTAACACCTAGACATAGCAGACCCAAAACACAACGGATGCTTTCTCTTGAACTGTATTGGGTGGATTCTTCAATAATATAGTTATACCACAACATCTTCTTTTCATTAAGATCCTTTCTGTTACAGTTTTTTTAAACAGGATGGCATTATCTCATAATCATTATGTTCGAAGAAAATAGTAAAACATGACCACCGCAATTTTCTAAAGTGCAAATTTACATATTGAAATTCCTTTTGTCATCTAACAGGCAGTTCACAACTCAAAGATAGTCAGTTTGATTACATGGGCGAAGAAAAATGTCTGCAAACAATCACATCCGAGAGGCTGGAGCACATATTCACTTAAGGAATGACTTAAAAAAATACAATACTTGATTCTCAAAAAGGTTGCATGTTCAGCTCTAGATGCTTTAATCAGTGCAGTCCAGTGTGACGAGTGGGCCGTTGTGTTTGTGAGCTACCTCTGTGAAGTCCAGCAGCATCCCTGTGGTTGGATCTCTGACAACGGAGACGCCGGAGTGAAGTGCAGACGGAGTGCAGTTGATTAAAGAGTCAACATTAACTTCTCTCTGAGTCACCCTGGTGAAGACGACAACACAACAGTTACATCTTCTTCAAACACGTATGAAACAAATTGAGTGACTCGGATCGGTCAGCAATATCTGATTGAAAGTAACTCCTGTTGTCAAAAAATCTGCTCAGGATCGGTTATAATTTTGTTACTTGTTGTTTTAACACCAGATACTGCTGTTATTCTCAAATCCTGTTATATTTGTCTTGTAGCAACTAATAATTTACATATATTTTTTCTCCACTTTCATAATCAAATATATTCCAAGAGCGGTTACAGTTGTGAAGATGAAAAGTTATTTAATTCTGATGAAATCTCATTTCACCACCCACACCAAAGCACATTGGTGTGTATTCTCCAAATTCGATCAAATATTTAAACAGTCAAATCGTTCACAAGCAATAATGAGATTGTTTACAGGAATACGTACTTGAGAAACTTCTGGAAGGCAAAGTCTGTGTCGTGTATAGGAAGCCAGGCAGCGTCCTGTAGAAACTGTTTCTCTACCTCTCTCTCCAGGCTCAGGCTGGTGGGAGGAAGCCCGTGGGGGAGCTGTAGGTGGATAAGATCAGATATTCAGCAGCTTAATGAGTCAGCAGAAGTGTAACTGTTAAATCCCAAGTTCGATTCCCGCATCACACATTATTAATTTACGTATTTCCTGTCAATTATCTACTGAAGTCTATCTATTCAAAGGTATGATTTTTGTAATATTTTAGCACACAGACATATTTATTTAGAACCCCAAAAGGTACAGACTCATTTTGGTTAATTAGGAATACTAATCATACTTTAAATACATGTTAACATGTACTCAAGTATTGCACTAAGTACTCGTCTGACACACACAGACTACTAGAGGTATGAAAGCTCAGCAATAAATGATATTACTGGATCAACAATGCGGGTGTATTAATGTTGTTTAGCAAGATACAGCAACTTTAGCTACTTTGCATTCTATATTCTAGACTAGTAACTACAGCTGTCAATTGAATGTAATAAAAAGTACAATACTTCCCTCTGAAATGTATTTAAATATAAGTATTCGTACACTACGTTACTTGCATTAAAATGTACTCGATTGTGCAGTCATGGAGTAAATGTACACGGTCATCCCGCTGTGCACTAACCGTGCTCTGTGGAGGCAAAGGCTGCTCGGGTGAGGGGTGTGTGATGAGCTCAAACCTGCCAGAGCAGCCCATCTCCAGCAGGGACAGCGGCAGGTCCGCGGGGCCCGCCGGGGGCACGTCTGCACCGCGGAGAGAGAAACAACACAACGAGTATGAATGGACTCAACAAACACGAGAGGGCTCAATGCTGCAGGGTGCAGCCAGCGAGATGTTAATGGTGCTGACATCACTATTTAAATGACTGTGTGGATTCAAGGGAGACTGGAAATACATTAATACAGCTATTGGGTAAATATTGAATATACAAGCCATGAGTGTAGCACTGATTGTAGCACTGATTGACAGCGACCCTATCAGCCACGTATTCACACAACCTACACCAGTGAGCTGTGTGAGCAACATGAAAGCGCGTTTTAATATAAACATAAATGTATTTAGAAAGCCACAACTTACTTATCCTATCCATGTTCCCACTCCCAAGTGAAAGATAAAAGTTGCTCCCAACTGGTTCCTGCTGTCGCCTCGGAAGTGGAAGCGGAAGTGGCTACTAAACTAGCTACGCTACGCTACGATGTACGTAATAAAAACTCATCTATAAACGTGTCACCAGTGTTCGCGAACACGTCCGCAATGTGTGTGTTATTGTTTTATTCTGGAGTGATGTCGTTTTGTGTGGCGCTGCTAACGCTAAATAGTTTTGTTTGTTGACCAAAAAAAAAAAAGCATGAACGCGACCCGCAGCCGCTACGTCATAGACACGCGTCGGTGTTTTTGTTGAGGCGCCTCTGTGTTAGTTTGGTGAGTGAATGCTTTCGATAAAAGCTAATAACTGTTATACAAAGTCATTTGGGAGACCACGCATTGTTTCCGTATAATTTTTGTCGGCCGGTAGTTCACTTTCATGTGGTCTGAATTGACTACTAGCTACTTGTGTAGTCTCCTGGAAGGAAGTGTTTGGAGACCTTGTTAGCCGACCCAGGCTAGCAGATGTGAACGCGATAAAAGTACACGTTGAATGCCTATTTTGTGTTGTCTGTATTGCAGCTGTTTTCACCATGGTAGTGTTTCCAAGTTCACTGACGGAGGAAGAAGAGGCTCTGCAGAAGAAATATGCTAAACTCAAGAAAAAGGTAAATAACTGGACAGTTGCTGTCTCGTCCTTTTACAACTGTGGTAGTCACAAGAATTACTCAACATGTAGTTAGTGGAGACGTGAATGTGTGACAGTAGCGCATCTGTTTTGATTGCCATGTGTTGAATGGAGTCCATACAGAAGACCACATTGAAATAAGTATTTTTCGAACATAGATATGTCGCACTCAATTTTTTTTACATGTCTGTTCAGAAAAAGGCGCTGCTTGCCTTGAAGAAGCAGAGTTCAACTAACCAGACAAACCAGAGTGGATTGAAACGGAGTAAGTGCATTTGACTCCATTTCAATTTGTCTTTTCTCAAGCTGTAATACACCTGGTGTTTACTCCTCATTAATTTACTCATTCATACAACAACACCTGTTGAGACTCTGATTAAATGTACAAATATGTCCTGTTTACAACATTTGAAGAAAGCAAATGAAAACAGAGTGACACAAGTAATCACTACTTCACATTTTCCTTCCTAACAGCTTTGTCGGACCAGCCTGTTGTTGACACGGCAACGGCGACAGAGCAAGCAAAGATGCTGATCAAGACGGGTGCCATCAGTGCCATTAAGTCAGAGAACAAGAACTCAGGCTTTAAAACGCTCTCGAATGCTGGAAATTAAACTCAAGGTGAGCGGACATTCCTGCGACTTTGTTGTTTTCAGCTGTTTCTTGCTTTGTTTTTTATTTGTTAATCTGTTTAATTGTTGCTCTGTATCTGCCCCAGGACCCTGAGAAAGGCCAGATTCCTGCGTTCTTACCATTCCAAAGGAGTGTCTCCGCAGATGAAGAACAACCTGAGGTATAGTGGATATGAAACATGATAAAGAGTTGAAAACATGGCTGCTAACATGGCCACTTAGTTGCAATTGGCATCTCCCACTGTATGTTTCTTTCTCGAGTAGCAACAAATCTTAAAATTAAAAATATTATTGGGAAAAACTAATCACATTTTAACGTCTTGCTGTGGCAGCTGATTATGACGCATTCAAGCTTGTGTTTTCTACTAAGTTAAATACCTCACGTAGAATTTCTATAAATGGTGACTCCTTGTGTTTAAAAGGCACATATGCCATATTGTGCACATTTGCAGGTCTACGTTGCACTCAAATAGAAAACAAAAGGTACAGCTTATTTTGATGTTGCCATATTTGTGTTTCTCCTAGTCTGGGAAAAGAGCCCAAAGGAAGTCTCTTTACGAGAGGTAATGTCTCAAAAAACCACAATAAATAAGCAAGACAACCTCTTTAATACACTGACAGTGACTATCTGTGGCTGTAACTACATTTCCCCTGTGTGGCTCCTGCAGCTTTGTCAGCTCAAAAGACCGATACCGGGATGAGGAGGAGGGAGGCAGCACGGCACCCGGTCGCGAAACTGACCGAGAAAAAGAGCGGGACCGAGAGCCGGATCGAGACAGAGATCGGGAAAGGGAAATGGATAGAGACAGAGAACGAGACAGAGAACGAGACCGGGACCAGGAAAGAAAAGAGAAGAGACCGAAGCAGAGACCAGATCGAGAACGCGACAGGGACAGGACAGAGAAAGAGAAAGAGAAAGAGAAAGAGATGCTCCGTTCAGACGTGAGTAACCAACCAAGGGAAAACCCTTAAAGGATCCGACATACAGTTACCAGTTGACAAGAATGCAGTGCGGAGCCACGTCATAATCTGGAAGTAGTCGTGTGTTGGTGGTGCATGCTGGACCAGATGCATTAATGTTTCCTCCGTCTCTCGACTTTTCATTCCCAGGTTCAGATTCGTACCCGGAGCGGAGAGGGGTACGAAAGGGGAATACGGTGTACGTGTACGGCTCTGGGCTCGGCGAGGACAACCTGCGCTCTTCTTTCTCTCAACATGGAAACATCATCGCCTCTCCATGGACAATCCACGCAAGTATGGAATCATATACCAACTCTGTGTGAACATAGTGTCGTCTCTACCGACTGTTGTGAACATGTCGCTGTCTTTTCCTGCTTCTCTTTAATTTCAGGACACAATTATGCTTTTTAATTTTTTTATTCCCTTTCTAGTTGTGCGTTCATTACTTTCGAGAAGATGGAGTCTGCAGACCAGCTGTAGCTGAGGTTGGTGTTATCCTGTATTAAAACAAAATTCATATGGTCTTCCTTTGGTAATTAAACCACAACTTCCAAAGCACAGCAACAAACCCAAACAAGATTCAGCAAAAAATTCTAAAACAAAATATATGTTGCCGACCACTTCAAAAAGTAGAAATTAATGAAAAAAGTGTTGCAGCATGAAGGGCAGTGCAACCTTCAATTATTACAAGACTTAAGTATGATCTACAGGTGAGATGATCACCATAAAGCTGTGTTTTATTTAAGATTTCTCTTGTGGGTAGTCGGTGAACTCGGTCTTTAGCAATGCCCAATACATCCAGTATTAATGAAATAAAACCTCACTTTGTCTCTCAGTTGAATGGGGCCATGGTGGGAGACGTTCACATTAAAGTCAGCATCGCCAGGAAGCAGCCCATGCTGGATGCTGCCACTGGGAAATCAGTCTGGGCTTCACTGGGTAAACACGGCGCTCTCTGTTGTTTTAGACA